>NC_066584.1:407556318-407906318 GCF_024323335.1 Lathyrus oleraceus
AAGGGGAATACCTGTCCGCTCAGCCATCTCATCATGTATGCTAGAAAGATGTCAACGCAAACTGATTATGATCAGTTATTGATCAATTATTTTCAATATAGTCTGACTGGTGCCGCTTTGAGGTGGTACATGGGTTTGGATAGTGCGAGCATCCCCACATTCAATGATTTGGGTGAAGCATTCGTGAAACAGTACAAGTATAATATGGATATGGCGTCGGATAGGGATCAGTTAAGATCATTGTCTCAGAAGGATAAAGAGACATTCAAGGAGTATGCTCAAAGATGGAGAGAGCTTGCCGCTCAGATTACCCCTCCTTTGGAAGAGAAGGATATGACCAAGATTTTTCTCAAGACCCTGAGCTCATTTTACTATGAGGGGATGATTGCCAGTGCCCCCAGTGATTTTACTGAGATGGTAAACACGGGGATGAGGCTAGAAGAAGGTGTCTGAGAGGGACGGTTATCTAAGGAGGAAGCTTCGTCCAACAAGAGGTATGGTAATAGTTTCTCCAAGAAGAAAGAGAACGAAGCTAATGCAGTATCTGTTGGGAGGCAGGGAGGCCTCATGTAAGGAGAAGTCAACCACCCTGTTAACACCATTATCAAGTATCATCTATAATTCCGGTATTTTCAAACAGTCAATCAACACCAATTCAACAACAACGTCAACAACCGCCTCCGCAACGAACAAACACCTAAAACAACAACAACAATCATCAACAACAACACAACTTTGAGAGGAAAAAGGTCTCTTTTGACCCGATTCCTATGACATATGCTAAATTGTGTCTATCATTGGTTCTCAAGAACCTTTTGCAACCAAGGAACCCACCTCAAAACTCTGAACCACTTCCATGGTGGTACAAACCGGAACTCCATTGTTCCTTTCACCAAGGAGATCCCGGTCATGATATTGAGAATTGCTACTCCCTGAAGTATGAAGTCTAGAAGCTGGTTAAAAGCGGAATGGTGTCCTTTGAGGACCGCGTGCCGAATGTCAAAGCTAATCCACTACCTGCCCATGGAAATTCATCTGTTAATATGGTGGACGGCTGTCCCGGGGAATTCAAAGTATATGACGTACGCTTCATTAGAAGGTTCTTGGCGAGGATGCACAAGGATATCTGTTTGGTAAGCGAGTGTGAGCATGACCATGATGGTTGTGCAATTTGCAGTGTCAATTCTAGAGGTTGTATGATTGTGAAGAGAGACATCCAAAGGTTGATGGATGAAGGTATGATTCATATTCTCAAGTCCCGTCACGTGGATGATGATGTGAATGTTATTGTTCCTGTTTTCAAAACTCAATAAAGGGTAGTGATCCAGTACGATAACAGCAGTAGTAATAATGTCAGCAACAGATCAATATCGCCGTTGGCAATACGGTTAGTGGGCCTCATCCCGTATGCATCCGATAAGGTTGTCCTGTATCAGTACAATGCTACTATGTTAGAGAATGGTCAAGAGGTTCCTTTGCCTACGTCCAGTTCTGTTGTGAGTATAGATGATGTTACTAAGGTGACCCGCAATGGTCGTGTCTTTGGGCCAGTGTTCCCGAAGGATGTGGAAGATATATCTGTTAGCAAGAAAGTTGATGTGCATGTGGTAGATTTTGTTAGCGCTCCAAAGTGTCAGTCTGGTGAATCCAGCGGTTTGAAGCCTAGCGATAATGATGAGGTGCTCAGATTGATTAAGAAGAGCGAGTTCAATATGGTGGAACAGTTTATCCAAACTCCCTCCAAAATTTCGGTGTTGTCTCTGCTAATGAACTCAGAAGCTCATAGAGAAGCACTGCAGAAGGTTTTAGAGCAAGCGTATGTGGAACATGATGTCACGGTGGATTAGTTTGATCATATTGTGGCTAACATCACTTCCTGCAACAACCTCATCTTTTGTGATGAAGAACTCCTTGAGGAGGGTAGAAATCATAACTTGGCTCTACTTATTTCGATGAATTGCAAGGAGGACGCTCTGTCAAATGTGTTGGTTGACATCGATTCTTCATTGAACGTACTTCTGAAGGTAACTCTGTCAAGTTTGTCGTACCAAGGAACTCCTATGAGATATAGTGGGGTGATCGTTAAAGCTTTTGACGGTTCTTGCAAAACTGTGATCGGTGAAGTGGACCTTCCTGTGAAGATAGGTCCGAGTGATTTCCAGATTACTTTCCAAGTGATGGATATCCATCCAGCCTATAACTGCTTATTAGGAAGGCCATGGATTCATGAGGCAGGAAGAGTTACTTCAACATTGCATCAGAAGCTGAAATTTGTCAAGAATGGAAAACTTGTTATTGTTGGTGGGGAGAAGGCTTTATTGGTAAGCCATTTGTCTTCTTTCTCTTATGTAGAAGCTGAGGATGAGGTTGGAACTCCATTCCAAGCTTTGTCTATTTCTGAGGAAAAGAGAGTTGGGGCACCCATGTCCTCATATAAAGATGCACAGAGAATTATTGAGGATGGTAAGTCTGATCAGTGGGGACAAATGGTAGAGGTCTCCGACAACAAGAGCAGATCCGATTTGGGTTTCCAATGAGGTTCATCAGTGGTTAGAGCTGAAGATGTGCAACCTAGTTTCCGTAGCGGAGGGTTCATTCATAGTAATGAACAACACTTAGCTGCCATGATCGAGGGTGATGAAGATGAAGACTGCACCAATTTTGTAACACATGGAAAAACTTGCAACAATTAGACTGTTGTTGATGTCCCTATTATTGTGCGTCGATCTAAGTGATTGCTTTTGTTTGTTTTTGAAAATCCTTCTCCTATGCCTAAGGGAGAAGTGAACGTTGTTTGGGCATTTTCAAATTTTGATCATCAATGAAATATAATTCTATTCATCCACATCTATGATGTTTTCTTTTTTCTTTTTGCTTTATTCTGAAAATGGTAATCACAAAAAACAGAAATAAATAAATTTGTCCATCTGCATAATATTTGGTCACAAATCACTTCTCTAAAATCAAAATATCAAATGATTATGCAGGTTGGTTTCTAAACCCATTGAATACAATGATCCTACTCCTTCTCCAAATTTTAAATTCCCTGTGTTTGAGGTTGAGGAGGAAAGTGATGAAGAAGTATCTGATGAATTGTCTCGTCTTCTTGAGCACGAGGAAAAAGCCATTCATCCGTTCGGAGAGCAGATTCGACTAGTTAACTTGGGTTCTGAGGATGATGTGAAGGAAGTCAAGGTTGGGTCTCGACTGTGTCCAAATGTTAAGAAGGGGTTGATTGTTCTTCTCCGAGAGTATTCCGATGTGTTTGCTTGGTCCTATCAAGACATGCCGGGTTTAGATTCTAGGATTGTGGAGCATAGGTTTCCGTTGAAGCCAGAATGCCCGCAAGTCAAGCAGAAGTTGAGGAGAACTCATCCTGATATGGCAGTAAAGATCATAGAAGGAGTGCAAAAGCAGATTGATGTCGATTTCCTTGTGAATGTTGAGTATCCACAATGGGTGGCCGATATTGTGCCTGTTCCAAAGAAGGATGGAAAAGTCTACATGTGTGTTGATTATAGAGATTTGAATAAAGCCATTCCAAAAGATGATTTCCCTCTGCCACACATTGAAATGTTGGTAGACAATACAACTAAGTTCAAAGTCTTTCCGTTTATGGACGGATTTTCTGGTTATAATCAGATCAAGATGGCACCTGAAGATATGGAGAAGACCACATTCATTAAACCTTGGGGAACATTCTATTATAGAGTGATGCCTTTCGGTTTAAAGAATGCTGGTGCAACTTACCAAAGAGCAATGACTACTCTTTTTCATGATATGATGCATAAAGAGATCGAAGTCTATGTTGATGACATGATTGCTAAATTCATTTATGAAGAGGAACATGTTGAGCATTTGTTGAAGCTATTCCAGCATTTGAGGAAGTATAAACTCTGCTTGAATCCCAATAAGTGTACATTTGGTGTTCGTTCTGGTAAGTTGTTGGGCTTTATTGTCAGCAAGAAGGGTATTGAAGTTGATCCTGCCAAGGTCAAAGCAATACAAGAGATGCCTGCGCATAAAACTTAGAAGCAAGTCAGGGGTTTTCTAGGTCGCTTGAATTATATCTCAAGATTCATTTCACACATGACTGCCACATGTGCGGCTATATTCAGGCTTCTTCGGAAAGATCAGTCTTGTGAATGGACCGAAGAATGCCATAAAGCTTTTGACCATATTAAAGAGTATCTGCTTGAGCCTCCGATTTTGTTCCGCCTGTTGAAGGAAGACCGTTGATCATGTATTTGACTGTGCTTGAAGAGAGTATGGGTTGTGTTCTAGGTCAGCAAGATGAGTCTGGAAAGAAATAATATGTTATTTACTACCTCAGTAAGAAATTCACCGATTGTGAGACTCGGTATTCTACGCTTGAGAAGACTTGTTGCGCATTGGCTTGGGGTGCTAAGTGTCTGCATCAATATATGTTGAGTCATACTACTTGGTTGATATCCAAAATGGATCCAATCAAGTATAGTTTAGAGAAGCCTGCTTTAATTGGGAGGATTGCCCGTTGGCAGATGTTGTTATCAGAGTATGATATTGAATACCGATCTCAGAAAGCTATCAAAGGTAGTGTCTTGGCTGACCATTTGGCTCACCAACAGATTGAAGATTATCAGTCAGTGCAGTATGATTTCCCTGATGAAGAGATCTTGTACTTGAAAATGAAAGATTGTGATGAACCATTGTTTGAGGAAGGACCAGAACCTTGTTCCCGTTGGGGCATGGTGTTTGATGGAGCTGTTAATCAATATGGTAATGGCATTGGGGCAGTAATCATTACTCCTCAAGCCACGCATTTTCCGTTTACAACTAGATTGACTTTCAAGTGTACAAATAATATGACTGAGTACGAAGCCTGCATTATGGGGCTTGAAGCGGCCATTGATCTCAGAACCAAGTACTTAGATGTCTATGGAGATTCAGCTTTGGTTGTGAATCAAATCAACGGTGAATGGAAGACGAATCAACCCGGTTTGGTACCATATAGAGATTATGCGAGGAGGATTTCAACTTTCTTTACAAAGGTTGAGTTTCACCATATCCCTCGAGATGAAAACCGGATGGCAGATGCTCTTGCAACTTTGGCTTCAATGATTGTAGTGAAATATTGGAACGAGGTTCCCAATTTGACTATGATGCGTCTTGATAGGCCGGCTCATGTAACACCCTTCTAAAATACCCCAAATATTTAATTAAAATAACACATATCAATCAGAGTAATTATGCACCAAAGGGTGTCACACAACACTTAACAACATAATAACTGTCATGCTCATTATTTAATCAAATTAACATTTTTTCACAATTCGCAGCGGATATGAATCAACTCAACCATTCCACAAACATATAACGTATTACATGAAAAATGGTTCAACAACCGACAATAAACAATTAAAACATCCCGTCCCGATGTTACATCTATCAGAGCATGACCCACTACGGTGACTACACTAGACTCCAAGCACTAGCTTTTACTCAACTCATTGCTTGTTACCTGAAAAATAATTGTAAGGGTGAGTTCCTCAATCGATGTAACAAACATTATAAATTATCATGTTATGTTAAGTAATTTAACTCATTAATCACCCAATATCAGCACAACTCATATACATACTCAAGATCAATACCACTGATACACATACAACAAACCAACAGAATGCAACTCTAATGAGACTCGACTCGTCATGCATGTGGTACCATTCGGAGTAAAACTCCCAACTTAAAATCATTGCCATTTTAGTGGGCATCAAGGCATAAGCCTTCAACTTTCAACTTAAAATTTTGCCAATCCAGGCCAACGTGGTGTGAGCAAAGCTCCGACTTAATACATATGGAATGTACATGGCATACACGACTTTAAACTGTCAACAACATAATAATAATCTCAACACAACAACGTTTTCAACAAAAATCAACTTATAATCAACTTTGGCTCATCAAGCCTCCAACTCAGTATTTTCAACAACTTTAACACAACTGATTCACATATTTGGATCAACATTTCATAACATAAACCCAACAAAATTATTCCTCACAATCAACTAAAATAGGCCAATCACCAACTACGTTCACAACATTAAAATACCAATTTTTCTAATTTCCAACAGTGTTAACCGGTTAACGCCCTGTGTTAACCGGTTAACGCAGGACAAAAATACATTTTCTGGCAAAACGCAACAGTGTTAACCGGTTAACGCCCTGGGTTAACCGGTTAACGCAGGCAAAATAACACATTTTCACAAATTATAACAGTGTTAACCGGTTAACACCCTGGGTTAACCGGTTAACGCAGACAAAACAGCAGTTCCTGCGCTAACACAAGGCAGAATGCAGAGTTCTCCGCATTTTCCGCCGTTGGAGGACTTCCGGACCTCCGATTCAACTTCCGTAAAAAGCTACATTATCGGAAAATCACGACACATACAATTATCGATTCAATTTCAGTTTTCATACAACTTATTCCTCACAATTTTCTCAGCATTCTAAATCCCAATTAGGTCACTTCAACGGTGTATCACTACCCATGACATGTTAATCTATAATACCCATTAAACGACGATAAACCCCCCTTACCTGAGATAATCCGGCAATCTCTAAGCTTCAAGCTTTTCCGTTCTTCAACCTCTGCTCTTTCTCCACTTTTCGCCTTTCAGCCGCTTCTCTGTTTCACGTGAAAACTCTTTACCAAAAATGAATGACCCTTTTTCTCTTATTCCAACTTATATATTTTCCACTAATTATTATTCCAAATAATAATAATAATAATAATAATAATCCAATAATTCAATTTATTTAATTAAATTATTAAATATATTATTAACTTAATTAAATAATCCTCTTATTTAATTCGGGGTGTTACAGCTCATGTATTTGTTGTTGAAGGAATCAGAGACGAAAAGCTGTGGTATTATGATATCAAATGTTTCCTCCAAAGTCAGATTTACCCATCTGGGGCATCTTTGAAAGATAAGAAGACTTTGAGAAGATTAGCCGACAATTTCTACCTGAATGGTAATGTGCTTTATAAGAGAAATTTCGATATGGTTTTGCTCATATGCATGGATAGACACGAAGCAGGCCTATTGATGACTGAAGTCCATGAAAGTTCCTTTGGTACTCATTCCAATGGACATGCAATGGCGAAGAAGATGTTGCGAGCAGGTTACTATTGGCTGACAATGCCACAAGTGTCAAATTTATGCAGATAAAATTCATGTTCCTCCGACACTGTTGAATGTCATTTACTCCCCATGGCCCTTCTCCATGTGGGGAATTGATATGATTAGCATGATTGAGCCCAAAGCTTCGAATGGACATCATTTCATTTTGGTGGCTATTGACTACTTCACAAAGTGGGTTGAAGCGGCATCGTATGCAAATGTAACCAAGCAAGTTGTTGTGAGGTTTATCAAGAATCAGATTATATGCCGATATGGTGTGCCAAGTAAGATCATTACTGATAATGGATCTAACTTGAACAATAATATGGTGGAAGCTCTTTGCAAAGACTTCAAGATTGCACATCATAATTCTTCTTCCAACCGACCTAAGATGAATGGGGATGTTGAAGCTGCAAACAAGAACATAAAGAAAATCATCCAGAAGATGGTTGTGATGTATAAGGATTGGCATGAGATTCTCCCATTTGCTTTGCATGGGTACCGAACATCCATCCGCACTTCAACAGGGGCAACCCCTTTCTCACTTGAATATGGTATGGAAGTTGTGCTCCCCGTAGAGGTCGAGATCCCATCATTGTGTGTCTTGATGGAAGCAAAGTTGACTGAAGCTGAATGGTGTCAGACCAGGTATGACTAGTTGAATTTGATTGAAGAGAAGAGGTTAACTGCCATGTGTCATGGACAGTTATATCAGTAGAGAATGAAGAAAGCTTTTGATAAGAAGGTCAAGCCTCATATGTTTAGAGAAGGTGACCTTTTGCTCAAGAAGATTCTATCTTTCAAACCAGATTCTAGGGGCAAATGGACTCCTAATTATGAAGGCCCATATGTTGTTAAGAGAGCCTTTTCAGGCGGTGCTTTGATTCTTACAACTATGGATGGTGAAGAGTTCACGCGTCTGGTGAACGCAGATGCAGTCAAGAAATACTTCGCCTAAAAATAAAAGAACAGCTTGCTAAGTCGAAAACCCGAAAGGGCGGCTTAGGCAAAAATTAACGTCTCGGTGGATTGAAAACCTGAAAGGGCGATCCAGGCAAAAGTTAAGACTTTAAACAGAAAAATTTATCTCGATAAATTGAGTACCCCACCTTGGGTCAATTTATGCAAAAATTAGGGATTATGGCAAGTAACTGCATCCTGTTGATCTTCAGTCTTGAAAACTTTCTTGAGCACATTGTCGGATTCTGATCCCCAATAGCGGCCAAGAGCACAGTGGATATCAAGAGTTGGTAGAAGGAATAGTGATCATTGTATTCAATGTAACCCTTTTCCATGTAAATTACCATTTTTTAACTTTTGTAAAGATCTATGGAGTCTTGTCATTTACAGACTACCATTCTATCAAATAAAGTTGAGCTTTTATCCAATTGTTTCTACTCTTGTTTAATTCAGCCAAATAGATTTAAATTTTATTATGATCATTCTTTTGAAATTAAATTTTAATCAAAATCATATTTTCTTAAACATATAAAAGTATTAATTTTAAGCAATCGATTTCATTAGAAGGAATATCAACAGCGGTTTGAAAAGCGGTAAGCCCTAAATGTGGAGCATTATTGGTTCCTGATCATGTTGATTCGCAAGTGCACGAATTACATCAAAGTAATATAAAAGAATATCGATCCCACAGAGACCAATCGTCAATCTATCAATTACTATCGTTACGGTGTTTATCTAAGGCGGTAATAAAGAGATATTGGGTTTGCAAAACAACGGTAAATAATAAATGCAGGTAAAGACAGGTTGAATGTAATTCACGTCAGTTAAGTGATGTTTCGATTGTCTAAATAGAACTACTTATGAGGCAATATTTTCTACTCTTGAAAAGAATCCATTTAACAGGAATTGTCGCTTTCGCGTATTCAGGACCGAGTTTACCCTTAAATTAAGGCCTTTTATTGTCACTTATAAAAGGTGCGCAGAACGCTAAAGTAGTAAACTTATTTTTAAGAAATGAGACTCGTAAACTTAGTTGAAAAGTGATTTTGATTTGGAAAGTTTACCCAAGGAGTTTCCTGATTTTAAATCTATCAGCGCGTCCGAAAACAGTTTCAAAAATAGTTTTTCCTTAAAGTGATAAGAATTCCTAGTTACTAAGCCAGGATGCTTTCGCACTCCTTGAATAATTAAAATTAACCAAGTTTGTTTTAGAAAACTCAAGTTAAAAATCAAAACATCCTTTAAAGTATTTCTACAGATTCAATATGTGAAACATTACTTTAACCGCGATCCTTACATTCTAACCTTTAAAAGATTTAGCCAGACATGGTAACACAAACAAACACAACGGTGTTAATCATGATGAAAAGTTTGTTTTAGAATGTGAGGCGTGGAGAGCGAGTAAAGTGCGTAAAGTAAATAAAGTAAAGCGAGTGCGGAAAATAAATAAAGTAAAGCGAGTGCGGAAAATAAATAAAATAAAAGCGATGCGGGAAATAAATAAAATAAAAGCGAGTGCGGGAAATAAATAAAATAAAAGCGATGCGGGAAATAAATAAAATAAAAGCGATAAATAAGAACATGCTCCAAATGGGGGGCTTTAAATCTGGTACAAAAATAAACCTCTGACTCCTGAAGCTAAAGACGACAGCAACTCGAAGTGACCCAACTCAATCTCACTAAGGTGCGATAACCCCCGATGCGATGGATTACCACTATTACAAATGATAAATATATGCTTAGTGTTGTAAAACTAAGTTGGATGCCTAGAAAACGAAATGGAACGAGCTATTTATAGAGGTTTTCAGTAGCTTGCAAAGACCATGGTGCCCTCCAACTTCCCCTTAGTGGGAACGTGACTTCCAAAGGTGGTGTCCGCCATCCCTTCATGGCGCCCACCATGTGTGTAAATGGGGTGGATCATGGGAACGTGGCGGTTACCTCCTAGTTGAGGGCTGATGACTCATGGCTTCTCCTATATCGGCCGCCATGTGCAACGCCATATGTGTAATTTCGCCGAAAAACCCTAATTTTAGGTCTTTTTGCTTCGTTTCTTCCAAAAGAGTCTGAAAGTGCTAAATATCTGAAAACAAGAGAAAAGAGAGCATAATACAAACAAAATGATAATAAAATCCTAATAAACATGTGAAATCCGAGTCAAAAACACAGTGTAATTCAGTGTGATCAAATTCTCCCACACTTAAACCTTTGCTTGTCCTCAAGCAAAACTCTTCATAGTTTATGCAAGAAAAACAATATCAACTAGAGTTAATTCGAGGCAAAAAGACTTATGAGTTCATTCAAGGAGTGTATCTATAGGTACTAACGAATCAAACTAAGGGTATTGTAGTGACACTTCCCGTAATGGCGGTCGTAGGCTTCGTTCCTATACAAATCAATCCACATTACCCCACCATACCTAAGCCTTCTTTTTCTTTTCTTAAAGTCCTTTTCATTCATGTGTAATCACATTAAGCCCATTATTCGTACATACTTATAGTAAAGTGATCGGTTAGTGATTATGATCTTAAGCATGGGGCTCTGGTACATAAGTTGGCGTAGCCTTTTTATTCAATCCAATTTATAGTCGTGGGGGATTGGATCGTAATCCACCCTACCAAGTTCAGCACCAGATACCTCTGAACCAACAAGCAAATAGGCTTTTTTTTTAATTTTTCTAAGCATGGGGCTCCGGTACATAAGTTGGTTAACCCCTTTATTTAACCCAATTTGCAGTTGTGGGGGATTGGATCGTAATCCACCCTACCAAGTTCAGCACCAGATACCTCTGAACCAACAAACAAATAGGCTATTATTTTTTTTTATTTTTCTTCTGCATGTGTCGCACATGTTTTTTTTTGCTGGGTTAAATGACCGTGTGAGAGTCACCTAGCCCAGATTTTCATGCGATTTGAGAACAAAGCAGGAATTTTTGTGATCATTCACTTATTTTCATCGGTCCCCTACGTAGAGCATGCTTAAGCCGGAGCTGACTGCTAGGATAAACTACTTAAGGACTTATTTGGAACAAAAACTGGGGCTAGAGTGTAACACCCTTCTAAAATACCCCAAATATTTAATTAAAATAGCAATATATCAATCAGAGTAATTATGCAATTAAGGGTGTCACACAATCATTTCACACCATTCACCAAATAACTGTCATGCTCTTTTATTAATTCAAAACATAAAGCATTTGCACAATACGCAGCGGATAGAAATCAAATCAATCATGCAAAACATGTAACACATTACATGTAAAACACTAGCTTCCCGTCCCGATGTTACATCTATCAGAGCATGACCCACTAAGGAGACTACACTAGACTCCAAGCACTAGCTTCTACTCAATCACTGCTCGATACCTGAAAAATAGTTGTAAGGGTGAGTTCCTCAATCGATATAAAAAGCATTATAAAATATCATGTAATGCTAAGTAAATAACACATTAATCACCCTAATTACATCACACATTCAGTAACGGCAACATCAACTCATACTCATAATCATACTCAACATAAACATCAAAACACACGTATAATATTGGAACACATTCATTCATATTATACACAATACATACATTATGCAATGAGACTCCATGCATGCGGTACCGACTATTCGTGAACATATAGTTCACCTCACCGATCAAATCCAGATACGGCTACCAAGCCCACTAGTCCCACTCATTTGAGACCTAGTGACTCACTCACTAATTCCTCACCACGGAAATTAGCTACCACCAACTCACTAATTCCTCACTATGGGAATTAGCTACCACCATACAGACTACAATATGCATGCTAAATCACCTAGCAATGCAAAATCATCAACAATAATCCACAATGATTTACTCACTAATTCCTCACCATGGGAATTAGCTACCACCATAAAGGCCACAATATGCATGCTAATTCACCTAGCAATGCAACATCATTAACAACAATCCACAATGGACATATGCTCACACTCTAAGCCATAAAACAGTCCATTCACCAACACATGCATAATATATACATTCACAACATTATGCATATTTTCACACATCATCAGTATATTTATCACATAATCATATCATGTCATGCCAATTAATCAATCACAGTATTAACACACTCCACTAATACCTATACTGCTCAAAACAGCGGGAATTAATCCCTATTACATCATACGCCAATATAGGCCAAACACCAATTATGCACACATTATTCAAATATTAATTTTTCCAATTTCCAACAGTGTTAACCGGTTAACGCCCTGGGTTAACCGATTAATGCAACACAGAACACGCTTTCTGGCAAAACTCAACAGTGTTAACCGGTTAACGCCCTGGGTTAACCGGTTAACGCAGACAGAACAGCAATTTCTCAGAAATCACAACAGTGTTAACCGGTTAACGCCCTGGGTTAACCGGTTAACGCAAGCAAAACAGCAATATTTTCACAGTTCATAACAGTGTTAACCGGTTAACACCCTGGGTTAACTGGTTAACGCAAGACAGAAAGCTGTTCCTGCGCTAACACGAAGCAGAATGCAGAATTCTCCGCATTTTCCGCCGTTGGAGGACTTCCGGACCTCCGATTCCGATTCCGTAAAAAGCTATACGTTCGGGAAGTCACAACTCACACAAATACAGATTCAATTACAGTTTTCTCATCATTTATTCATCACAATTTTTCAACATTCATAATCCAATTAGGGTCAAATCAACGGCTTATCACTACCCATTACATGTTAACCCATAATACCCATTAACCGACGATAAACCCCCCTTACCTGAGTTAATCCGGCGAATCTTTTAGCCTCAAGCTCTTCTCTTCTCCAACCTTCTTCCTCTTGCTCTGCCTCTTTACCCTTTTCCTCTTTTCAGCCGCTTCTCTGCTTTCACGTGAAAACTCTTTTTACCAAAATGGAACTCTTTTTTCCTTATTTCCAACTTATATATATTTTCCAATAATTATTATTCCAAAATAATAATAATAATAATAATATCCAATAATTCCAATTATTTAATTAAATTAATAAATATAATATTAACTTAAATTAAATAATTATCTTATTTTTATCGGGGTGTTACAACTCTCCCCCACTAAAAGAGTTTTCGTCCTCGAAAACATACCTTAAGCGAATAACTCCGGATAAGACTCCTTCATCTAACTCTCAAGTTCCCAAGTCACATTGCCACCTGCTGGTCCTCCCCAAGCTACCTTTACCAAAACAATCTCTTTACCCCGCAACTGCTTCAATTCTCGATCCTCGATCCTCATAGGTGATGTTTCAACAGTCAGGTTATCTCTCACCTGTACATCATCTATTTGGACTACATGCGACAGATCAGGAATGTACCTCCTCAACTAAGACACATGAAAAACCTCATGCAAATTCGCAAGTGACGGCGGTAAAGCGATACGATAGGCTACCTCCCCTATCCTCTCCAAAATCTGATAAGGACCAATAAATCGAGGTGTCAACTTCTTCGACTTCAAAGCTCGACCAACCCCAGTTATCGGAGTAACACGAAGAAACACATGATCTCCCTCTTGAAACTCAAGTGACTTCCTCCTCTTGTCGTGATAACTCTTCTGACGACTCTGAGCAATTCTCATCTTCTCCTGAATCATCTTAATCTTTTCCGTAGTCTGTTGAACAATCTCCGGTCCAACCACAGCACTCTCACCGGACTCATACCAACATAAAGGCGTCCGACATCTCCTACCATACAAGGCTTCAAACGGTGCCATACCAATGCTCGAATGAAAACTATTGTTGTAGGTAAACTCAATCAAAGGTAAATAACAATCCCAAGTACCTCCCTTTTCCAAAACACAAGCCCTCAAAAGATCCTCCAATGACTGAATCGTCCTCTCAGTCTGACCATCAGTCTGCGGATGATATGCAGAACTCAATCTCAGCTTAGTTCCCAAAGCCTTCTGCAAACCTTCCCAAAACTTCGATGTAAATCTAGGATCTCTGTCCGAAACAATACTCGACGGAATACCATGCAAACTTACAATCTTCTCAATATACAACTCGGCTAATCTCTCTAACGGATAATCCATTCTGATCGGAATGAAATGAGCCGATTTCGTCAATCTATCTACAATCACCCAAATAGCTTCAAAATTCTTACTTGTCCTCGGTAAACCAGAAACAAAATCCATACTGATACTATCCCACTTCCACTCTGGAATAGCCAACGGTTGCATTAGCCCAGACGGCTTCTGATGCTCAATCTTCGACTTCAGACAAGTCAAACAAGAATAAACAAAACTCGCAATTTCTCTTTTCATTCCCGGCCACCAAAATAATTTTTTCATATCATGATACATCTTCGTAGCCCCAGGATGAATACTCAGGCCACTACGATGTCCTTCCTCAAGAATACTCTTCTTAAGTTCGGTAACATCCGGAATACACACCCGATTACCAAATTTCAAAACACCATTCTCATCAACTCTGAATTCACCACCTTGATCTTGATTCACTAGAGTCAACTTATCAACCAAAAGCACATCGGATTTCTGACCCTCTCTAATCTCATCCAGAATACCACTCGTTAACTTCAACATTCCCAGTTTAACACTATTGTGAGTACTCTCACACACCAAACTCAAGTCTCTAAACTGCTCAATTAAATCCAATTCCTTAACCATTAACATAGACATATGCAATGATTTCCGACTCAATGCATCAGCCACTACGTTTGCTTTACCCGGATGGTAATTCAAACCAAAGTCATAATCCTTCAGAAACTCTAACCATCTCCTCTGTCTCATATTCAGCTCTTTCTGATCAAACAAATACTTTAAACTTTTACGGTCACTGAAAACCTCAAATCTTGACCCGTACAAGTAATGCCTCCATAACTTCAGAACAAATACCACAGCTGCCAACTCTAAATCGTGTGTCGGATAGTTCCTCTCATGAACCCTCAGTTGTCTCGAAGCATAAGCTATAACCTGCTTATTCTGCATCAACACACCACCCAAGCCCAACAATGAAGCATCACAATAAACCTCAAATGATTCCGACGAACTCGGTAATATCAGAATAGGAGCAGTAGTCAACCTTCTCTTTAACTCTTGGAAACCTTCTTCACATTTTGAGTCCCAAACAAACGCTTGCCCCTTTCTAGTCAACATCGTCAACGGTAACGCCAACTTAGAAAATCCCTCAATGAATTTCCTATAATAACCAGCCAAACCAAGAAAACTCCTTATCTCAGAAACTGACTTCGGAGCTTCCCACTTAGATACCGCTTCTATCTTAGAAGGATCAACAGCAACAACACTCCATCTCTGAAATCACATGACCAAGAAAACTAACCTCTTCTAACCAAAATTCACACTTGGACAGTTTAGCAAATAACTTCTTTTCTCGTAGAACTCCTAAAACCATTCCCAAATGCTCAGCATGCTCTTCTTCCGATTTCGAATACACCAAAATATCGTCAATAAACACCACAACAAACTTGTCTAGATACGGATGGAAAATCCTATTCATATACTCCATAAATACTCCAGGCGCATTAGTCACACCAAAAGGCATTACAGAATACTCATAATGTCCATACCTTGTTCTGAAAGCAGTCTTCTGAATATCCTCAGTTTTCACACGTATCTGATGATACCCAGATCTCAAATCTATTTTGCTGAACACACTCGCACCAACCAACTGATCCATCAAATCATCAATCCTCGGCAAAGGATACCGATTCTTGATCGTCACTTTATTCAGTTGCCTGTAGTCCACACACAACCTCATAGTACCTTCTTTCTTCTTAACCAATAACACTGGTGCACCCCACGGTGACACACTCGGACGAATAAATTTCTTATCCAACAGATCTTCCAACTGACTCTTCAATTCAGTTAACTCAACAACAAACATACGGTACGGAGCCATCGACACCGGCCTAGTACCAGGTACCAAATCAATCGAGAACTCAACTTCACGCTCTGGCGGTAATTCATTCACTTCTTCCGGGAACACATCAGGAAAATCACACACCACAGCTAGGTCGCAAATCACCAGTTTATCTTTAGCCTCCAAAGTCGCTAACAGCATAAACAACTCTGCCCCATCTTCTACTGCCTCATTCACCTGCCTCGCTGATAGAAACAAATCCTTTCCTTCCTCAATCTCAGGAAAGATCACAGTCTTATCAAAACAGTTGATATAAACTCGGTTACCCACCAACCAGTTCATACCCAGAATAACATCAATCTGCACTAGTGGAAGACACACTAGGTCTATTCCAAAGTCTCTACCAAAAATACTCAAAGGACAATTTAAACAAACTGAAGTAGTAGTCACTGAACCCTTCGCAGGAGTATCAATCACCATACTTCCATGCATCTCAGATATCTCTAACTTAAGTTTCACAGCACAATCCAAAGATATAAAGGAATGAGTCGCACCTGTGTCAATAATAGCTACAAGAGGAAAGCCATTAATATAACACGTACCTCGGATCAAACGATCATCTGCAGAAGTCTCAGAACCCGATAAAGCAAAGACCTTGCCTCCCGACTGGTTCTCTCTCTTCGGTTTAGGACACTGTGGGCTAATATGACCCAACTCTCCACAGTTGAAACAAGTCACAGTCTTCGACCGGCACTCTGCAGCCAAATGACCACCTTTGCCACACTTGAAACACTTCCTCTCAGCACTGGTACACTCATGGACACGATGTCCAGCCTGACCACATCTGTAACACTTAGCAGGGGCACTAGAGTCTCCCCCACTAGGCCTCTTCATTCCACTCTGTCTCTGGAAACCTTTGCCAGCTGCATACGGTTTCCCACGATCATTCTGATTCTTGCCTTTCCTATCAACCCTCTGCTGATAGCTTTCCGCTCTGGCCTTGGTATCCTGTTCAAAAATCCTGCAACAGTCAACCAAATCAGAAAACACTCTAATCCGCTGATATCCAATAGCCTGCTTGATCTCGGGACGCAACCCGTTCTCAAACTTCACACATTTTGAAAATTCCCCAGTAGCCTCATCATAGGGAGTGTAATACTTCGACAGCTCTGTGAACTTAGCAGCATACTCAGTAACAGACCGGTTGCCCTGCTTCAATTCCAAGAACTCTATCTCTTTCTTTCCTCTGACATCCTCTGGAAAGTACTTCCTCAGGAATCTCTCTCTGAACACAGCCCAAGTGATCTCAGCATTCCCAGCAGATTCCAACTCAGTGCGGGTAGCAACCCACCAATCATCTGCTTCTTCTGACAGCATATGCGTACCGAACCTGACCTTCTGGTTATCGGCACACTCAGTCACTCGGAAGATCCTCTCGATCTCCTTCAACCACTTCTGAGCACCATCTGGATCGTATGCTCCCTTGAACATTGGAGGATTGTTCTTCTGGAACTCACTCAGTTGACGAGCAGCTCCCATTCCCACAACATTCGGATTTCCTCCAAGTACTCCAGCTAGCATACCCAGAGCCTCAGCAATCGCAGCATCGTCTCTACCTCTTCCAGCCATCTCTATTCTGAAAACCCAATCAAGCTAAAACAATAAGTACTGATAGGGTTACACAACACCTATCCCGTACAGGGAAAACAGAATAATTACGACTCGACTCGACCGACTATGCTCTGATACCACTAATGTAACACCCTTCTAAAATACCCCAAATATTTAATTAAAATAGCAATATATCAATCAGAGTAATTATGCAATTAAGGGTGTCACACAATCATTTCACACCATTCACCAAATAACTGTCATGCTCTTTTATTAATTCAAAACATAAAGCATTTGCACAATACGCAGCGGATAGAAATCAAATCAATCATGCAAAACATGTAACACATTACATGTAAAATTATTCAACAAGGTAAAACATCCCGTCCCGATGTTACATCTATCAGAGCATGACCCACTAAGGAGACTACACTAGACTCCAAGCACTAGCTTCTACTCAATCACTGCTCGTTACCTGAAAAATAGTTGTAAGGGTGAGTTCCTCAATCGATATAAAAAGCATTATAAAATATCATGTAATGCTAAGTAAATAACACATTAATCACCCTAATTACATCACACATTCAGTAACGGCAACATCAACTCATACTCATAATCATACTCAACATAAACATCAAAACACACGTATAATATTGGAACACATTCATTCATATTATACACAATACATACATTATGCAATGAGACTCAATGCATGCGGTACCGACTATTCGTGAACATATAGTTCACCTCACCGATCAAATCCAGATACGGCTACCAAGCCCACTAGTCCCACTCATTTGAGACCTAGTGACTCACTCACTAATTCCTCACCACGGAAATTAGCTACCACCAACTCACTAATTCCTCACTATGGGAATTAGCTACCACCATACAGACTACAATATGCATGCTAAATCACCTAGCAATGCAAAATCATCAACAATAATCCACAATGATTTACTCACTAATTCCTCACCATGGGAATTAGCTACCACCATAAAGGCCACAATATGCATGCTAATTCACCTAGCAATGCAACATCATTAACAACAATCCACAATGGACATATGCTCACACTCTAAGCCATAAAACAGTCCATTCACCAACACATGCATAATATATACATTCACAACATTATGCATATTTCACACATCATCAGTATATTTATCACATAATCATATCATGTCATGCCAATTAATCAATCACAGTATTAGCACACTCCACTAATACCTATACTGCTCAAAACAGCGGGAATTAATCCCTATTACATCATACGCCAATATAGGCCAAACACCAATTATGCACACATTATTCAAATATTAATTTTTCCAATTTCCAACAGTGTTAACCGGTTAACGCCCTGGGTTAACCGGTTAACGCAACACAGAACACGCTTTCTGGCAAAACTCAACAGTGTTAACCGGTTAACGCCCTGGGTTAACCGGTTAACGCAGACAGAACAGCAATTTCTCAGAAATCACAACAGTGTTAACCGGTTAACGCCCTGGGTTAACCGGTTAACGCAAGCAAAACAGCAATATTTTCACAGTTCATAACAGTGTTAACCGGTTAACACCCTGGTTTAACCGGTTAACGCAAGACAGAAAGCTGTTCCTGCGCTAACACGAAGCAGAATGCAGAATTCTCCGCATTTTCCGCCGTTGGAGGACTTCCGGACCTCCGATTCCGATTCCGTAAAAAGCTATACGTTCGGGAAATCACAACTCACACAAATACAGATTCAATTACAGTTTTCTCATCATCTATTCATCACAATTTTTCAACATTCATAATCCAATTAGGGTCAAATCAACGGCTTATCACTACCCATTACATGTTAACCCATAATACCCATTAACCGACGATAAACCCCCCTTACCTGAGTTAATCCGGCGAATCTTTTAGCCTCAAGCTCTTCTCTTCTCCAACCTTCTTCCTCTTGCTCTGCCTCTTTGCCCTTTTCCTCTTTTCAGCCGCTTCTCTGCTTTCACGTGAAAACTCTTTTTACCAAAATGGAACTCTTTTTTCCTTATTTCCAACTTATATATATTTTCCAATAATTATTATTCCAATAATAATAATAATAATAATAATAATATTCCAATAATTCCAATTATTTAATTAAATTAATAAATATAATATTAACTTAAATTAAATAATTATCTTATTTTTATCGGGGTGTTACATAGAGCATATGGGGTATCGGGATCGACTCTTATAATCATGAAGCCTAAGGTGTTAAGACAATACCAATTTTTAGAAAAAGTTTTCCCAAGTCTTTTACATTCTGTTATAGACCTGTCTTATAACCTGAATGTTCAAGATGTACTGTTTTCTTGGCTAAATTTGTTTTGGTAAGATTAAAGAAATGGGGGAAATAAGGATACACTTACATAGATGACTCGTCAGACACATGTTATTTTCTTGAAAGGGAAAAACAAGCAAGTAAAACATAAAACATACTAAAATTAAAGGAAAACGGCAAAAAACGATAAAAGTAAAGGAAAACGATAAAAAGCAATAAAAATAAAGGAAAGATGAAAAGCGATAAAATCTCCTCCCACACTTAAACCGAACATTGTCCTCAATGTTTCCATATGAGATAGGGTAGGAGTAACCTGGAAGAGAGAGAGAGAGAGAGAGAGAGAGAGAGAGAGAGAGAGAGAGCTAGGGGTGAGCACAAGTACCGTCACCGTCACCGCCCTGGTCAGGATGCCTGGGTCGACGACGTCTGGTTCGAGTACTAAGTCCTTCCTGCAACTGCTGAGAGCGACCTAAGAGAGATCCTTGGGTGGCCTCGATGAGAGCGAAGTGACGCTCATTAGCCTGTCGCTGGCGTTGCTGCTCATTAGTGATCGCAAGCAAGGACTAAGTGACAGTCCGATGTGCTTGCTCACTACGCTGCTGGGAAGCTACCATAAAACTCACATTATCTGACAATTGTTGGTTTATGGTGTTCAGGAGAGTGTCACGCCTTTCCTCACGAGCCAGGTGCTCGCGCCACATCTCCTCGGTGATGTAGAAACCGGGAATGGTACCTGCAAAAGGGTTAGAGGAAGAAGGTGCGGTGTGTGCAGGTGATGCAGCAGGAATATCATGAGCAGGTGACTGGTCGCGCCGGTCATACTCATCATCGGTCCCTTGCCCATCGTCCATAGGAACGTTAGGTGGCAAAGGACCGGTAAAGGGTGGAGCATCAAGACCGTATGTCTAGTTCCTCACATGTCGCACATCCGTACGCTGAGAGTGTAACACCCCAAAATTTGCCCTCCTCATTCATGCATTCATTTTTATGTCATTTAACATTTCATATTGCATTTCATCATGTCAATCAGAATCAGATCCAAGAAACTTTATTTCTAAAAAAAAAAAAAAAAAAAAAAAAAAAAACGAAAAAAAAAAAAAAAAAAACGAAAAGAAAATTTTTTTTACGAAAATAAATAAATAATAAAAAAACGAAAAAAAAATTAATTAATTAAATAAATAAAATATAATAGAAAAATCTTGGACTTGGACCTCTCTCAAAAGCCCACTAAGCTACCAATATTAGGCTCTAAATACTAGAGTTTCATTGAAACAAAACAGACAGAAAAAGGAAAAGAAGCAAAATAATCTGAGGTTTCCTTGGAACAAAACCCTGGACAAAACCTAGGGAGACTACCTGACAGAGAACTCAGAGCAGCCTCCAAACCTTGAAGGAGAGAAAACTGCACAGAATCACCTCTGCCTCAGATAAACCCTAAAGATTGTTTTGTAAACCTCACGGGTGCAACTCAATTTCAATCAAGCTCTTCAATCAGGTTTGCCCTATATCCATCATCATTATGCCTTCAATTTGAATTTTCTGAATGTATGAGGTATTATGGGTGAATTTGATACCCTTTTGATGCATGTGTTTGACAAGAGGTTTAGGCCTCATACCCTTGGTTGCTTTTTGTGAGCTTTTTGTGAATTGAAAGGGCATGATTCATGTGGTTACATTTTGATTTGGGGGCAACTCTTGGTTACCCTATTTTGTTTCTCTAACCTGTTTGTTGAGTTTTGTTTTGTGAGGTCTCATATGACTCTTGCAGAGATGGTTTGCCTGGTGTTCCACTTTATTTGTGGGATACCACCTGGAGGTTTCATTCCGATTACCTGTACTGACTCACTTTCTTTGATGGTGTTAGCTTGGAAGGATCTCAGGGTTTCCTTGTTCCGTTAATTACTGTTACTTCGGATCTTTATCCGTGTGGTACTTTTACATTTTCCCGTATTTTTACCGATTTCCTAGCTGGAAGACCTCGATAGGAGGCAATGTTTTTGTGTGTTTTTTTTTACAGGTTCCTTCGTCTAGGGTTTCCCTTCTACATGAGCATCCCTAACCCTACCAACTCATTGATTTTTCTTCTCCATAGAACACGTTAACTCCTTCTACTACAGGCGAGTAAGTCTCCAAAGGTCGAGCATCCGGTAGATTGCGTAGTAACGTCGTTCGTCCAAAACCCAATCCGTAACCCCGTAGTTATCCGAACTACGGCTTGCTCTGATTCTCATTCCAGATGAGATACGTAGGCATAAGACGCGATGTCTTATCGAGCACACTTCCCTTTAACCCCTAGGTAGCCGAGCTACGAAGACTTTGATTCTCATATTCAGATGAGATACGTATGCAGTGGATGCGACATCCGTGCGAGTCATTTTCTTTTGACCCCTTTTTTTTAGTAAATAACACATTAGATAAACCCACACCCTTTAGACAAGAACTACAAAAGTGGATCCCGTAGAGTACTACGGATGCGTAGGGGTGCTAATACCTTCCCTTCGCATAATCGACTCCCGAACCCAAGATTTGGTTGCGAGACCCTGTCTTGTCCTTTCCTTTTTCCAGGTTTACTTCGAGCGTTTCCTTTCCCTCCTTTGGGATAAATAACGCACGGTGGCGACTCTCCTGTCTTTCTTCGCCGATTATTTTTTTTCGCATTCCATTTTTCAGGTTGCGACAGCTGGCGACTCTGTTGGGGACCCGATTTCCCTAAGCGAGTCCCTCCTAGCTTTTGTAGGTTGTTTATTTATTGGGTGTTTATTCTTTTGTACAGTTATTTATCTTTCAGCATTTACCTGCTTTATTGCATTGTGTACATATGACTGCTGTATTTGCTGGTTCTGTTTGTGAGATGAGTTCTATACCCGAACTCGAGTGCACTTAGGATAGGAGAATGGCATAGTCTTGTTGACTTGTGTGGAGTTATTCCTTTGCAAGTTGACTTGCAAGCCCATTCACTTGGTGGAGGTCATGTTGGGATCAATAATGTCATACAAGTAAGTTGTGGTTAGACATTACTTTTTCCAATATAGACCTTAGAAGCCAAGGACCTTAGTTTACCAAACCCATCTTGGCCTATTCGTAAGCCAAATGTCACAACATTGTGTTTAGACATTTTGCTGTTGAATTCAGCTCCTTCTTCTGCCACTTGAAAGAGCTTCCTCCCTTCACAGAACAAGAGTTCAATGTTCTCATAGACTTGATTGTGGAACCAAGTTTGAGTAAACAACCTCCATCCTGCAGGTTTGCAGTTAAGTCATCCAAGCTCACACCTTGATGAATCCCTGCTTCTTCTCCAAAGACATCAGCCACTTTGATGCATGAGTCTTCAGAAGGACCAGTTAGAAACTAACCCTTCAGCTATACCAAGGATTCCACTTCCTAAAGCAAAGTTGTTTCCATGATGTTAAGAGAGCTGCCACTTGTTCTTAACTTCATAGTGTGCATTAGCCAATTCACTACCTTACCTAGATCAGGAATAAGCTGATCCAAGTAACCACCATCAAGACTATAATGTCTTCTTCTTCTTGTACATACCAAGGCTGAGCATGTTTCTTGCCAGGAAACCTTTTCAGAGATCATATGCTTTTGCTGCCACCAAAGAGATAGATCATGAGCCAATGTACTATCTTTCCTGTGATTCTGCACAGGGTCTTGAAGAAGAGATGTTCCAACATCTTTAAGAACATCAGATATCTTGAGTTCCAAGGATAATCAATTATATACTTGTACTTGGCACAAGTTGGCATTGATCTTAAATCCTTTCCCAATATTCCTTTCAGATACTTCCACCATAAGACTACTTTGAAAATACTCTTCTAGTGTCAACATCTTCTGCTTGCAAGCACCTCGACAATTTTGAAAGTCTTCCCAGATTAAATTCACCCTTAGGAATGAGAGAGATGAATTCTTCCTTGCAAATGTGTCACACAATCACCAGAACCCATGTGACACAAGTCAACAGCCCACCAGACCCTAGGCTGACCAGACTTGAGGAGGTTAACCAAAACTCCCCCTCAACTTAACAATCATGGAAACTCCACACCAATAACCATGCATTGTATATAAATGTCTCAACCTGACATACACCATCCCTACCAGTGGCAACTAACTCTATGAGTTATACCTATACATACTCCAATCACACCAATCAGACTCCAGCTGACCATAAGTACTAGTGATACAAAACAACACCAGTCAATGGTAAATATGCATTGCTAGAGCATACTACCTCAACTAACCTCTGAATCTTCATATTCTCACTCCTCGAAAGAGCTGCCACTTCTGAAACGTGGTGTATGAATAACAAGATTCATGGTTCCAATCCTCTTAAATGATATAGCAATCAGGTTATCCCATTATTGACTACTAGCATCCAGGGAACTTGTCTTCCAACACAACCTAGTACTTCAGGGAATAGTTATCCAACTCTGATCACTCAACAGGAATATGCCAAACAGCAGAAGATTGCACAAAGTCACATCTCAACCAGCTCAACTTCTAGAGATCAGACTTCTAAAGGTGACCTTCTTGAGCACACACACAGTTGACCCTACCCTTGGCAACTGAGCACACACAGATGTCTCCTCTTCCAGGTCAGGAGTAGGTTCCAAACAAGAGTATCCCTTTGTTTGACACCTAAAAACATTTGTTCTTCAACCAGCAGCTGCATACTTGTTGAACAACATGTTCTAACATCACATAGAACATTGGTTCCACCTCCTTGGAACAAACCCTCCTTGAAAGTCTTCAAGGTCTTCATATACACTACCCAAGAGTGTAAAAGAATCAGTGATCAGGTGATTCTTACCATCCTTGCGTGAGAACATCATGATGAGTGGACTTGTGGGGACTCAAGTATCTTTTACATCTTCAGAGGTTATGATGAAATCTTGAATACAACAGCCTTTCATCCACATGTGGGGAAACTACATCAGAGTTTGAGTTTTGCCAGGTATTATGCAGCGGAAATCATAATACAACTCAACCTAAGAACACCCTTTTCACCAAATCAACCTCCAAGTCCATACCAAGTTTGAATGTGATTCAATACTGGCACAGATGTCCCATCCAAAGGCCAATTGCCAACCTCCAGATACAGGTACACATTATTCCTGTCATGAACAGTCCATCCACCTACTTCAAGGGACCATTCAGGGAAATTACAGAACCTTCCACTGGTTCCAACATAACTTCTTGCAAGATACCAGAAAGTATCACCCATGGATCTCATCCAGAAGCAGAACAGGATGCCTGCTCTGATACCAATTGAAATTCTGGCTTAGTCAGAATTCAGATGTTCTACTCCAAGTCATGACATCTGATCTAACCTTGTAGTTAATACAACAAGACAGTTATTGACCCCTGTACTAATATGCACACGTTCACAGATGTCACGACATCTCATTCTATTTCACCCTAGAATGGATGAACATCTGGTTCTGTGCATCTGGAAGAAGGACTCAACAGAGATCTATCCTAGTTCTCACTTCTGTTGTTTTCTTACACAGTTATCAGCATGATGTCTTACTGTTGATTTTGGACATCATCTATTACATTGTTCCAGTGTGTTTGTCTTTTACATGTATTTCCTGAATGAACACGTTAATCTAATTACCACTTATTAGATTGCTAACAACTAGGCTATTTGTTAGGTTCATTAATTGTAGGTTAGTAGTTGGTTTCCTGGATTTTAGCTCAGCTGTTGAATCCCTGAAGAATAGCCTGAGAAAAATACTGAAACAGAAAAACCAATTAACCTACACTTTAGCACATGCTGTTGGGAATGAATGTCACAACATTCAGTTCAACAGTCAGAACATATGTTGGTTCTGTTATGTACCTGGACACATGCTGTGCTAAGTTTGCAGTACTGTAAAAGACCAACTAGTCTCTACTTCAGTATCAGCCTTCAGTATCAACTGTCAAAACATCCAGTTTGACAGTTTCACACTGATCCTTCAGCCAGGTCTGTTATCCTTGAAAAGAACAGACTTAAATAAATACTGAACTGAAATTAACCTGCTTATTATTCAGTATACGCTGTCACTGATGAATGTTACAACATTTTGATTAACATTCAAACAAAAGGCTCTATACCAGGTCTGTTATCATCTTGATAAGCTGATTGGAATACCAGCTGAGTTATGACAGTAATAAACACATGCAGAAGGAAAACAAACACAGGAAATTGTTAACCCAGTTCAGTCCAACATGACCTACATCTGGGGGCTACCAAGCCAGGAAGAAGATCCACTATTAGCAGTATTAATTCAGAGTTAAACTCCCCCGTTTACAACTCTTCACTTAATCCCTACCCAATGCAATCTATACCTAGGAACTCCTAGATAGAAACCTCCAGTTTCCATTCCTATCACTACAAATACAATGTAATGTTACCACACCTTGAACTTGCTTCACAGCTTCATTCAAGAACAAAATCACTCTTGCCTACAGGCTTTGAGTTACAAATACTCTCAGGTTTTACCACTGAGAAACACATGGTAACCTTCCCACAGACTGGGAGGTTTACCTCACACACACCCCTAAATTTTCATTCTAAGAGGCTTACAAAAACTAGGTTACAATTAGCTATTTATAACCTAATCACCCAACTGAATTTGGGCCTTCAGAAATCGCAGCAGACTTGTTCTTTGCTGTTACAACTTCAGGAGGAAAATTCTGCTACAAACAAGGTCTTCAATCCTAAAATCTCTCCATATATATCTCCTTACTTTTAGCCTATATATCTTCTGATTGAGTCTTCAAGACCTCCACATGGGAGTTAGGATATTCACCAGATATCCTTGCTAATCCCATAATATATACTGAATTAATTAATTCAGTTTTCTACACATGTACGATGTCACAGACCTGATGTCGTGACATCGTACAAGACATGTTGGTCCAGATGTTGAATTTCTTCAACCCAACATATTAAAACAACAGAGGTGATTACATTATTTGTTTTACTAAAATTAATGCCAGTCCTAAGGTATTAACAATCTCCCCCTTTGGCAAATTTTAGCTAAAACAAATAAGCCTCTGTCATTCTCTCCACCACCACAAACACCTATGTTGGTGTACATGGGGAAGAAGAGGAACAAGACTCGGTTGTACCAGAACCCTTCCCCTCAACAGAAGAGCTTCCTGAAGAGTATGTAATGCTGAGTACATAGACAATGTAACTCAGATCACAAGGCACAACTGTCTTCTTAACTCAGATCACAAGGCACAAGTGATATACCCAGTTGGTGGATTTTGTGCCTGACACCAACTTCTGTTTGCTACCACAGTTAGCTTGCTTCTGGTACATTCTCAACCCCAGGACTGTATTTCTCTCCCCCTTTTTAGCTAGACATTTGTAAAGGCACCCCTCACAAAACCAGATCCAGGCGCAGCTTGCCCAAACCTTAACATACCCCATGATTCTGAGGGAATGGAGTGTTTCTCTTGTGAGAAGAAGAGGGCTATTACATCCTTTAAATAGTCCAACCCGTGCTTAGGAATTAACGGTAGGAATTAATGCTTGGTCAAGATTCATTAATGTTTGCTGAGAAACAGTCAGGGAATCACCAACAAAATCTCAGACTATCTTTGAATACCTTTTATAGCTCTTGACTGTTTCTTTTTCAAAACAACAGTTCCAGTGCATGGAGACTATTCCATATATGCAGTCAGACACGTTGCACGCGATGTCTTAACATTCCACGCGGCTTTTTCCTGCATTCTGTCAGTATTCAACATTTCCCAAGGTTCCTGTCATACCTCCAGTAGAGACTTGGCATCTGGCACTGATACAATCAAATTCCCACACTTCAGCAGATGGTTACTCCCCCTATACCACACAGCTGTAGCCATCAGGCTTATTCTGATTTATCAGAATTTGACACATCACCTTCATAATTCTTACTGACTTTAAGATTCAGAAGGAATTAGCAGCATTGTCCAGGGCAATGTCATGACATCCGGTCAGACATTCTTTTGCTCACTCAGCCTTGATTAACATCACAGCATCCTGATAATTGACAAGGTGCCATACCTAGTTATCTGAGTACACAAAGACCACAAGCTTGATAATTACTTGCAGCTTCAAAGACAGAACTCCCCCTGTCATGGACATCCTACTCTCCTCTTGACACTTGGAGGTCACACATGAGCATATCCAACACCCCAAAGTTGGACCTTCACATACTTCCTGATTCAAAGAGAATCCAGACCACTTGATGAATGGAAAACATAAGACGCATCTTCATGTCTTCAAGAGCACACCCTCTATTCAACCCTCTTAGCTGAACACATTCACACTCTGTGTCAATCTCTCTTCTAACCAGAACAGAAGACCACTTCACAAGATGTTCTAACATCGGCTGGGACATCCTTCATAACAGGACAAGGCACACCATCTGATGGTCTTCAGATATCACTGAGTCACTGGGTTGATCAAGAAGAACCCAGACATACATTGGGGCATATACATTTTCATCCCATTACAAGAGATACTCTTCCATAGATAGCTCAGAACTCCTACCACAAGCTCCAAGAGATGAATAGAAAACACCTCCTTTAGTCTTCAACTTACTACTTTTCTGCTCAAAAGTAATTTGTCTCAGACTTTCCTCAAGAATAATCGGCTGCCATATGTGGATTATCTTGATTCTTCGAATTCACTTCTGAGATAGACCAATTGCCACTGGTTGATTACCTCCTTCATGAATCCTCATATGAAAAAGTCAAATGCTGCTTTTTGACCTTCCCAAGTTTATCAGACTTCTCCCAAAGATATTCTGACCATCCAAGTGAGATTTGAACTTCAAGTTACATGTTAAACAAAGCTTAGGGTCTCTAAGACATGAACATGTAACATCTTCTGCAATGAGAACGATCCTTTTGAAGTACCCAATCTACAACTCTGTAGACCCTTCTATCTTAAGTTGATGTGCCACTTCACCAACTAAGAATCTGATGTTAAGTCAAATGTCACAACATTGTGTTTAGACATTTTGCTGTTGAATTCAGCTCCTTCTTCTGCCACTAGAAAGAGCTTCCTCCCTTCACAGAACAAGAGTTCAATGTTCTCATAGACTTGATTGTGGAACCAAGTTTGAGTAAACAACCTCCATCCTGCAGGTTTGCAGTTAAGTCATCCAAGCTCACACCTTGATGAATCCCTGCTTCTTCTCCAAAGACATCAGACACTTTGATGCATGAGTCTTCAGAAGGACCAGTTAGAAACTAACCCTTCAGCTATACCAAGGATTCCACTTCCTAAAGCAAATTTGTTTCCATGATGTTAAGAGAGCTGCCACTTGTTCTTAACTTCATAGTGTGCATTAGCCAATTCACTACCTTACCTAGATCAGGAATAAGCTGATCCAAGTAACCACCATCAAGACTATAATGTCTTCTTCTTCTTGTACATACCAAGGCTGAGCATGTTTCTTGCCAGGAAACCTTTTCAGAGATCATATGCTTTTGCTGCCACCAAAGAGATAGATCATGAGCCAATGTACTATCTTTCCTGTGATTCTGCACAGGGTCTTGAAGAAGAGATGTTCCAACATCTTTAAGAACATCAGATATCTTGAGTTCCAAGGATAATCAATTATATACTTGTACTTGGCACAAGTTGGCATTGATCTTAAATCCTTTCCCAATATTCCTTTCAGATACTTCCACCATAAGACTACTTTGAAAATACTCTTCTAGTGTCAACATCTTCTGCTTGCAAGCACCTCGACAATTTTGAAAGTCTTCCCAGATTAAATTCACCCTTAGGAATGAGAGAGATGAATTCTTCCTTGCAAATGTGTCACACAATCACCAGAACCCATGTGACACAGGTCAACAGCCCACCAGACCCTAGGCTGACCAGACTTGAGGAGGTTAACCAAAACTCCCCCTCAACTTAACAATCATGGAAACTCCACACCAATAACCATGCATTGTATATAAATGTCTCAACCTGACATACACCATCCCTACCAGTGGCAACTAACTCTATGAGTTATACCTATACATACTCCAATCACACCAATCAGACTCCAGCTGACCATAAGTACTAGTGATACAAAACAACACCAGTCAATGGTAAATATGCATTGCTAGAGCATACTACCTCAACTAACCTCTGAATCTTCATATTCTCACTCCTCGAAAGAGCTGCCACTTCTGAAACGTGGTGTATGAATAACAAGATTCATGGTTCCAATCCTCTTAAATGATATAGCAATCAGGTTATCCCATTATTGACTACTAGCATCCAGGGAACTTGTCTTCCAACACAACCTAGTACTTCAGGGAACAGCTATCCAACTCTGATCACTCAACAGGAATATGCCAAATAGCAGAAGATTGCACAAAGTCACATCTCAACCAGCTCAACTTCTAGAGATCAGACTTCTAAAGGTGACCTTCTTGAGCACACACACAGTTGACCCTACCCTTGGCAACTGAGCACACACAGATGTCTCCTCTTCCAGGTCAGGAGTAGGTTCCAAACAAGAGTATCCCTTTGTTTGACACCTAAAAACATCTGTTCTTCAACCAGCAGCTGCATACTTGTTGAACAACATGTTCTAACATCACATAGAACATTGGTTCCACCTCCTTGGAACAAACCCTCCTTGAAAGTCTTCAAGGTCTTCATATACACTACCCAAGAGTGTAAAAGAATCAGTGATCAGGTGATTCTTACCATCCTGACGTGAGAACATCATGATGAGTGGACTTGTGGGGACTCAAGTATCTTTTACATCTTCAGAGGTTATGATGAAATCTTGAATACAGCAGCCTTTCATCCACATGAGGGGAAACTACATCAGAGTTTGAGTTTTGCCAGGTATTATGCAGCGGAAATCATAATACAACTCAACCTAAGAACACACTTTTCACCAGATCAACCTCCAAGTCCATACCAAGTTTGAATGTGATTCAATACTGGCACAGATGTCCCATCCAAAGGCCAATTGCCAACCTCCAGATACAGGTACACATTATTCCTGTCATGAACAGTCCATCCACCTACTTCAAGGGACCATTCAGGGAAATTACAGAACCTTCCACTGGTTCCAACATAACTTCTTGCAAGATACCAGAAAGTATCACCCATGGATCTCATCCAGAAGCAGAACAGGATGCCTGCTCTGATACCAATTGAAATTCTGGCTTAGTCAGAATTCAGATGTTCTACTCCAAGTCATGACATCTGATCTAACCTTGTAGTTAATACAACAAGACAGTTATTGACCCCTGTACTAATATGCACACGTTCACAGATGTCACGACATCTCATTCTATTTCACCCTAGAATGGATGAACATCTGGTTCTGTGCATCTGGAAGAAGGACTCAACAGAGATCTATCCTAGTTCTCACTTCTGTTGTTTTCTTACACAGTTATCAGCATGATGTCTTACTGTTGATTTTGGACATCATCTATTACATTGTTCCAGTGTGTTTGTCTTTTACATGTATTTCCTGAATGAACACGTTAATCTAATTACCACTTATTAGATTGCTAACAACTAGGCTATTTGTTAGGTTCATTAATTGTAGGTTAGTAGTTGGTTTCCTGGATTTTAGCTCAGCTGTTGAATCCCTGAAGAATAGCCTGAGAAAAATACTGAAACAGAAAAACCAATTAACCTACACTTTAGCACATGCTGTTGGGAATGAATGTCACAACATTCAGTTCAACAGTCAGAACATATGCTGGTTCTGTTATGTACCTGGACACATGCTGTGCTAAGTTTGCAGTACTGTAAAAGACCAACTAGTCTCTACTTCAGTATCAGCCTTCAGTATCAACTGTCAAAACATCCAGTTTGACAGTTTCACACTGATCCTTCAGCCAGGTCTATTATCCTTGAAAAGAACAGACTTAAATAAATACTGAACTGAAATTAACCTGCTTATTATTCAGTATACGCTGTCACTGATGAATGTTACAACATTTTGATTAACATTCAAACAAAAGGCTCTATACCAGGTCTGTTATCATCTTGATAAGCTGATTGGAATACCAGCTGAGTTATGACAGTAATAAACACATGCAGAAGGAAAACAAACACAGGAAATTGTTAACCCAGTTCAGTCCAACATGACCTACATCTGGGGGCTACCAAGCCAGGAAGAAGATCCACTATTAGCAGTATTAATTCAGAGTTAAACTCCCCTGTTTACAACTCTTCACTTAATCCCTACCCAATGCAATCTATACCTAGGAACTCCTAGATAGAAACCTCCAGTTTCCATTCCTATCACTACAAATACAATGTAATGTTACCACACCTTGAACTTGCTTCACAACTTCATTCAAGAACAAAATCACTCTTGCCTACAGGCTTTGAGTTACAAATACTCTCAGCTTTTACCACTGAGAAACACATGGTAACCTTCCCACAGACTGGGAGGTTTACCTCACACACACCCCTAAATTTTCATTCTAAGAGGCTTACAAAAACTAGGTTACAATTAGCTATTTATAACCTAATCACCCAACTTAATTTGGGCCTTCAGAAATCGCAGCAGACTTGTTCTTTGCTGTTACAACTTCAGCAGGAAAATTCTGCTACAAACAAGGTCTTCAATCCTAAAATCTCTCCATATATATCTCCTTACTTTGAGCCTATATATCTTCTGATTGAGTCTTCAAGACCTCCACATGGGAGTTAGGATATTCACCAGATATCCTTGCTAATCCCATAATATATACTGAATTAATTAATTCAGTTTTCTACACATGTACGATGTCACAGACCTGATGTCGTGACATCGTACAAGACATGTTGGTCCAGATGTTGAATTTCTTCAACCCAACATATTAAAACAACAGAGGTGATTACATTATTTGTTTTACTAAAATTAATGCCAGTCCTAAGGTATTAACACGATTGTTACGCGATACTACACTCATAAGAGTCTCTCTTGAGAATATTTTTGGAATACGAGTAGTCCTTCCTCCGATAATATCCGAAAGATGGGATTATGACTATGGGAACCTTTTGTAGAACATGTTTGGCAGGTTTAAACCTTAGTACACTCCCTTTGGGTGGTTCTTAACCTAAACTTCATGCTCGTGACTTGCAACAAACCCTTGATTCATGGTTGATCCGTTCAGGTATCCTTAATATCAATGAAACTTGGGTGTTGATAAGGTGTAAACCATAATCCACCAAAATGGATGGTTAATATTAAGGATAACATGATCCATCCCATGACCTTTGTTTGGTGTGCTTTGCCTAATCCTCTTAATTTCTCTCTAGGCAGTGCAACCTGACAGATGTTCAAGCGGATCCAGCAATTCTGATTGATATGCCATTGCATTGCATAACATCATCTGCATATTTGTATCCAACATCTCATGCTTATTCATTTGCAGGGTATTCCCTTTTTAAGGGGGGGCCTTAAAATCGAATAAGCAGTGCATCACATACCATACATACTAACCCTTGTTTGTTTTCAGGTGTCACCGCAGTGTCTAATGTTTGTTCCCTATATCAGGCAGTTATTGGTCCCAAGCGAGTTCACAGGTACCCGACAAAGGAAAACCGTCCACGACTAGCAATGGACCAGATGCAGAAAGAACTGGCTGATATGCGTGAAAGGATGGATCAGTTCATAACATTGATGACTGGTATTGGCAGAAGGCCAGGCGAAGCTGAAGGAATTGGTTGAGAAACCGAGGCCCGATCCATAGGTGGAAATACCAAGTGCTAAGGGGAACCCTGGTAACCCTGGGAATGGTATTGGCGGAAGGTACAATGTGAATCAAGGGATTCGGATTAACGGGCGCCCTGTTACTGAAGATTGTCAGTATGATCAATTTTCTTTGCACGACGAGGCCCTCGAGACCACTCGCCGTATGGATCAACTTGCTGAGAAGCTCAAATCTTTGGAGTCTCAAAATTCCTTAGGTTTTGATGTCACCAATCTTGGTCTGGTTCAGGGAGTAAGGATCCCTCACAAGTTCAAACCCCCTACTTTTGAGAAATACAACGGGGCTTCTTGCCCACGCACTCATCTCCAATCTTATCTGGGAAGGTTGGGAGCTCACACTGAAGATGAAAAGTTGTGGATGTACTATTTTGAAGACAGTTTAACTGGAGCTTCTCGTGAATGGTATTCTCATTTGTCTCGTACTACCATCAAGAGCTGGAAAGACTTGGCAGAGGCTTTTGTCAAGCAATATCAATACAACTTGGACATGGCTCCAAATCGGACCTTGTTGCAAGGAATGTCTCAGACTGCCAAGGAAACCTTTAGAGAATATGCTCAGCATTGGAGACAGATTGTTGCATCCGTCCAACCCCCTATGTCTGAAAGGGAGATGGCGGACATGTTCATGAACACTCTTCAAGGCAATTATATCGAGAGAATGGTTGCTTGCCCGTCAATCAGCTTTGCAAAGATAGTAATTGCTGGAGAAAGGATCGAGAGTCTGTTGAAGATGGGCCGAATTTAAGACTACAGTGTTTCCAACTCATCAGTTCCCAAGAAACCATTTGCTGGTAACGGTCAGCGAAGAAGAGAAGGTGAGACAAGCGCTGTATATGCTGGCAGAGGCAGGGGCAGAGGAAACCCTAATTATTATCAAGATCAAGTGGCCGCAGTCACTATTCCAACACCTGTTCCTCAACCGCAGTATCATCCGCAACAGCAACCCAGGTACAACAATCAACAACAAGGAGGTAATCCGGGTCAGCAGAGACATTATCAACAACGTCCAAGGCAGGCGGACCGGGTCATTGAGCCAATCCCAATGCCTTATTCTGTATTACTTCCCAAGCTGATTGACATGAATCTGGTTATGTTGAGAACTCTGGCCCCACCGGTCGATCCCAACAATCTTCCTAGAGGTTATGATGTCAACGCCAGATGTGCTTTTCACTCCAACGCACCTGGCCATACTACAGATAATTGCAAAGCCCTCCAGCTAAAGGTATAAGATTTGAGAGATGCCCAGGCTATCAATTTTTCTCCCGTGCCTAATGTTATCCAAAACCCGATGCCAGCTCACGGCGGGCAGAGGATTAATGTTGTTGATAGTGGGGAAACTTTGAATTTGGTTTCTGATGTGACTAAAGTGAAGACTTCGCTATCGGTGGTCAAAGACCGACTCTTGAAAGGACGGATTTTCCCGGGCTGTGGGGAAGAGTGCAGAAATTGTCAAGACGCCGAGAACGGATGTGATAGTTTGAGAAGGGGTATTCAGCAACTGATAGATGAAGGTTGTCTTCAGTTCGATCAGACTCGTCCAGTGAAGAATGATGTGTCGACAGTAACGTTTTATTTCACTCCTGAAGAAATATATGTTCCCGAGAGACCCACTCCGACAACAATATATTTCCCCGAAAGTCCAGCACCAATTTACTCTGACAACCCTTAACCGACTTTGATTGGTCCGGTCACCATCACGGTACCAGGACCTGTTCCGTATGAGAAAGACAGTGCTATCCTGTGGCACTATGGGGCTGATATCTACTGTCAGGGGCAAAAAGTTAACGAAGAAGACATTGACATTGGTAGCTCCGCTGTAGACAATGTTGGAGGAATTGGTGGCTTCACTCGCAGTGGACGCCTATTTGCACCATCAACATTGTGCACGAATGCTGAAGCTGAGGCAGCTGCCAAGGCTAAAGGAAAACAGGTATCCACCAAAGAGGTTACTACCGAGGAAGCTCCTCCTAAGACCACATTCGAGAAGGAAGTGGATGAGTTTATGAGGATTATCAAGAAAAGTGACTATAAGGTATTCGACCAGCTAAATCAGACACCCTCAAAGATCTCCATTCTCTCACTATTGATGTGCTTTGAGGCACACAGAGCAGCCTAGTTGAAAGTACTGAATATGGCTTATGTTCCCCCAGAGATAACTATTGACCAGCTGGAATCGGTAGTTTCGAATGTACACACTAGCCATGCGTTAGGTTTCACCGATTATGACCTAACATCTGAGGGGGGGAATAACAACAAAGCCTTGCATATCACAATGGAATGCAAATGGACGGTGCTTTCCCATGTTTTGGTTGATACAGGTTCTTCTTTGAATGTTCTCCCAAAGAAAGCCTTAACGAAGTTGGATTGCGATGACGCCACCCTAAGGCCGAGTAATTTAGTTGTAAGGGCTTTTGATGGCTCTAAGCGAGCTGTTTGTGGCGAAGTTGAGTTGCCAGTTAAGATTGGACCGCAGGTATTCAAGAGTACCTTTTATGTGATGGATATCCAGCCTGCCTATAGTTGTCTGCTAGGTCGACCCTGGATTCATGCTGCCGGTGCTGTTACTTCTACTCTCCACCAGAAGCTCAAATATGGACTAGAAGGTCAGATCGTCACCGTCTGTGGTGAAGAGGATATTTTTGTTAGCCACCTGTCTACATTTAAGTATGTGGAGATGGATGGCGAGATGCATGACATGTTGTGTCAGGGCTTCGAAGCCATAAACATTAGTGAGGTCGCGCCCGAAACTGTCTTTTCACCTGAGTCTGAGAAGGTCGGGACTTCTATCTCTTCATACAAGCAAGTTGTTGAAGTGGTTAAGGCTGGTAATGCCCAAGGCTGGGGAAAATTTGTGGAGCCAATCATAAAAGAAGACAAGTTTGGATTGGGGTATACTCTGGGGTCTCAGAAGAATGAAGTCGGTACTTTCTCCAGCGGGGGTTTGGTTTCTCCCCACACCGTCAATGCTGCAGATGAAGACAAGGCTGACAGTGACTGTGACTTAGATAGCTGGATTCGCCCGTGTATCCCAGGAGAAAAGCTCAACAATTGGTCGTCTGAAAAAGTCGTCCGGTTTACTCTAATGAAGGAGTAATTTTTATTGTTTTCCTTTTATCACATGCATAACAAAGTCTTACACTTTGACCAAGGTGTAATGACTCATCTGTAGGGCCATCCATTTAGTTACATTTCGCAATTATTTTCATCATCAACAAAGGACAGCTTTTGCAAACAATTTTGTGTTCTCTTTCTTTCAATTATTTTTACTTTTACAAAAACGGCAATACTTCTTTTTCATGTTTCTTTTTCGTTTTTCTTTCCAAAAAACACCTCGTAAAACTGATCACCCGGATCTCACTGCTAACGACACTGCTACGGCCAAGTATGACTTCGACAATCCTATCTATCAAGCCGAAGAAGGGGTTGAGGAAGATTGTGAATTGCCTGAGGAGTTAGCCAGGTTGTTGAAACAGGAGGACCGAGCTATCACATCTTATCAGGAGGTGGTTGAGACCATCAACATTGGTACCGAAGACGACAAGAAAGAGATCAAGATCGGGGCCAGTCTACAGGGCGAGAGGAAAAGACCGTTGATCATGTACTTGACTGTGTTAGAAAGGTCAATGGGTTGTGTGCTCGGTCAGCATGACGAGTCAGGTCGAAAAGAACATGCAATATACTACCTTAGCAAAAAGTTTACCGACTGTGAACAAAGATACTCACTGCTCGAGAAAACTTGCCGCGCTTTGGCATGGGCTGCTCGCCGACTAAGACAGTATATGTTGACTCACACGACTCTATTGATATCAAAGATGGATCAAGTCAAGTATATTTTTGAAAAGCCAGCAGGGTTGCTAGGTGGCAAATGATGCTGACAGAGTATGACATCCAATACACTTCACAAAATGCCATCAAAGGAAGTGTCTTGTCAGACTATCTTGCCACGCAACCGATTGATGATTACTAACCCATGAGGTTCGACTTTCCTGATGAGGACATCATGTTTCTCAAATTGAAAGATTGCGAGGAACCACTCCCGGAGGAGGGGCCTGACCCTGAATCCAAATGGATTATGATGTTTGATGGGGCGGTCAACGTCAATGGTCGCGGAGTTGGTGCAGTGTTGATCACACCGGAGGGGGTTCATATGCCATTTTGTGCCAGAATAACTTTTCCCTGCACTAACAATGAAGTCGGACGAAGTAGAATGGGTTCGTTCTCGATACAATCAGCTAAGCCTAGTTGAGGAAAAGAGACTAGCAGCTATATGCCATGGCCAGCTATATTAGAGACAGACGAAGAGAGCGTTTGATCAGAAAGTGCGCCCTCGGGAGTATCGAGTCGGTGAATTGGTACTCAAAAGAATCCTTCCTCCCAACACAGATCACAGGGGCAAATGGACACCGAACAACGAGGGTCCATACGTGGTTAAAAGAATTTTCTCTGGCGGAGCTCTGATGCTAACAACCATGGATGGCGAAGACTTCCCGTCCCCTGTCAACTCAGACGCAGTTAAAAAATACTTCGCATAAAATAGACCCGCTGGACAGTACAAAGAATAGTCCAGGCAAAAAAGGGGCATCCCGACGAACCAAAAAAAAGAATGAAGAGGTTCGGGCAAAAAAGGGGCATCCCGAAAACCCGAAAGGGAGGCTCAGGAAAAAAAGGGTATCCCAGTGGATTGAAAACCCAAAAGGGCGGTCCAGGCAAAAGTTAGGGAATAAGCGAATAACTGCGATCTAAGTTCATCCGTGTTATATCACCGTTTAATTCAATCCGGCAATCTTCGAAGGTAAAAGATCAACTAATCATCCACTTCAGAAAGCAAGATGAGCAGAGCGTCTTGAGGACATACGAGCCATAGCAGAGTCGAAACTCAGTGGGACCCCGTTTCCACATTGCCATTAGGATAGTTTCTCTTGTTCAATTTATAGCGATCGCCTCTTTCCAGGGATCAGCTTCCTGATGTACTCGCCTATTCCTGGCACAAATTTTTCAACCAACAAAAGTCGAATAATTCAGTTAAAAAGCCTTTTTACTTTTTATTTATCAGTTTGTTTACAAAAGATGTCTAAATTCTTGAGGAAATGTATTGCATCTGAATCTAATGGTGGCTTTTGCAGATGACTTGCGCAGGAAAACAGTCAAAATTGCTTTGAATGTGCTTAATCCCGGACGGTGAATTCAAACCGAGTAATTCCCCGGGGCATACGTGTATTTTTTGGTTACAGGTCACAGGAACCGGATGCCAAGTCATGAATCCTCACCCCCAAGCGGTTGACAAAGCCTCTCCTCTGCAGAGCAGGTTCCCTAGTAGAGTTGACAGTATCCAGATTGTATATCCCCAGCGGAGTCGACAGTGCCAGACTGTATCTTCCCAGCAATAGCGGAGTAGTCGCATACCCAACAGACAAGAGGGTGGTGTTCCCAATGTTCATCTCGTCCCCAGCAAATTTTTTTTAACAGATTTGTTTTAATCCCCAGCCTGAGGACGATTAGCAAGTTCATATCCCCAACAAAGGTCGATTCCTACGACATTTCCCCAGGAAGTGCTTTCCTCACAGACTCTCCTCGCAGAGCCTCGCCAAGCAAAGTTTCCATAATTGATACTTCCCCAGCAAGGTCAACTTTTCAAAAAAGGCCGATTTATTTTCGGTGGCTCCTCGGTCCCGGCAGACGGATCGTTCCCCACAGAGCATTCAAGGATTGATACAGCGATCCGCTCCCTGCCAGAGTTGTTTCCCCAAGCAGATTTCTTTTTTCTTTTGCACCATGCATAACATTTGCATTTGCATTTGCATGCATATCAAACATACACATAAGCTGATAAACAGGTTCTTCAAAGCAGACTGAAAAATTACTTTACAACCAAAGTCATGAGATTCGGCCAGAGGATCAAGTGTGTGTGTGACCCAGCATGAGGGTCATTTCGAAGATTCAGCCTGAGAATCGTTTTCCAGAGATCCAGCCTGAGGGTCATTTCGAAGATTCAGCCAGAGAGTCAACTACGAGCGTTATTTCCCCAACAAGCCAGCTGGAGGAATAGATTGACAGCTCAACAGAAAATCAACCTACAAGAGGATCCAGCCCGCGGATCGCATTAAAAAAACAAAGTCTAATTGAAGAGTCGTTATAACATGTTCTAGCCTGAAGAATATGTACGAAGCCCAAAAGTGGGATATTCTCGAAGCTGCATTTCTAACATGAAGACTGTAGATTTCGAAAGAGGGTCAACCAGCGCATGCCCCAGATGCGAGATCCTGATGATGGGAATTTATCATCAAAACAATCCAGATCTAGCCAGAAGATCAAAGTCAGGTCTAGCCCGAAGACCGTAAAATAGATAGATTCAGCCAGAGAATAAAAGAAAATAGATTCAGCCAGAGAATCGAAACAAAGGAGATCTAGCCAGAAGATCGAAGAAGATCTAGCCAGAAGATCGAAGTCAGGTCTAGCCCGAAGACCAGAAATAGATTCAGCCAGAGAATCGAAACAATTCAGATCTAGCCAGAAGATCGAAATAGATTCAGCCAGAGAATCGAAACAATTCAGATCTAGCCAGAAGATCGAAGAAGATCTAGCCAGAAGATCAAAGTAGATTCAGCCAGAGAATCAAAGGAAATAGATTCAGTCAGAGGATCGAAACAAAGGAGATCTAGCCAGAAGATCAAAGAAGATCTAGCCAGAAGATCGAAGAAGATCTAGCCAGAAGATTGAAACCGTATCCAGCCCGAGGATCAAAATTAACATCCAACCAGAGGATTAAATTGAGTATAGATTCAGCCAGAGGATCGGAAGAGAAATAAACAGCGCGGTGCATTTCAGCATTTTTGTGGTGTTCTCGGAGCGCAAATTTTCGGTCTGTCTTTGGTATTCAATCACAGCTCACCCTGTTTGTCTGATAAGCTGTTCGCTTTCATTCTGCTCGGGTTAGCTGATGATCGAATAGGGGCAACTGTAACACCCCAAAATTTGCCCTCCTCATTCATGCATTCATTTTTAGGTCATTTAACATTTCATATTGCATTTCATCATGTCAATCAGAATCAGATCCAAGAAACTTTATTAAAAAAAAGAACGAAAAAAAATGAAAAAAAAAATGAAAAAAAAAATGAAAAATTAAATAAATAAATAAATAAATGAAAAAAAAATTAAAAAAAAACAAAAAATTAATTAAATAAATAAATAAATAAAATATAATAGAAAAATCTTGGACTTGGACCTGTCTCAAAAGCCCACTAAGCTACCAATATTAGGCTATAAATACTAGAGTTTCATTGAAACAAAATAGACAGAAAAAGGAAGAGAAGCAAAATACTCTGAGGTTTCCTTGGAACAAAACCCTGGACAAAACCTAGGGAGACTACCTGACAGAGAACTCAGAGCAGCCTCCAAACCTTGAAGGAGAGAAAACTGCACAGAATCACCTCTGCCTCACATAAACCCTAAAGATTGTTTTGTAAACCTCACGGGTGCAACTCAATTTCAATCAAGCTCTCCAATCAGGTTTGCCCTATATCCATCATCTTTATGCCTTCAATTTGAATTTTCTGAATGTATGAGGTATTATGGGTGAATTTGATACCCTTTTGATGCATGTGTTTGACAAGAGGTTTAGGCCTCATACCCTTGGTTGCTTTTTGTGAGCTTTTTGTGAATTGAAAGGGCATGATTCATGTGGTTACATTTTGATTTGGGGGCAACTCTTGGTTACCCTATTTTGTTTCTCTAACCTATTTGTTGAGTTTTGTTTTGTGCGGGCTCATATGACTCTTGTAGAGATGGTTTGCCTGGTGTTCCACTTTATTTGTGGGATACCACCTGGAGGTTTCATTCCGATTACCTGTATTGACTCACTTTCTTTGATGGTGTTAGCTTGGAAGGATCTCAGGGTTTCCTTGTTCCGTTAATTACTGTTACTTAGGATCTTTATCCGTGTGGTACTTTTACATTTTCCCGTATTTTTACCGCTTTCCTAGCTGGAAGACCTCGATAGGAGGCAATATTTTTGTGTGTTTTTTTTATAGGTTCCTTCGTCTAGGATTTCTCTTCTGCATGAGCATCCCTAACCCTACCAACTCATTGATTTTTCTTCTCCATAGAACACGTTAACTCCTTCTACTACAGGCGAGTAAGTCTCCAAAGGTCGAGCATCTGGTAGATTGCGTAGTAACGTCGTTCGTCCAAAACCCAATCCATAACCCCCGTAGTTAGCCGAACTACGGCTTGCTCTGATTCTCATTCCAGATGAGATACGTAGGCATAAGACGCGATGTCTTATCGAGCACACTTCCCTTTAACCCCTAGGTAGCCGAGCTACGAAGACTCTGATTCTCATATTCAGATGAGATACGTATGCAGTGGATGCGACATCCGTGCGAGTCATTTTCTTTTGACCCCTTTTTTTTAGTAAATAACACATTAGATAAACCCACACCCTTTAGACAAGAACTACAAAAGTGGATCCCGTAGAGTACTACGGATGCGTAGGGGTGCTAATACCTTCCCTTCGCATAATCGACTCTCGAACCCAAGATTTGGTTGCGAGACCCTGTCTTGTCCTTTCCTTTTTCCAGGTTTACTTCGAGCGTTTCCTTTCCCTCCTTTGGGATAAATAACGCACGGTGGCGACTCTCCTGTCTTTCTTTGCCGGTTGTTTTTTTCGCATTCCATTTTTCAGGTTGCGACAGAGAGCAAGGTAGGACAACACTGGGTACATTTGCACCATGTATCATGAGGTAGAAACCACCTTCTCGCCTCACCTTGCATAATTTCATATCTTTCAAAAACTTCAAGTTAATGGTACGGTGAGGGAGAGGTTCCAAGATGGCTAACTCAGCGTGTAGATTCAACGCTCTAGCAATGGAGGTAATCAAACCACCGAAAGAGATGGTTCCTCCTTTTTTAAGGATGGAAGACATATGGGCCAACATGAAAGGAACAGGATTGATCCTGCGATTAGTGAGTCACCCCTGTAAAAATAGCAATTCTCGGGCATTTACTTTGTTAGAATTTTCCCGGCCAAATATAGTACATGCCAAGAGGTATCGAAAAATACGTATGGTCGGGTTATGGATATTAGAAGCCAAAATTCCTTCAAAGGAAGTGACATTTACATTAGATAATCTGTTCCAAAAAGTAAATGCCTCGAGTGCCCATTCAGTATCAAAGGGCGTCTCACAGATAACGCCATCACCATAAGGCATTCCTAGAAAACCCGCTAAAGCATCGGTAGTGTACTCGTATTCTACACTAAACATTCTAAAACAGACGGTACCTACCGTGCTAGCGGTTCTGGGGTAAACAGTGTAAATTAGGGAACTCAAAAATTCCCTAGTGAGCCTATCGTAGGTGGGTGCTTTACTAGCAAAAAGATCGTGTAATCCTAAATTATCTAGCATGTGGAAAACACTATGGTATGTGCCTAGAGTGTACAAACAGTCTTCGTCGACATACCTGGTAGCGAGGATCTCCCGAGTTTGCAATCTTTGCAAAATCTTGTTTTATCGCTCACCGGGCTTCCCTCCACGAAGAATGATGTCGTTAAACTCCATTCCGACCATTAATGGTGATTGTAGAGAAAAATGAGTATTTATAGAAAAGAAATGAAAAAATGGAATTTAATGGATTTTTGGTGGAGAAATGGAGAAGTGAAGTTGGGAAATTGTAATGGCTTGTAGTGAAAATGAGAAGCTTGGGAATTTTTTATGAGCTTTGGTGGAGTTGGGAGAAGAAGAAAATGGGTTTGGATAGGTTGAAGAAGGTATAAATGGTGAAAAAGGGAAATCTGCCCGTTACGTCATGGCGCCCGCCATGAAGCCTATGGCACCCGCCATGTCTTCGGATTTGGTTTGGGTCGGCTTGGTGTTTGCTACTTGGCCTTTTGTCCTTTTGTCTTCATTTTTTGTAAAGGGGGGTGCATATAGGTATCCATGAATGCTGTTTTTTTGTTTTGTTTTTTATTTAAGCTTGATAAAACAAATTAAAATAAAATAAAATAAAATAAAATAAAGTAAAACAAAAATAAAATAAAACAAAACAAAATAAAATAGTAAAGTAAAATAAAACAAAATAAAACAAAATGGACATAAAAACATAATAATTATAATAATACATATATATATATATATATATATATATATATATATATATATATATATATTATATATATATATATATATATATATATATATATATATATATATATATATATATATATATATATATATATATATATATGAAGAGTCAATAATAATTCACGAGTCCAGAGATCTTAGGAAAAATAAAGCAAGCATAATGTTAGAGGAAACAATAAAAATAAGCATGAATAGTAAATAACGGGAAAATAGGGAAATTCAAACGGTATTACTCGGTTCATGATGGCATCAATGCTCAGGGTACGGTGGAGTCTCTTCATCTTCGTATCCTCGAAGCTCTGTGATCTGGCGTCGAAGATTAGCGATCTCATCATGCAACATATCAGTCTCGGTGTCGTATGAGGCAACTGATACTTCAACCTGCAAAGCAACATCAGCAAGCTCCTGGCGAAGCTGAGCTATCTCCATGCGAAGCTTAACCAATTCAGACTGCATGCTCGGAGTCTGGAGATTCGGATTGTTGGTACGAACTTTAATTCTGATCGGTGCAATCTTCGGCGCAGCTACTGTCTCTCCCTGCCCTTCTATGGCAAAGGCCCAGTTGGCCTGATCAATCACACAAGTCACCTGAGGGTCAGGTAAAGTGAAGTAGTGAATGGTCTCATCCTCAATTAACAACTTGTATTGATTCGGTTGGAAAGAAGATCTCCTCATGAGGCCACAGTCTAGACAAAAATCAATATCCATCAAGGTGTAGCTGTAGTAAGACGTCAGGTGAGATAGTCTTCTATCGAATCCCAGGGCTGAGGCTATATGAGTCACCGTGCTTCCAACATGTATAGGGCCCGCAGCAGAGTGAGCATTAAGATATAGACTCTCGATCAAGAAAGCTCCACAATCTACCGGGCGTGACTGAGTGGTACAATACATGAAGAAGATCTCTTCAACACTCACATGCGTATCAGGGTCACTCTTCCCCAGGAAGGTGTGGGAAATGATCATCTAGAAGTATCGGAAAGCAGGGTTGTGAATCTTGTTGGAGATTTGGGTGGAAGGGTCAGGACTAGCTCCACACGTGATATCGCTCCAAAACTTCTCGACGTCTCGGCTCAGAAAGTAGCTCATGGGGAGCTCAGATGAAGCATCATAGGAAGTCTAAAAACCAAGCAAGTCGCCGAAACGCTTGTGGTTGAGGGTGTATTCTTCCCCTAAACAACCCGAAGTTAATGTATCCTCCATCACTGGCGTGACCAACATAAGGCTCGTAGATAAGCGAGCTCAGCAACTCCAAAGTCAGGTTCCTGTAAGTCACGTGCATAGCATCTGTATATTCATCCCACTGTAACTGATTGCACAAGTGTCTGACGCTAGGCTCAATGCTTAATGCCTCCATGCAGCTCGAGTCAGGATATCTGGTTGGCAGCATTGGGCGTTGTGAAAGCATGGCGTAGCGCTGCTCTTGAACTGGGTCACGAAAGATTACTGGCATGGTGTTGATATTCTCCATTCCTGAAAAGTTAGATTAGAAACAAAGGACACCTAAAATCACAAATATTATAATTGTTAGTCTCCACATAGATATACATATATATAAAACAAATAAAAATAAAAATTGAAAATAGTAAAAGTAAAGGAAAAGAAATCATGGGTTGCCTCCCATGCAGCGCTTGTTTAACGTTGTTAGCTTGACGATTCGAACTTTATATGTTAGAGGTAGGAACTAGAGGGTCGGTCAGAGTTTGGTCATGACATTCTGTGGGTATGTCACCTCCTTGGTATTGCTTCAGTCTTTGTCCATTTACCACAAATGGATTACAGGAGTTGTTCCGGATTTCAACTGCTCCAAATTTTAGGATTTTGGACACCTCAAAGGGGCCTGTCCATCTCGAACGCAGCTTACTTGGAAAAAGACGTAATCTTGAATTGAAGAGGAGAACAGAGTCTCCTATATTAAATTCCTTTTTCACGATCCTTTTTTCGTGCCAAGCTTTGGTTCTCTCTTTGTATATAACGGCATTCTCGTAAGCGTTCTGGCGGAGTTCCTCCAATTTGTAAATATCAAGGATTCGCTTCTTGCCAGATGCTAGGTAATCCAAATTTAGGGTCTTGATGGCCCAATATGCCTTGTGCTTGAGTTCAAAAGGTAAGTGGCATGGCTTCCCGTAGACCACTGGTACGGTGTAGTTCCAATAGGGGTTTTGTAAGCAGTTATGTAAGCCCACGGTGCTTTTGTTAGCTTTTCAGACCAATCTTTTCTAGATATTGATACAGTTTTCTCCAAGATCTACTTAATCTCTTTGTTAGATACTTCCACTTGACCATTAGTCTGGGGGTGATATGGCGTTGCTACTCCGTGTTTTACTCCATATTTCCCTAAGAGTTTATTAAATATCCTGGATATAAAATGTGATCCACCATCACTTATGATAAGTTGTGGCACTCCAAATCTTGGAAAGATATTATTCTTGAACATCTTAATGACTACTCTTGTGTCGTTCGTGGGTGCGACTATAGCTTCTATCCACTTGGACACATAGTCAACGGCTACCAAAATGTACTTGTTTCCCAATGAAGATGGAAAAGGTCCCATGAAATCAATACCCCAAACGTCAAATAATTCTACTTCTTGGATGTTCTTCAAAGGCATTTCGTCACGTCTTGAGATGTTTCCAGCGCGCTGGCACCGGTCACATCGGACAATATAAGCATGGGCATCACGTCATAATGTCGGCCAATAAAGACCAGCTTGAAGGATCTTAGCGTATGTCCTGGATGTGCTTGAATGTCCACCATAGGGTGAAGAGTGACAATGCTCTATGATGTTTATGACTTCTTCTTCCGGGATGCAGCGTCAAAATATGTTATCAGTTCCTCTTTTGAAAAGGAGTGGTTCGTCCCAATAGAAGTGTCTTATATCTTTAAATAACTTCTTCTTCTATTGATAGTTGAGGTCAGGCAGTATGATATCAGAGGCTAGATAGTTCACAAAATCAGCGTACCATGGTACTCTGCTAATTTATAAAATCGTCCCAAGGTTGTCTCTATCAGGTTCAAGGGGAGCGGTGTCTATCTTAGCTATCAGTCTGTCATAGGTGAAGTCATCATTTATAAGTAAATGATCTGGCTTTAAATGCTCTAATCTGGAGAGATGGTCAGCAACTACGTTTTCCGTTCCTTTTTTGTCTCTAAGGTCTAAGTCGAATTCTTGTAGCCAAAGGATCCACCTGAGTAATCTAGGTTTTGCATCCTTTTTGCTCAGAAGGTAACAGATAGTTGCATGGTCTGTATAGACTATAATCTTAGATCCTACAAGATAAGACCTAAATTTATCGATTGCGAAAACTACAACTAGGAGTTCTTTCTCTGTTGTTGTATAATTTAATTGAGCGGCATCTAGGGTTCTACTAGCGTAATATATTACGTGTAGTTTCTTATCTTTTCTTTGCCCTAAAACAACTTTTATAGCGAAATCGCTAGCATCACACATTATTTCGAAGGGTTTAGTCCAATCCGGGGTTTGTAGAATGGGTGCTGAAATTAATGCTTGTTTTAACTGGTTAAAGGCTTTGATGCATTTCTCATCGAAAATGAATTCAATGTCTTTCATCAGAAGGCCGATCAGGGTTTTTTATTTATTTTAGAGAAGTCTTTTATGAAGCGTCGGTAGAAACCGGCGTGTCCAAGGAAACTATGGACTTCTCTAACTGTCTTAGAAGGGTTAAGGTTTTCTATAACTTCTATTTTTACTTTATCGACCTCAATGCCTCTTTCAGATATTATATGTCCTAACACTATGCCTTCTTTAACCATAAAGTGGCACTTCTTCCAGTTTAACACAAGGTTAACTTCTACGCGTCTCTCTAGGATTTTCTCAAGGTTAATAAGGCAGTCTTCAAAGTCTAATCCACACACTGAGAAGTCGTCCATGAATACTTCCATGATTCTGTTGAGATAATCTGCGAAGATTGACATCATACAATGTTGGAAAGTAGCTGGCGCATTACAGAGTGCAAACGACATTCGTCTGTAAGCAAACGTTTTGTAAGGACAGGTAAAGGTTGTTTTCTCTTGATCCTCGGGGTGAATGGGTATTTGGAAAAATCCAGAATATCCATCAAGATAACGAAAGTAAGAGTGCCTGGCAAGACACTCCAGCATTTGATCTATGAATGGAAGGGGGAAATGGTCTTTCCTAGTTGCCTTATTGATCTTCCTATAATCTATGCACATGCACCATCTGCCTTCTGTGCGTTTAGCGACATGCTCTCCCTTTTCGTTCTGCACGACTGTGATGCCTCCCTTCTTGGGTACCACATGTATAGGACTTACCCACTTACTATCAGAAATCTGATAGATTATACCAACCTCTAGCAATTTAAGGACTTCCTTCTTTACTACCTCGCTCATCACAAGGTTGATTCTTCTCTGATGTTCTCTGGAAGGTTTGAAATCCTCCTCTAGCGAGATCCTGTGCATACACACGGATGGGCTAATACCTTTTAAATCATAAATGTTGTACCCTAGGGCAGAGGGGTATCTTCTTAAAACATTCAAGAGTCGATTCGTCTCATCTTAGTTTAAGGTGGCACTAACTATTACTGGGTGGTTCATTTCTTCATCCAAGAACTCATATCTTAGGTTCTTGGGTAGTTCCTTAGGTTCTTGAGCTGGTTTTTGAGAACTCGGTGAAAGGTCTGGAGTAAGATCCAGACATTCGTTAGTGAGAGGTTCCCTTTCCTCTAGCTCGTCATCCTTTTCATTCGGGTTTGAAAATGGTTCGATCTTAGGTTCTCCTTGATCGAATTCTCTTATGCACTCATCTGTGATATTAATCACATAACATGCGTCTCCTAGAATAGGTGCCATCAAGAATTTTGAAAGAATGAACTCGATCTTTTCATCCCCTACTTCGAAGGTTAATTTCCCTCTTTTGACATCTATTATAGCTCCGGCTGTTGATAAGAATGGTCTACCTAAAAGAATAGAGATATCTTCATCTTCTTTGATATCCATGACCACAACGTCTGTTGGGATATAAAGTTGACCGATCCTAACTGGGATGTCTTCTAAAATGCCTACAGGATACTTAACAGACCTATCGACTAATTGGAGGGACATCTTAGTTGGTTGCAATTCTCCTCAGTTTAACCTTTTACATACAGCTAAGGGCATTAAACCCACACTAGCGCCTAAGTCTATAAAAGCTTTGTCGATCACATGACTCCCTAAAATTCAAGGTATAGAAAAACTACCAGGGTCTTTCTCTTTCTCAGCAAGTTTATCCTCGGAAATAAAATTTCATTCCAAGGGTTTGGGATCGTCGAGCCTACGCTTGTTGGTTAAGATGTCTTTGAGAAATTTGGCGTAATACGGAATTTGGGTGATAGTTTCGGTGAAAGGAATCTCTACATGAAGATTTTCTATTACTTTTATAAATTTTTGGTATTGGTTGTTAATTTTGGTTTGTTTAAGTCTTTTCGGATACGGGATTGGTGGTTTGTACGGGGGTGGTGGTTTGTAAGTTTTATCCTTGGCTTCACCTTCTTGGTTGGTTTGTTTCTCGGGTTCTACCGGTTCCTCTTCTTGGTTGGTAGATATATTTTCTTTAGAAGTTTTGGACTCGCTCATTGTTGGGTTCTGAGGCCCTTCGTAAGCAGTCCCACTTTGTAACGAGATATCGTTAGCTTGCCCTCGAGGGTTTGGTTGAGGTTGTCCAGGGAATTGGCCTCCAGGTGTAGTTTGTGGGGATTGGTTTTATGCTACCTGTGAGATATGGGTTTCAAGCATCTTGTTATGAGTGATTATCTGATCAACCTTGGTTCCTAATTGCGTTATAAGTTCGTTTACGTGAATGTTCTGGTTTAGGAATTCTTTATTTTGCTGAGTCTGGCCCGATATAAAGCTTTCCATGATCTTCTCAAGGTTAGACTTCTGGGGCACAACTTGCATAGGTTGGTTTGGTTTTTGGGCTTGATAACCTTGCGGTCTTTGAGGTGCATGATTTTGGATAGGGTTCTAGTTTTTATAGGAGAAATTCGGATGATTCTTCCATCCAAGGTTGTAAGTGTTTGAAAATAGGTTACCTTGGGCGTAATTCACTTGGTCGGTATTCAGTTCGTTCAAAAGGTTACACTCCGCCGATTCGTGTCCTTTAGATCCACAGAGTTCGCACTCTGTGTGGACTACTACTACGGTGTTAGTGTTTGTAGACATATGTTCGATCCTAAGGGCTAAAGTGTCCATTTTCGCCTGCATCATGTCTAGAGAGCTTACCTCATGTATTCCACCTTGGGTCTCCTTTTTTTCTATTGATGCTCGTTCAATTCCCCATTGGTAATGGTTTTGGGCCATATCCTCAATCAGGTCACAAGCTTCTGGATAAGGTTTCTTCATCAGCGCGCCACCTGCGGCAGCGTTGATGCTCATCTTGGTGTTATAATGGAGTCCATTATAGAAGGTATGAACGATCAACCATTGTTCTAGGCCATGGTGTGGGCAGACTCTTAATAGCTCTTTATATCTCTCCCAAGCTTCGAAAAGAGATTCTCCTTGGTTTTGAGCAAATCTAGTTATTTGGCTTCGAAGAACAGCAGTCTTACTAGGGGGAAATATCTAGCAAGGAATACTCTCCTAAGTTCTTCCCAGGTAGTTATTGAATAGCTGGAAGCGAATCTAGCCATGAACGTGCTCTATCCCTGAGGGAGAAAGGAAATAATCTTAAACGGATCACATCGGGTGAAGCGCCATTAGATTTAAAGGTGTCGGCTACTTGGATAAAAACTTTTAAATGTTGATTCAGATTCTCAATAGCGAGACCCGCATATTGGTTTTGTTGTACTAATTGCAACAAAGACGATTTTAGTTCGAAATTGTTAGCAGGAATAAGGGGGTTTACTATACTCGAACTAGGTTCCTCATTAGAGGGTTGGGCGAATTCCTTAAGAGGCCTCCTATCGCGATTCTCGGCCATAGCTTTCTTAATTAGGATGAGTAAGAGGCGTGTACGAGTATAATGTTCGGGTTCCGCTAAAGGATCTACTAAATTTCCGGTACTACGGGTTCTTCGTATTTATCGGCTAATAATGCCTTAGTCTATACGGTGTAACAACAGGGTACGAAATTTGACGAAGTTGGTCCCCGGCAACGGCGTCAAAAACTTGATCGTGTTGATTCGCAAGTGCACGAATTACGTCAAAGTAATATAAAAGAATATCGATCCCACAGAGACCAATCGTCAATCTATCGATTACTATCGTTACGGTGTTTATCTAAGGCGGTAATAAAGATATATTGGGTTTGCAAAACAACGGTAAATGATAAATGCAGGTAAAGACAGGTTGAATTTAATTCACGTCAGTTAAGTGATGTTTCGATTGTCTAAATAGAACTACTTATGAGGTAATATTTTCTACTCTTGAAAAGAATCCATTTAACAGGAACTATCGCTTTCGCGTATTCAGAACCGAGTTTACCCTTAAATTAAGGCCTTTTATTGTCACTTATAAAAGGTGCGCAGAATGCTAAAGTAGTAAACTTATTTTTAAGAAATGAGACTCGTAAACTTAGTTGAAAAGTGATTTTGATTTGGAAAGTTTACCCAAGGAGTTTCCTGATTTTAAATCTATCAACGCGTCCGAAAACAGTTTCAAAAATAGTTTTTCCTTAAAGTGATAAAAATTCCTAGTTACTAAGCCAGGGTGCTTTCGCACTCCTCGAATAATTAAAACTAACCAAGTTTTTTTTAGAAAACTCAAGTTAAAAATCAAAACAGCCTTTAAAGTATTTCTACAGATTCAATATGTGAAACATTACTTTAACCGCGATCCTTACATTCTAACCTTTAAAAGATTTAGCCAGACATGGTAACACAAACAAACACAACGGTGTTAATCATGATGAAAAGTTTGTTTTAGAATGTGAGGCATGGAGAGCGAGTAAAATGCATAAAGTAAAGCGAGGGCGGAAAATAAATAAAGTAAAGCGAGTGCAGAAAATAAATAAAGTAAAGAGAGTGCGGAAAATAAATAAAATAAAAGTGATGCGGGAAATAAATAAAATAAAAGCGAGTGCAGGAAATAAATAAAATAAAAGCGATGCGGGAAATAAATAAAATAAAGAGATAAATAAGAACTTACTCCAAATGGAGGGCTTTAAAGCTGGTACAAAAATAAACCTCAGACTCCTAAAGCTAAAGACGACAGCAACTCGAAGTGACCCAACTCAATCTCACTAAGGTGCGATAACCCCCTGATGTGACGGATTACCGCTATTACAAATGATAAATATATGCTTAGTGTTGTAAAACTAAGTTGGATGCCTAGAAAACGAAATGGAACTAGCTATTTATAGAGGTTTTCAGCAGCTTGCAAAGACCATGGTGCCCTCCAACTTCTCCTTAGTGGGAACATGACTTCCAAAGGTGGTGCCCGCCATGCCTTCATGGCGCTCGCCATGTGTGTAAATGGGGTAGATAATGGGAACATGGCGGTTACCTCCTAGTTGAGGGCTGATGACTCATGGCTTCTCCTATAGTGGCCGCCATGTGCAACGCCATGTGTGTAATTTCGCTCAAAAACCCTAATTTTAGGTCTTTTTGCTTCGTTTCTTCCAAAAGAGTCCGAAAGTGCTAAATATCTGAAAACAAGAGAAAAGAGAGCATAATACAAACAAAATGATAATAAAGTCCTAATAAACATGTGAAATCCGAGTCAAAAACACGGTGTAATTCAGTGTGATCAGTTCCCCCCAAGCAGTTCGCATGTTTCCTGTCTTTCATCCCCAGCAGTGTTAGCACCCTGTGTTTGTTGATTTCCCCAGCCGAGTTGTTCGTCTTCACCAGTTGAGTTTATGATCTTCCTTCCTCGGGTTGTAGGCATTTCATCACAACAGTTTTCATGGTTTCAGCAGAACTTTGTTTCCCCACTAGGCGCCATCAGATTCGCTCCCAGTCAGAGTTTCCTCCTGGTTTCTGAGTAGCTATTTGTGTTTGATCCCCTGCAGGGTTGTCTCCCATTAGATATGGTGTTGACCTAAAATTCCCCGTCGAGTTGGCAACAATTTCCTCAGCAGATCTTCTCCTTCCTTCCCCAGCCAGGGTGGAGCCTTTGAGATGATGATCTTTTCTCCAGCAGTTGTTTCCCTCTTTAGTGGATTGGCCGAGAATTGTATCAATGATTCAAATCAGCTACATTTTTGTATCCTTTGTGATTGTTTTGTCAGCATAATCATTACATATACATATACATATACACTCATATAACTTCATCATTGCATCATTACACCTGGTGATTCATTCTTGTGAAATTGATCCCCTACTACGGTGGTACTTTATCCCCATACAGGTTCGTTGTGTCTGTCCTCCTTCAATTATAAAGTGTCAGCCTCCTAAGCAAAAAGACTTTAACCTTTCTCCTTTTCCCACTGAGTTATTTCCTCGTGGATGATTATTATTTCAGCTTCCTCCTCAGTTGATTATCTGGATAGAACCACTCCCCTTGAGTTATATCCTCATTGGGTTGAGTCTTGATTGACCGTTTCTTTCTAGATCTTACCTAGGTAGATGCTTTTGGTCCCCTTAGAGTTTATTATCCAATAACTGGTAGTATTCTTCTTAGTCTGCAGTTTGTTACTTCTTGCCCAATACCCGATAAAGTAACCCCTTTTATCCCCATCAGGATTCGTTTTCACGTTTCCCAGGAAGAATATCCTTGATATGTTCATCCTAAGCCATGATGGATACTTTTCTTCTCCTGCTTTGAGTTTATCCTTGATATATTCATCTTAACCGGTGATGGATATTGTCTTCTTGGTATTCTACCCAATAAAAAGGTAGTTGTAATCCCTATTGTTATTCCCTAGAGAGTTAATCCTTGATATGTTCATCCTAAGCGATGACGGGTTTCCTATTCTTTGCGGTCTTCTGCCTAGTAACCGGTAGTTGTAAATCCTGTTTTTCTCCCCTTCGCAGAGTTTATCCTTGATATGTTCACTTTAATCGGTGACAGATATTCTCTTTATGGTTTTCTATCCAGTAACTGATAGATGTAATCCCTATTACTCCCCCGGAGTCTATCCTTGATATGTTCATCCTAACCGGTGACGAATATTCTCTTTTTGGTATTCTATCCAGCATTCGATAGATATAATTCCTGCTTTTTTTGCTCGAATGGTTTATCCTTGATATGTTCATCCTAACAGGTGATGGATATCCTTCTTAGCATCCCCAGGCAAGTCTATCCTTGATATGTTCATCTTAACCGATGACGGATTTTCTTTCCTTTGAGTCTATCCTTGATATGTTCACTTTAATCAATGACAAATATTCTTTTCCTTGGTGGTCTTCTACCCAGTTACCGGTAGTTGTAAATCCTATTTTCAGCCCTTCCCCGGCAAGTCTATTCTTACCCAGTAACTGGTAATGAATACACCTCCCGGGGGCCCTCAGCGAGTCATCCTTGATATGTTTACCCTAACTAGTAACGAATGTCCTCCCTGTCATATTTTGTTATCTCCGTACCCAGTAACCGGTAGTGGATAATATATTTCTGTTCCTCCTGTGTTGAAGATCTTTTCTTCCCCAATCGAGTTTGAGTGTGTATTTCCTTAGTGGAATCGTTGTTCCTGCTTGGTTCGAGTATTTCAGTTTTGCTTTGATCTACCCGTGTCCCCTTGGAGATGATCTTTGTACCTCCCAGCTGAGTCTTTCCATTGTTTTTCATGGAAACCCCTCGTGTCCCCCAGTAGTTTTTAGTTGTAGCCTGGCCTACGCATAACCTTTTATCCCCCCAGAGTCTCTGTCTCCCCAGTGAGCTTTCCTTACAGAATGCATTTCGCTCCTGCGAACTTTCAGTCTCTCTGAATTCTTTTCCTTTGTGGCAACATTTCCCCACAGAGATTTATTTTAACATTCATAAAATATGCATCATGAGGTCTCTTAGGGACCAAAATTTGTTTCTATATGTTGTTATTTAAGCCCATTCTACTGAGTCGATACGAAGATTTTAATCTTCATCTCCTCAGTCAGAACGTCCTTAAATAGGGGCAGCTGTAAGACCCCAATTTTGACCCTAAGATCCCTCATGCTACCTCATCATATGCATTAGCATTTGGATCATACCTTGGCATCCTCCTTACCCCTCATTCATTGGGTTTTTATTGGGAGAGATCACCAAGCACCATGTGATTGTATCATACCTTGTACTTTATCATTTACTAACCAAAATACCAAAAATATGTCTTTGCATTTGTCTAACTCTTTTGTAGGAAGGGCACATGATCACCTTTGATCTATCAAGTTCATATCTAGGGTTTAAGATCATCATTGCTAAGAGCATAATAAATATTGGTCTACAATGGCTTTAGGCATCATATATGGATCCCCATGAACTTCACATGTCATTTTGATCAAGAATTCATCAAGAGTTTGGAATTGGTTTGCAGTGGAAACCCTAGTTCATCTGGGTATGTTATGTAACTTCTTCACCAAGCTTCTTCAAAAATTGATCAAATATTTCAAGGGATACTTCAAATTTCATAATCTTATGCATATATGATCTCCCATGAGTCCCAAAATCCAAGAGATTTGCAAGCTACCAAGTTGGTTCATGGTGGTTGACAAGAGGAATTCATCTGATCAAAACTGGGGTCCCCTAGACCCTATCTCCTACAATTTGTAACATATGAAAATTATTCCAAGAGCAATGTTACTATAAATGACATTACAAACAACTTTCATGTTAAGGTCTAGAGCTAGTTTTGCTTGGATGTCATTTTTTATGGTAAAAGATTATAGTTCATGATGTTTAAAACCTAATTTGGAGGTCAACTTCCCAAGGCCATAACTTTCTCAATTTTTATTATATGAAATATTTCAAAGTTTCACAATCAAATTCAAGGTGTCTATTTCAACTTTGATGTTTATAGGAAGAGCTAATTAAACTTTAATGAGCATATGATATGAGGATACATTATAGGTCATTTTGGACCAATACCATTGAACAAGTGATTTTCCTCAACTTCAAAAATGCATAACTCATTCATATTAAATCCAAATGAGGTCAAATTTATGACTATTTTGAATTAATTTGAAATAGATACAACTTTGAAGAAGACACTTTTCTTATTTGAAGCTCACACAAAAAGTTTGCCAAGGTGGAATAAGTGAACATATGGGTTGACACTTAGAAATGTTTTTGATATGTTAAAATTTCCAAACTTCCACTTCAAAATTCATCATGATACAAGCTTCAAATGGAAAAGTGTTCAACATGAAAGTTGTTCCTCTTGATTTAACATTTCCAAAAAGTCCAATTTCATCCATTTTGGAGAAGATTTGAATGGTCTGTGCATGGCTTGAACATGGCATTATCATTTGGCAAAGATCAAACTTCAAGCTTCCATGCACATTTTCCTTGGACTTCAAGTTGATTTCAGACATGTTCACACTTGATTTTGGACCTAAAGGAATGATCTCATGGGCCTGTACACGCCCATGCAAGCATGCATCACTCATTGCCAATTTTGGAAACATACTTGGAAGGTGCAAATAACACTTGCTACAACTATAAATAGAAGCCTCTAGGTTCAGAATGGAGGACCCCTTCGCGCCAGCTTTGATCCAAAACCCCAAACCCTTCCTTTTGAGAGGATAATCCTGAGAATTTCCTTTGAAAATTGAGTTTGAATTTCACTGTTTTGAGATTCAAAACTCCATGGATCCAAGGCCTTTGGTTGATTCTAATCTACTTATGCAAACTTCCTGAGTGAGATCAAGCACGAATTAAAGCAAGAGCAAGCGATTTCTGACCTGCATTGAAGGTATTTTCCAGATATTTTTCATCTCTTTGATTCTCACTCAATTCTCCATAATTCTCTTGGATCCTTGGTCGTCTGAAGTCCTACCAATGTAGGCAACTAGATTGAGTTGCTTTGAGGTCAAATCGAAGCAACTCAGATCATGCACCTCAAATTTCAACTCCATGTATCTTTCAATATACTTGGAGTTAGGATAAATTGAGGTCATATTCGTGCTCAGTGCCATTTTTACTTTAAAATCATGTCCTTCTTTTTTATTTTAGTGATGGTTATGATTGGACCAGTCCAACGAGGCTCGCCTGAGAAGGTGACCGGAGATTTGCTCCGGTGGTTAGTTGGCAAGGTCCAGAGCCACATGATCTATTCAAATTATTTTAATCTCACGCGTTGATTTGAATTACCATTGTTGTGGCGCGCTGACTCAAGTCCATCATGAAACGGGCGCTTGTGGTCACTTGATCTGCCACCTCAATTAATGATAAAGATCAAGTGGTCCACGTTTTTTATGATTATTTAATTTTCATTTTATTTGTGTTATTTTCATTAATTCATATTAATTTTAATATTGATCCAAAAAATATGAGAGTTTCACCAAAAAAATTTAAATAAATTCCTCTTTCATTTTCTGAATTAAAATTATTTTTTGGATCATTATTAATATTTTTCATGATATAGTTTATTTTGTGAATATTTTTAATTGTTCAAAAATAGTTTTAAGTTTCCAAAAATAATGAAATTTTTTTCCAAGGTCCTTTGACCTTGATTGACCTATGATAAATCTCATGGCCATTTCTTTGGTGTTTTGATGAGGTTTTAGGAATTTGACCAACCATAATGCATATTTTAATGATTTTTTAATTGATTAAATGCCAAATAAATTGTGTTGAGCTTTTGATATTGACTTGTTGAGTTTGACTTGTGTTGTTGGGCCTTGGTCAAGGTTGATTTGTCTTTATTGAGTTAAAATCATAGGGGATTGATGAAATGGACATTTCATCTCCCAAAATGAATGAATGATTTTAATTTGATAAAATTACTTCTTTGACCAATTTGTGTTGATTCCATTTCCCCTCCCTCTTCATCTCAATCCCATTCTTTTCTCATTCATCTCATGGACCTATGATGTCTCTATATCCTAAGGCTAGTTGATTGCAAAATCAACAAAAGTGTGGATGAGATTAGGTCCACCCCTTTTGCATATTCTTTTATGTGTGGTATGTTTTAGGAGTATGGTTCATAATACCATATCTCTAACATGCATTAACACTAAAATTTCTATTGCCCGACCTCAAACAGTTGTGACTTCTACATAAGTCCAATTACGATTGCTTAACATAGCGCTAAATTGTTGACACAAAAGGCATAACATTCTAGTAAGTGAGATTGTAAGTCTCCCCTCTTTCATGGTATTGTGTGGAAAATTGGCCTATTTTCCTTCCTTTGGAAGATGTCTTGGTTCAAGGATCCATGCTTATGAATAGTGGGTTGAGTGTTCTCCAAAGAATAACTTAAACAAAAGCAAAAGCAATAACAACTAACATTTAATTTCAAGCCACTTACTTTTATGCACTTTAATTTTAAGTCTTTATTCATTTGCCATTATTCATACCATTTAACTTGTTTACCTTAATGCCATTTTCACTTTGCTCATTTGAGCCTTATCTTGTGATTTTATTGTGATTATATATACTTGCTTGTGTTTGTGGTGTTTTGACCTTAATGTATATAATAATAACAAAAACCCTAAAAGACATTTGTGTGGACTGTTGGATTTGATCTGAGACATTTGACTTAGAATTAGGCAACACTCCCTATGCAAAGGACTTGACCAATGCCAACTTTCATGAAACCAAGTGCTTGTGAAGTAAACATTCATCTGATACAATATTGAAGATTCATTTGAGTTCATCTGCAACATGATCATATTGAAGTTGTTATTTTGAACATGTGTCTAATGTCATCTTTGAAGTCATCTGATACATGGGAAATTTTGAAGAAGATCATGGAGTTGCTAAGCTTAGATGTGGCTATCTTTATTTGATTCCTTTCTCTTCATCTTGCTATATGTGTATTGATATTGCTTGATTCTAAAGTCCAAGGTAAATTTGGGTTTCTATATGACATTCTTGTCTATTGAATTGCAGCCCATTGGTCAAATCTTTTCAACTCTTAACTTTTAAATTTGTGCTTAGGATTAGTCTCTTCATCTCCTCCCCACTTCTTTAATTTCAAAAATCTCCCCCTCCTTTTAAAAATCTTCTTTGTTTGTGATTTCTAAACTTTGACCATATTGTATATTAAAAACTTTGGCCTTATGCCATTGCATTTTCAAACTCTTTTCTTAATCAAATTTGTAAATGAACTTAATTATACTTGACTTAGAATTTTAAAATCCAAAAAGAACTAACACTCATTCAAACTTTTTTACGCCTTTTGTGGCTTTGTTAAACTTAAACTTTTGTTAAAAGCAATGCATCAACTTTGAAATTGTTACCACGAACTACGAGGTTTTGATCCCTCATTTTATGTTGGTACATAGGCACAAGTCCGAAGGTCTTGTTAAACACAAAAATATAACTAATGAATTCTATTCTCATCCATCCACTCTATTTATTGCAAACATCTTTTGTACAAAAATACACATGCACACAAAAAAGGGCTCCCTAGGAGTACCTAGGACACTTTGGGTGCTAACACCTTCCCTCTATGTAACCAATCCCCTTACCTGTAATCTCTGGCATTTTATTAGTTTTGATTTGAAAACTTCTTATCTTTTGGGTTTTGTTCGTACTTTTCCCTTTTCCCTTGGAAACCATAAAAGCGCGGTGGCGACTCTGGTTTTATCGACATCTAGCTTATCCATAGCTTGATGGTCATGAATTTACTGCTACAGTTATCATAGTCCCAGACAGAAACTCCTATCTATATTCTGATCTAACTTTTGGTTAAACCAACATTTGTCCTACACCATTGGACGAATTGTGTACTAAGTTTGAAGGCGAGGCTGCTGGAAGACTCAACACTCTCACTGAGGCTTGCACTTCTAATGCAAACCTCTTTGAAGTGTGTGCTCTGACCAACCACTTTAGAAGTTGGATATAAGTCAGCTCTGAAGATTTGGAGATTTCCTTCCTAAAGGAAGATAAAAGGAACTTCCATGCTATACTCTCTGGTATTGTTAAACTTCTGCTTCATAAGGTTCCTCCAACACTTCTGCTTGCTGCTCCAGAAGTGACTCCACCACCTTCTCCAGACCAGAATACTATGGTGGCTTTTGAGACTCAAGAAGAATGTGGTTTATGATGAATTCATTTTGAAGACTTTGGAGTATCGGGCAGATGAGATTTCTAAAGTTAAAGAGAGACTCAAACATCAAGAGGAGAAGACTTCAAAGATTGAAGGGCTTCTTGGAGAGATCTTATCGAGGCTACCACCCCCTTATAAACCCTAGTTTTTTAAAAAAAATTGCCTTGTCTTTATTTTTTCTTTCATTTATGTACTGGGTTTTCTGTTTAATGAAATGAAATTATATTCTTGGTTTACATTGTTTTGTTATTTTATCTTTTTGAATGATGACAAAGGGGGAGATAGAATGACTGATTTTGATATATCTAATTCTAATTCTGAAACCCAAACATGTCTTTATATTTTTTGACATTGGTAATTCTAATAACTTTGAAAACGTTCATCATGTTAACCAAGTGTTTCAGGTTCTAAGGCATTAACCAAGCAAGCCGAATCAAGTTCATAGGAATTAGTCTAATGTTTAAGAATCATGCTTACGTTCTGGATAGTTAACTAAGAAGTTTGCAGTAAACAAGGCATATTCTTGTTCTGAACTAAGTTCAAGTGATCAAGATTGAACCAAACATATACAAGCTCTAAACCATATGTATACGAGTTCTGATAACAACCAGACATGAGGAATACAAGCATGTTATGAGACCAAGCTATGAAATCTATGGAAAATCATGCTCTATGACGAGATTGATAACCAAACTTTTAGACACTCAATCAAGGATTCTGAATGAAATACCTTTGTATCCAAGCTATTGCATTATGGGAAGTTGCTTCATCCATTACAACCAGGATTCTGCCTTATGGGAAGATAACAATCGTGCTTCAGTAATCAGGCTGATACCTTATGGGAAGTTATTTATTTCATGATGATTGAGATTTTTATATGTGTTAAGATTATTTGAAGTCTTAAATTTAGGGGGAGCTTACAAACCTAACTCTGATATTCTAAGATGAAAAATAATTTTTAACTGTATAAAATTCAGGGGGGAGCTTACAAACCTCACTCTGATATTTTTATGTAATTAAACCAAGTAAGAAATTATTCATAAAAAAACACGATTTTATCCTCATCAAAAAGGGGGAGATTGTAAGAATAAGATTTGGTTCTGCATCTGGCCTTTAGTTTTGATGATAACAGGTTCTGTAAGAATAAGATTTGATGATAACTAATGGTTTTTATCTGGTGTGTAGCATTTTCTAACAGGTTCTAACTCTGATGCATTGATGTGTGACGCCATCAGACTCTAGAATCAACACACTTTGACTCTGAAGAGATATAAGTGCTTTACAAGTTGCTATCAATTCTAGAAAGCTCTTAGACAATGTTCTGATGAATGTTCTTGCTAAAGCTTCTTATTGTGATTCTAATTAAAGAGCCTTTGAAGGATTGTCAACCTTCAAGATTCTGCGCTCAAGTTATAAAGATTCCGAAGAACAAGATCTAAAGACTTTGAAGACCAGGTTCTGAGGAACTGTGTCATGACTCTAAAAACCGAGGTTCTGAAGATTCTGTCAACTAGTCTCTTGATTCTTCTAAGAATGCTTCAACATCAGTTCATCAAAAGCCTCTGAATATTAGAAGATAAGATCAAAAGGTTTTTTTGTCAGAAAAATAGTACATAGTAAAAGATCACCCTTCTCCCCATAACGCTGATTTTGTGGGCTAAGAACAATACTATTGCACCATTTTGTCTTCTATATGCAAATTGTTACACAAAGAGACAACTATAATTTTCTATTCCAATTCTACCCTTCAATAGATCTTTTAACTGCCTATATAAAGAAGACTCGGAAGATGCTTTTAATGCTCATGCTCATGCTGCTAATGCTCATGCTTGCTAATGCTCATACTAATTCTCTATGCTATTGAACCTACACACGCTCTCTGTATAATATATATTTTCTATGTATAGTTGTTGTAAACATACAAGAGTTGTTACTCGTTATTGTGTAGAGAAATTCATTGTACTTAATTTGTGTTAGTATACTTTCTTAGAAGAAATACTTGTAAACACACACTTGTAAATCTCAGAGTTGTTTGAGTGGTTTCCTTGAGTGACTAGGTTTTAATCAAATAGACTCAAGAAAACAAACATGATTTGTCTTTGTGGTGTCTGTAATCAGTTTCGATTATAGTGGATTAAGTCCTTGTTGAGAAGGAAAAATCACCTAGGTAGGATGGACTAGAGGTAGCTTGGTTAACAGTGAACCATTATAAAAATAACTTTATTATTTTTCTTATTCGTGTTATTGTTTGATTGAGTTGGTCTTGAAAAAGCTTTTATTTTTAGAAACCCAATTCAAACTCCTCTTTCTTGTGTTTATTGCCACCTTTAAAAGGTAAGGAAAGAACATGTTGTTACCATTGATTATGACGACGGAGAATAAAAAGGAGACCCTTAATCAACCTGCAAGAAGACCAAACACTCAAAGAAATACAATCTTGCTAAAAGTACAGACGGGGAGGATTCTAGCCCTCATTTTAAGATATTCTAGGTGATTTTAATTCCATTTATGTCTCCCTTTCGATCTAATATCACAATCCTATTATAATTTGATTCAACTTTTCTCTTCTTCATAGGAACAACCTCTTTCTACCATTTCCCTTTCACCAATAATGAAGCTCATGTAAACTCACCATCACAACAAACCACACATGACAATCCAGTCAAGGAAAAGATTGCTGAAACATATAACGAACTGGGAGAAAATCAACATTTTGAATAACCATTGGATAACTGATATAATCAACACTCTGAACATCATTCAAATGGTTATGAGGCTTATAACTCCAACCATCAAACAACTGGTCCAGACAAAAGTGTTCCAATACCAGAAAATCAGGATCATGTTGACCATCTACAGGGGGATAAAAATGCTTTCCAAACACACGAAAATCCAAATGTTGATCGCAGCAAAGAAAATCAAGGCCCAAGTGAAACTGAGCATGTTGTGTTTGAAAATGAACGACCACGAGTGTAGGTTATTCCAACAACCTTAGGGGTCAATTCTTCAATTTCATAGGCACTATTTGCAAATACTTGGCTAAATCGAAATCAACATTCCTAATTTGATGACCATTTACTTAAAGTTCTATCTTTTCGATCCATATGTAAAATAACTTTCCAACTGTAATCACCAACTACAAAAGTTTTCGATGCAACCATCCTTTCCTCATCTAAATCAACTAATTCGTCCAACATCATATTTCAATAATGGTAAGAAGGGGTTCAATTTTTCTTTGAATTCTAGTTGGTTATAAATAAACTTTGATATGCAAAATTGCATCATGACCATATGTCAGTCAAAATGGAGTAAAGTTAGTTGCCTCTTTAGGGGAGTTTCGACAAGCCCATAATACTTGGTCTAAAGTCTTATGCCAACTTCTTGACTTATGACCCACATGTCTCTTAATTAAGCATATTATAAATTTTTTGGATGCTTCGACTTGGCCATTTTACCTAAGCATAATATGGAGTAGATGTTAACAATTTGATTCCTAAATCTGAAGCAAACTCGATCATCTTTCGACCATTAAAAATTGCACCTTGATCAGTGGTCAAATTTTTAGGAATTTCAAACTTGGAAATAATATAACTTTGAATGAAGTTGGTTACTACTTCCTGATCATCATTGATCAAAGGAACTACCTCGACCCACTTGGTAAAATAATAAATACCTACCCATATATATATATATATATATATATATATATATATATATAAGACTTTTGGATAATGCAAGTCGAATTTCAGCAATTAAATTTAATGTCCAACCTATAAATGGCCTCAACTTGACAATTGAATGCAACTCACTTGCAACAACATGTTGAATTCCTACATGTTTTTGACATTGTTGATAACCTTTAGCAAATTCAATATAGTGATTCAACATAGTTGACCAATACAACCCTAATCAAAATAAAAGCCAATTTATCTTGGGGCCTACTTGATGGGCGCCACGTTACCCACTATGGAAATAAAAAAATTCCAGATAAGCTTCACTCTCGCTAAGGCATTTCAGTAAGATTCCTTTAGGAGTCTTCGTAAATAACTCATTCCCAATAATAACGTAACTTAATGCCTTGTATTTGATTTTTCGATCAATCGTTCCTGTAGGATTTTCCAAAAACTAAACTAATGATTTTTTCCAATCATTATTTGACAGGTTGTCAATGGAAAAAATTTCAAAAAAATTCTCAGAGTTTTTAAAATCTTTCCAACGCCTTTAACCCCACTAGTTTTGACTTTGACAAATATAAGGGGGAGGATTGGTCGAAATCAACTTTTCCTTTACTTCAATTAACTCTCCCAATTTTTCTTTTGACATTCTGTATCCTGAAGCAATTTGTGACAAATCATTGGCCTCTTCATTTTCGACTTGAGAGACATGTTTAATGTCGACTTCATCAAATATCCTTAACAATGAATTAGCCTTCACAAAGTACATCAATAAATTTTTATTGATGCATTTGTATTCTTTTGTCATTTGTTTCACAACCAACTTCGATTCTCCTCTAATCTCGACTCCTTTTTCCCCCAAGTCTAAAAGAATCTTAAGGCCTGAAATTAAGGCTTCATACTCAACCTAATTATTTGAGAAACATCCTTTGATCTTAAATTTAAACTTAGTTGGAATTCCTGTAGGAGAAATAACTAGAATTCCAATATCAGTCCAATGTTTATGTCTGAAACCATCAAAATACAATCTCCAAGGTTTTAGACCAATACAATTCTATGTTACTTAGACTATTACATGATCAACAATAAAGTCAACAACAATTTTGCCTTTCATAGCCCTCAAAGGCGTATAAGTCAGAGAATATTTAGTTAACGCCAAAGCCCATTTCCCTATTCTACTATATAAAATAGGGTTCGATAACATATGCTTAATAACATCGTAATAAGAATAGAAGAAAACATCAGTAGGTTTTATATAACACATAAATTTTGTGTAAGAGAAATACAAACAAATACACATCTTTACTTTTGGGATATACCTAGTTTCTACATTTCTCAGAAATCGATTGAGGTGATAAATGGCTCTTTCGAAACCATCATCATCCTCTTGGGCTAACATACTTCCTATTATCAGTTCAGATGCAGAAATATATAACTTCATAGATGTATTTCTCATAGGATGTAAGAGAATAGGAGGATTCATCAAATAACTCTTGATTTCGTCAAAGGCTTTTTGATGTTTTGAATCCCACTTGAATCTTTCTTCCTTCTTCAGATGCAACAGTGGTGAGAATATTTTTATCTTTCCACTTAGATTCGAGTTGAATCTTCTTAAGAAATTGATTTTTCCCAACAAAGATTGAAGTTACTTTTTGTTTGATGGACGCTTCATATCGAGTATAACCTTTGTCTTGTTTTGGTTTATTCCTATGCCTTTCTTGTGAACCACAAAGCCTAGAAAGTCGCCTGCATGGACACCAAAAGCACATTTTCATGGATTCATTTTCAGCCCATATTTCCTCACCCTTTCAAAGGACTTTCAAAGGTTGTTTAAATGACCATTTTTCGATGAGGATTTAACAACTATATCATCAATATATACATTCATGAAGGTTTCAATGAAATCATGAAGCATATGATTCATTACCCTTTGATAAGTTGCACCATCATTCTTCAGGCCAAAAGGAATTACCACCCATTATGGTAAGGAGTCTATCTTCTTGAGAAACCATTGACAAGATGAATAGTCCCTAAAGCGATAAACTCTACATCCAAGGAAGTAGCCTAAAAAGAAGGGTAGACAAAAGACACTCCTTAGCCATGAAAAACCCTATTGAAGAGTCCCGTGAAAGGTTAAAACCATCAAGAATCATAAAAAGTGGGCAATCAAACACATAAAAAATGCCATAACAAAATTAAAGTAAAATCTTTTCCTAAAAGGTGAGGTATTTACATCCTTACAAACATGATATTACAAGACAAAGGCCAAATACAAACACCATAGTCCATCATGAAATAAATTATGAAAAATATTAAAGATTGGTCATAAATATTCACTACTTGAAAGACAAGTATAAAGATTCAAACCTATACCTACTATATTTTCCATCTTTTACATTCTTATAAATACTCATACCTTCGGTCTCGAGATGCATCTAGGGATTCATAATCTGAATTTGAGTAATAAAGTTTTCAAAAATTGTAGGAAAGTGCAACAATGCCCCCTTCATTTTTAGCATATAACTTTGATATCCTGACGTTCTTTGCAGTAATGGACACAATGTTTTTATCAGCCTCCCAAAGTCGACCCTTATCATGAAGATTCCTAAGCTTCATATTTAGCATGGTGGGAGACACAACCTTTTTCTCTGTTTTCCAAGATTGAATTTTATCCATTCTTTTATGTTCTTAGAAGATTGTCTCCATCAATACCTCCCTACATTTTATTCATCTAGAAAGGAGACTTGACTTTTCACATCCTAAAGGCTCTCCATTTATTTCTTGAAACCTTCATACTTATCATTTTCTACCACCTAAATCTCTTGATGTTGCTTCAATTTGTCCCCCTCCCTGACAATCTAGCAAGCAACTTCTTGAATTATAAAAATTTAGAATTTTTCTTGATATCAGGAAATTTCTTCTTTGGAGAATAATATACTATATGATCCTAGTGCCTTATAAGTTAAGGTCGTCAGAAGGGCTACATATAGGATACATCCCGCTATGGACCCCTAAGGCCCAAGAAGACCTATATCACCCACCCTACTAGCATTTGTTGGAACAAGACATAATAAGTTTGGTGAACAGTGGCGGAGAAACTTTAGATGTGCAGTGTGAAATAGGAGAATTGAGAGAGAGATAGATAGATAGATAGATAGATAGATAGATAGATAGAGAGAGAGAGAGAGTGAGAGAGAGAGAGAGAAAGAGAGAGAGAGAGATAATTGAGGGTGAGAGATTATTATTGCATTTACATTGGATGAGTATGCGTGCTAAACACTTATACAAGAGTTACAACATAATTGGGAACTGAAATGACCAAGTAAAATAGCAGGAAAAAATATCGCGCTTGTAACCGGTTACACCAAAATGAGTAACCGGTTAAACCCGACATTGAATTAAATCAGCTTCAGTGGTAACCGGTTACACCAAAATGCTTAACCGGTTACACCTGCGAAAACTCCATATTTCTGCTACCCGTGGTAACCGGTTACACCACTTGAATTACTTGAAACACATCAACACACCACCTTAATTCAAGTGTTACAAGTCTACCATGCTCATGTGTTAGTGTAAGCCCTAGATGCCAATACTTTTGGTACTTCTATCAAATTATTTATTAATAATAAAAGGCTTTTTTTTATTATGTTTGTTTAATAAATTCCATAGAATAACTAGTCCATTTAATGTATCAAGTGTGACTTAATCATGAGATCCCATTAAACATAAGGACATTGTTCTTAAAGTATCCTTAGTCAAGATTTATTGTGAAGTGGGATAACATTAAAGCATTAAGACTATTATGTATATAGACTGATAATCAAATCTCATGGATCATGGATAAGGAGTTATCAAGTCTTAAACATAGGTATGAATATTAGGAGTAATATTTATACTATATTGACCCGCTATGAGAATATTGCATAGAATGTTATGCAAAGTGTCATAAGTTATTCTCGTGGTGATAGGGATGTATTCCACCCTTCGACCTGAAACCACTATGGACCCTAGATGTAGAGTCGAGTGCTTTATTATTGATTAAACATTATCCGTAACTGGATGATCATTAAGACAGTTGATGGGTACTCCACGAAGCATGCTGAGGGACATGAGTGACCTAGATGGAATTTGCCCATCCTACGTAACATGATAAATGTTTAAGGGTCCAATATTGAACTGGACAGGGATGACATAGTCTATGCCTTATGTTCAATATAGACATAAGGGCAAAAAGGGTAATTGTACACACACGTATTATCATAAAAAAGTATTTGTTAGATCACATGACATTTTCCTGTCTTGGGTAGCATTTTATGTTATTATGTTAAATACGTGATTTAATATAATTGCCAATATCGCGAAAACCTACAGGGTCACACACAAAACAATGAGTTGATGAGAGATAGAGTAAATAAGGAACACCGTAAGGTACGGTGCACTTAAGTGAATTGTAGAACATCGTAAGTTATGGTGTACTTAATTAGAATACAAAATGTGGGCCACATACACTTAAGTGGACTTTTTAGCTTGCAACCCACACAAGAGGTTCTATAAATAAAACCCTGTAGCGGGAAATTCATGATCATCAAGCTATTGACAAGCTAGAGATCAATTAACAAGAGTCGCCACCGCGCTTTTATTGTTTTCAAGGGAAAAGGGAAAAAGTACGAACAAAACCCAAATAGTAAGAAATTTTCAAATAAAAACTAATAAAAGTTAGAGATCACAGGTAAGGGGGTTGGTTACACAGAGGGAAGGTGTTAGTACCCAAAGTGTCCTAGGTACTCCTAGGGAGCCCTTTTTGTGTGTATATGTATTCTGTACAAAGTGATGTTTACAAACAAATAGAATGGGGGGATGAGAAAAGAATTCATTAATTATATTTTTGTGTTTGACAAGACCTTCGGACTTGTGGCTACGTACCAACATAAAAATGAGGGATCAAAACCTCGTAGTTCGTGCTACAAATTTCAAAATGAGTGTGTTGGTTTTAACAAATATTTAAGTTTGAAAGGCACAAAGGCCTAAAATGATTTGAATGGGTTAGTTCTTTTTGGCTTTTTGAAAGTTTAAGTTAAGTATAGTTAAGTTTATTTACAAGTTTAATTTAAGAAAATAGTTTGAAAATGCAATGGCATAAGGCCAAAGTTTCTATCTATTTAAAAGTGGTAAAAGTTTAGAACAAAACTAGTTCACACAAAGAAGGTTTTGAAAATGGAGGGAGAGATTTTGAAATTAAAGAAATGGGGAGAATATGAAGAGACTACCCTATGCACAAAATTTAAAAGTTTAAAGTTGAAAAGATCTGACCAAATGGGTAGCAATCCAATAGACAAGTTTGTCAATAGAAACCCAGAATTTCCTTGGACTTTTAGAATCAAGCAACACACCAATGCACAATTATATCAATCTTGAAGAGCAAAGGCATCAAATAAAGATGGCCTCATCCAAGCTTATCCACTTCATGATCTTCTTCAAAATAGCCCATGTAGTAGATGAATTCCACAAGTCACAGGTTCAACATAACAGCTTCACAAATGATCAATGTGGCAGATGAATCTTAGAGATCTTGAATGATGTATCAGATGAATTCAAATTACAAGCACTTGGTTCTTCAACAAATTGGCATTGGCCAAGTCCATTAGCAAAGGAATGTTGCCTAAGTTCTAAGTCCATTTAGGCAAGATCAAACCAACAGTCCACTCAAAAGTCTTTTAGGGTTTTTGTTATTATTATGTGCATTAATGGTCAAAGACCACACAAATAAGCAAAGTATACACAAACAAAATAATATCACACAATATGGTCCAAATGGACAAAGTGAAAATTACATTATCATAAACAATTAGAATGATAGGTATAATGGCAAATGAAATAAAGTGCTAAAAAGTAAATTGCATTAAAATAAAAAAAACTTGAAATTAAAAGTCAATAGTTAGTAAGTTAGAGGTTACTTTTGTTTTGTTTTTTATTTCAAGACATTCTTTGGAGAACACTCAACCCACTTGCCACAAGCATGGATCCTTGAACCAAAACATCTTCCAAAGGAAGGAAAGAAGGCCAAGTTTCCACACAATACCATGGAAGAGGGGAGACTTACAATCTCACTAACTAGAATGCTTAATCCTTTTGTGTCACAAATTTAGCGCTATGTTAAGCAATCGTAATTGGACTTATGTAGAAGTCACAATTATTTGAGACTGGGCAATAGACTTTTAGTGTTAATGCATGTTGGAGACATAATATTATGAACTATACTCATGAAACATACCACACACAAAAAATATGCAAAAGGTGTGGCCTAATCTCATCCATACTCATGTCAATTTTTCAATCAACTAGCATTAGGACTTTGAGATGTCATTGGTCAAATGGAAATGAATGGATGAAGAAGGGGAAATAGATGAAGGGGATAGGGATGAATGAGATCACAAATTGGTCAAAGGAGGACTTTTACCAAATTAATATCATTCATTCATTTTGGGAGATGGAATGTACATTCCATCAATCCCCTAAATCCAATGATATTAATTTGACAAAGTCAAATCAACCTTAACCAAAGCCCAACAACAAATAATCAAACTCAATTAAGTCAATACAAATGGTCAACACAATTAAAATGGCATTTATTCAATTAAAAATAATAAAATAATGCATTAAATTTAAATATGTTTTGTCCAAATTCTAAAATCTCATCAAAACACCAAAGAAATGGCCATGAGATTTATCATAGGTCAAACAAGGTCAAAGGACCTTGGAGAAAAAAATTCATAATTTTTGGACACTTACAAATATTTTTAAACAATTAAAAACAAAATCAAAATCAATTAATTCATGAAAAATATTAATAATGATCCAAAAAATAATTTTAATTCATAATATGAAAGAGAATAATATTTGAAGATTTTTGGTGAAAGTCCCATATTTTTTTGATCAATATTAAATTTAATATGAATTATTGAAAGAAAAGGGAATTAAAATAAAATTCAGAAAATGCTAAATTACTTGGACCATCAAATCTCCCTCATTAATTGAGGTGGCAGATCTGATGATCCAAAACGCGCGCTCCACATACACCTGAGTCAACCGCGTGGCAAAAGGAGTAATCACAAGGAACGATCCAGAAGAGAACATGAGACTTGGATCAAGTGGTTCAGATACAAGACACATCATCACCGGAGCCAGAGCTCCGATTCTCTTTTCCAGTGAGCTCCACCGGACTGGTCATCATGAACCATCACCATAAAAAGAAATAGGGACATGATTTTAAAGAAAAAACATCATTGAGCTCGAATCTGACCTCCAATTCCTCCAATTCCAAATATATTAAGAGATATGTGGAATTGAAAAATGAGGTACATGATCTGAGTTGCTTCGATTTGGCCTCAAAGCAACTCAATCTTCTTGCCTACATTGGTAGGACTTCAGACAACCAAAGAATCAATGTAATTGAGCAACAATTTAAGAGAATCGAAGAGTTTAAAATTTCTGCAAATTACCTTCAATGGAGGTCTGAACACGATGGATCTTGATCTGAGTTGTGCTTGGCTTCACTTCAATTGCTTGCAGGAGAGGAATGGAAAGGTTTAAAAGCAATGGACTTCTAGAGAACTGAATTCCAAAACAGTGGAGATTCAAGCTCAAATTCAAATGAATTTATCAGGGTTATCCTATGAGAGTGAAGGGTTTTCAATGGGGAATCAAAGCTGGCACAATGTGTGTGTTATTTCTGAGCAAATGGAGTTGTATTTATAGCCAAATCATGTGATATTTGCACACTCTCTTCCATTTTCCAAAATTGGCAAAATGATGATGCAAAGCTGCATGGGCGCGCATAGGCCCATGGAATGATAGCTGAAAGTCCAAATTTGAAGTTCAGATGATTTGAAGATTGATTGGATTTCAAGGCACATGTGCATTGTTGTTTGAAGTTGGATCCATGCCAAATGTTATCAGCCTGTTTAAGCCATGCGCAACCTATGCATTTCTCATCCAAAATAAATGAATTTGAGCTCTTTGGAAAGGTGAGATCAAGAGGAGCAAGTTTTATATTGAACACTTTTTCATTTGGAGCTTGGAACTTGGAGAAATTTGAGGTGGAAGTTTGGAAAAAATTGACATATCAAAAATTTTCTAAGTGTCAAGCCATATGTCTCAATATTCCACCTTGCTTTACTGTTTATAGGAGCTTCAAATAAGAAAAGTGTCTTCATCAAAGTTGTATCTCTCTCAAAGACCTTCAAAATGGTAACCAATTTAATGTCATTTGGATTTGAAATGATAGAGTTATGCATTTTTGAAGTTTGGAAAAATCACTTGATCAATGGTATAGGTCAAAAGTGACCTATAATGTAGCCTCATATCACATGCTCAAAAAAGTTGAATTAGCTCCCACTCCAAATATCAAAGTCGAAGTATTCACATTGAATTTGATTTTTCAACTTGGAAATATTTCATCTCATAAAAATTGAGCAAGTTATGGCCTTGGGAAGTTGACTTTCAAATTAGGGTTTAGACAAAATGACCTATAATGTTTCAACATAGAAAATGATTTTCCAAGCAAAACTAGATCTAGGTATCAACATGAAAGTTGTTTGGAATGTCATTTAGAGTAAGTTGTCTCTTGGAATAAGTTTCATATGGTGAAAATTGTAGGATATAGGATCTAGGGAGACCCAGTTTTGATCAGATGAATTCATCTGGCCAACCACCATCAACCAACTTGATAATTTCCAATTCTCTTGACTTTCTTGGCTTATGGTAGATCATATATGCATAAGATGATGAAATTTTAAGTGTACCTTGAGAAATTTGATCAATTGGTGAGATAGCTTGTTGGAGAAGTTACTCAAGATACCCAGTCAAACTAGGGTTTCCAAGGCAAGTCACCCTCAAACTCTTGAAGAAAACTTGATCAATATAACATGTAGAGAACATTGGGACTCATATATGATGTTCATAACCATTCTTGAATCAATTCTTGGTTGTGCTCTTTGTTCATGAGGGTCTCAAACCCTAGATGTGATCAATGAATCAATGAGATCATCCCCTACCTACAAAAAAGTTAGATAAATGCAAAGACATATTTTTGGTATTTTGGTTAGTGAAATGATAATATAGAAGTATGATATAATCACAAAGATGCTTGGTGATCTCTCCCAAGACAAACCCAATGAAAAGGGGTAAGGAGGATGCCAAGATATGATCCCAATGCTAATGCATATGATGAAATTGCATGAGGGATCTTAGGGTTAAAATTGGGGTCTTACAACTGCCCCTATTTAAGTACATTCTAACTCAGGAGGTGAAGGTTAAAATCTTCGGCTCGACTCAGTAGAATGGGCTTAAATAACAACATATAGAAACAAATTTTGGTCCCTAAGAGACCTCATGATGCATATGTTATGAATGTAAAAATAAATTCTTTGTGGGGGAATATTGCCACAAAGGAAAAAGAAGTCATAGAAATCGAAAGTCCGCAGGAGTATAATGCGTTCCATAAGGAAAACTCATTAGGGAGACAAAGACTTTGGGGGGTAAAAAGGAGTTATGCGTAGGCCAGGCTACGACTTAAAACTACTGGGGGACTCGAGGAATTCCACACAAACATGGAAAGACTCAGTCGGGGAAATTACAACATCTGCAAGGAATACGAATAAGTCAGGATAAAACTGATGTATTCGACTCGTGCAGGGGAAAAACGATTTCACTAAGGAAATGCACACTCAACTCGGCTGGGGAAGGAATAATCTTCAACACAGGAGGAGAAGAAATTTATTATCTACTACATGTTACTGGGTAAGGAGATAACAAAGATCTGACAGAGAGACCATTCGTCACCGGTTAGGATGAACATATCAAGGATGACTCACTGGGAACCGCCACGGGGGGAGTATTCATTATCGGTTTACTGGGTAAGAATAACCTTACTGGGGAAACTGCAAAAAGAATAGGATTTACAACTACCAATTACTGGGAAGAAGACCAAGGGTGAAAGTATCCGTCATCGGTTAGGATGAACATATCAAGGATAAACTCAACAGGGAAGAAAATTCGTCATCGGTTTGGATGAACATATCAAGGATAAACTCGTCAGGGAAGAAAATCCGTCATCGGTTAGGATGAACATATCAAGGATAGACTTTCCTGGGGATGTTCAGAAGGATACTTGTCATCGGTTAAGATGAACATATCAAGGATATACCAACTGAGCAAAAGGGATGAATTATATCTATCAAAAACTGGATAGAAAACCGTCGAAGAGAAAATCCGTCACCGGTTAGGATGAACATATCAAGAATTAACTCTACGAAGGGACAAAATAGGATTTGCAACTACCAGTTACTGGGTATAAGACCAATCAAAGAGAAAATCCATCACCGGTTAAGATGAACATATCAAGGATAGACTCTGAAAAGGGGAGAAAATAGGAATTATATCTATCTGTTACTGGATAGAATGCCAAAGAAGAGAAAATCCATTACCAGTTAGGATGAACATATCAAGGATTGACTCTGCACAGGGGGAAAAGCAGGATTTACAACTACTAGTTACTGGGTAGAAGACCAACAAGGAGAAGAAAACCCGTCATCGGCTAAGATGAACATATCAAGGATTAACTCTCTGAGGAACAAAAATAGGGATTACAACTACCTTTTTACTGGGTAGAATACCAAAGTATGAGAACATCCGTCACCGGTTAAAGTGAACATATCAAGGATGGACTCACGCGGGGGAAGGAAAGATATCTTTCACCGGTTAAGATGAACATATCAAGGATAACCGAAGATCAGCAGAATGCAGTTACTTTCCATAATCCCTAATTTTTTCATAAGTTGCCCCAGGGTGGGGTACTCAACTTATCGGGAAACTTCTTTGTTTTTATGTCTCTAATTTTTTCCTGGACCACCCTTTCGGGTTTTCAATCCACCGAGATGCTCATTTTTAAGCCTCCCTTTCGGGTTTTCAACTTAGCGAGTTGTTCTTTTCTTTTTTTTAGGCGAAGTGTTTCTTGACTGCATATGTGTTCACGGGACGAGTGAACTCTTCACCATCCATAGTTGTAAGAATCAATGCACCGCCTGAAAAGGCTCTCTTAACAACATATGGGCCTTCATAATTGGGAGTCCATTTTCCTCTAGAATCTGGTTTGAACGATAAAATATTCTTGAGCATAAGGTCACCTTCTCTGAACACTCGAGGTTTAACCTTCTTATCAAAAGCTTTCTTCGTTCTCTGCTGATATAACTGACCATGACACATGGCAGTTAATCTTTTCTCTTCTATCAAATTCAACTAGTCAAACCTGGTCTGACACCATTCAACTTCAGTCAACTTGGCTTCCATGAGCACACGTAATGAAGGGATCTCAACCTCTACGGGGAGCACTACTTCCATACCATACACAAGAGAGAAAGGGGTTTCCCCTGTTGAAGTGCGGACGGATGTACGATACCCATGCAAAGCAAACGGGAGCATTTCATGCCAGTCCTTATATGTTACAACCATCTTCTAAATGATTTTCTTGATGTTCTTATTCGCAGCTTCAACAACCCCATTCATCTTGGGTCTATAGGGAGAAGAATTATGATGTGCAATCTTGAAGTCTTTGCAAAGAGCTTCCACCATATTGTTATTCAAGTTCGATCCATTGTCAGTAATGATCTTACTTGGCACACCATAATGGCATATGATATGATTCTTGATAAACCTTACAACAACTTGCTTGGTTACACATGCATATGATGCCGCTTCAACCCATTTGGTGAAGTAATCATTTGCCACCAAAATGAAATGATGTACATTCGAAGCTTTGGGCTCAATCATCCCTATCATATCGATTCCCCACATGGAGAAAGGCCACGGGGAAGAGATAACATTCAAAAGTGTCGGAGGAACATGAATCTTATCAGCATAAATTTGACACTTGTGGCACTTCTTCACAAACTTGCAAAAGTCAGATTCCATTGTCAGCCAATAGTAACTTGCTCGCAACATCTTCTTCGCCAAAGGAACCTTCATGCACTTCGGTCATCAACAAGTCTGCTTCGTGTCTATCCACGCATCTGAGCAAAACCATGTCGAAGTTTCTTTTGTACAGTATATCACCATTCAAGTAGAAATTACCGGCTAAACTTCTCAAAGCCTTCTTATCTTGCAAAGATTCCCCAGGCGGGTAAATCTGACTTTGGAGGAAACATTTGATGTCGTAATACCATGGCTTCTCATCTTTGATCTCTTCAACAGCAAACACATGAGCTGGCCTATCAAGACGCATCACAGATAATATGGGAACTTCATTCCAATATTTCACTATAATCATTGATGCCAACGTTGCAAGAGCATCTGCCATCCGGTTCTCATCTCGAGGGATATGATGAAACTCAACCTTTGTAAAGAAAGTTGAAATCCTCCTCGCATAATTTATATATGGTATTAAACCGGATTGATTTGTCTCCCATTCTCCTTTGATTTGATTCACAACCAAAGCCAAATCACCGAAGACATCCAAATACTTGATTCTGAGATTCATGGCCTCTTCAAGCCCCATAATGCAAGCTTTATATTCTTCCATATTGTTTGTACACTTGAAAGTCAATCTAGCTGTAAATGGTAGATGCGTGCCTTAAGGAGTAATAATCACTGCCCCAATGCCATTACCATATTGATTAACAACTCTATCAAATACCATGCCCCAACCGGAACCAGGTTCTGGCCCTTCTTCAAGCAATGGTTTATCACAATCTTTCATTTTCAAGTACAAAATCTCTTCATTAGGAAAATCATACTGCACTGACTGATAATCTTCAATTGGTTGGTGAGCCAAATGTTTAGCCAAGATACTACCTTTGATCGCTTTCTGAGATCGGTATTCAATATCATACTCTGATAACAACATCTGCCAACGGGCAATCCTCCCAGTTAAAGCATGCTTTTCAAATATATACTTGATTGGATCCATTTTGGATATCAACCAAGTGGTATGATTCAACATATACTGACGCAAACGCTTAGCAGCCCAAGACAATGGGCAACAAGTCTTTTCAAGCATTGAATACCGAGTCTCACAGTCGGTGAACTTCTTACTGAGGTAGTAAATTACAAACTCTTTCTTTCCAGTCTCATCTTGCTGACCAAGAAGAGAACCCATACTATCTTCTAGCATAGTCAAATACATGATCAATGGTCTTCCTTCGACAGGTGGAGACAAAATCGGAGGTTTAAGTAAATATTCTTTGAAACTATCAAATGCTTTCTGGCAGTCTTCGGTCCAATCACAAGACTGATCTTTCCGAAGAAGCTTGAATATAGGCGCGCATATGGCAGTCATGTGAGAAATGAATCTGGAAATATAATTCAAGCGGCCGAGAAAACCTCTGACTTGCTTCTTAGTTTTCGGCGCATGCATCTCTTGTATTGCTTTGACCTTGGCAGGATCAACTTCAATACCCTTCTCGCTGATAATAAAGCCCAACAACTTACCAAAACGAACACCAAAAGTACACTTATTGTGATTCAAGCGAAGTTTATACTTCCTCAAATGCTTGAATAACTTCAACAAATGCTCAACATGTTCCTCTTCATTAATTGATTTAGCAATCATGTCATCACCATATACCTCAATCTCTTTATGCATCATATCATGAAAAAGAGTGGTCATTGCTCTCTGGTAAGTTGCACCAACATTCTTTAAACCGAAAGGCATCACTCTATAATAGAATGTTCCCTAGGGTGTAATGAATGTGGTCTTCTCCATATCTTCGGGTGCCATTTTGATCTGATTATATTCGGAAAATCCATCCATAAATGAAAAGACATTGAATTTAGCAGTATTGTTACCAACATATCAATGTGTGGCAGAGGGAAATCATCTTTCGGACTGGCTTTATTCAGATCTCTATAATCAACGCACATGCAGACTTTTCCATCTTTCTTCGGCACGGGCACAATATTGGCCACCCATTGCGGATACTCAATAGTCACAAGGAAACCGACATCAATCTGCTTCTGAACTTCCTCTTTGATCTTCACAGCCATATCAGGATGCGTTCTTCTCAACTTCTGCTTGACTGGCGGGCATTCTGGCTTCAACGGTAATCTATGCTCCACAATCTCAGAATCCAACCCAGGCATGTCTTGATAGGACCAGGCAAACACATCTGAATACTCTCGAAGAAGATCAATCAACCCCTTCTTAGCATCTGGACACAGTCGAGACCCAATCTTGACTTCCTTCACATCATCTTCGGAACCCAAGTTGACTAGCTCAATCTGCTCTTCAAACGGCTGAATAATCTTTTTATCTTGCTCAAGAAGAAGAGACAATTCCTCACTCACCTCTACATCACTTTCCTCCTCGGCCTCAAACACATGGAATTCAAAATTTGGAAAAGGAGAAGGATCATTGTATTCAATGGGGTTAGGAACCAACCTGCATAATGATTTGATATTTTGATTTTAGAGAAGTGAATTTGTGATCAAATATTATGCAGATGGACAATTATATTGTTTATTTATGTTTTTTGTGATTACCATTTTCAGAATAAAGCAATGAGAGGCACATTATAGAATTCACCACAACTATCAATAATCTCCAAACTGCTTAAGAACGGATCATACCAAACTATATCATCATTAGTGAGAGACATAAGTCTCTGAGACCACCTTAGACATTGTTTGTTCTCCACAAAAGCAGGCGTCTGAGGCAAGTGCGAAATAAACCACTTGTATAGAAGAGGAATGCAACAGACAATCGTTCCACCACCTTTAGAATTCCTTAGATGCAAAGAGAAATACATATCACCCAACAAAGTAGGCACAGGATTCCCAATCAAGAAAAGTCTAATGGCGTTAACATCAACAAAACCGTCAATGCTAGGGAACAAAGCTAATCCATAGATGAGCAATACAAAGATAGCTTCAAAAGCATCCACACTACTAGCTTAAGCAAAAGTAGTGGCTTCCTTGATAAGGAAAACAGATGGCAATCCAAACAATCCTCCTTTCTTCACCCAATGAGCCTCTATCTCAGACTTCTTCAAGTGAAGAGCTTTAGCAATAATATTAGATCGTGGAATCTCCTCCAATGCACTAAAAGGCACTCTACTAGAAACAGGTATCCCCAAAAGATGAGAATACTCCTCCAAGGTAGGCACAAGCTGAAAATCTGGAAAAGTGAAACAATGGTATAGAGGATCATAGAACTGCACAAATACACTCAAAAGTCCTTCAACTACATCAGCAGACAAGATGGGTAGAAGCTTCCCATGATGTTGTTTGAAGTCCAAGAGATCTAATATAAAAGATGCTAGCTTCCTTAACTCTTTCAAGTCGGGACATCTGAAACTGTACTTCTTAGTGTTCCTTCATCCACAATCCATGGTCTGAAAAAATATTTGCAAATGATACCTTAGTTCCTTGAAATTTTGTGTGATGAATGTTATGATGTGCATGAATGCATGAATGCAACAATCACAAATAAGGGATCACACACAAGGCAAACAAAGGTCGGGGGATGACTCAAGTCATTGTCAAGATCAATCATCCATTTTGGTGGATTATGGTTTACACCTTATCAACACCCAAGTTCCATTGATATTGACAAGACTTGATTGGATCAATGAAGAATCAAGGGTTTGTTGCAAGTCACGAGCATGGAGTCTGAGTAAGAACCATCCGAAAGGAGTGAACTAAGGATAAAAACCTGTAGATCATGTTCTAAAAAGTTCCCAGAGTCTTAATTCCATCTATCGGATATTACAGGTTAAGATGACTGACTCATCGACCCATAATATTCTCAAGAGAAACTCGTCTGAGTGTAGTATCGTGTAAAAACTGTTATCAAGTCTACACTTGAACAGTTTCCACACTACGTCCTAAAATAGGCCAAGATGGGTTAAGGGTTCTAAGGTCCTCAACTTCTCAAACCCAATTAGAAATAGTAATGCCTAACCATAAATACTTGTGTGACATTTCCAAATCCAAAGGAGTCTCCACTGAGCAGATGGATCTCAAGCCAACTTGTTAAGGACTACTCCACACAAGTCGATCATGACTATACCATCCTCCTATCTTAATTGCACTCAAGTTCGGGTTAGAACTTATCTCACCACTCAGAGATCACCAAGCATAACAAGCAGATTATATCACACATACATATATACAAACATCACATATATACAAATATATTCACACAAAAAGTACGCTAAACCCACTGGAGACTACTCCCCAACAGAGTCGCCACTTAATTTTTGTAGCGGGAAATTCATGATCATCAAGCTATTGACAAGCTAGAGATCAATTAACAAGAGTCGCCACCGCGCTTTTATTGTTTCCAAGGGAAAAGGGAAAAAGTACGAACAAAACCTAAATAGTAAGAAGTTTTCAAATAAAAACTAATAAAAGTCAGAGATCACAGGTAAGGGGGTTGGTTACACATAGGGAAGGTGTTAGCACCCAAAGTGTCCTAGGTACTCCTAGGGAGCCCTTTTTGTGTGCATATGTATTACGTACAAAGTGATGTTTACAAACAAATAGAATGTGGGGATGAGAAAAGAATTCATTAATTATATTTTTGTGTTTGACAAGACCTTCGGACTTGTGCCTACGTACCAACATAAAAATGAGGGATCAAAACCTCGTAGTTCGTGCTACAAATTTCAAAATGAGTGTGTTGGTTTTAACAAATATTTAAGTTTGAAAGGAACAAAGGCCTAAAATGATTTGAATGGGTTAGTTCTTTTTGGATTTTTGAAAGTTTAAGTTAAGTATAGTTAAGTTTATTTACAAGTTTGATTTAAGAAAATAGTTTGAAAATGCAATGCCATAAGGCCAAAGTTTCTATCTTTTTGAAAATGGTCAATGTTTAGAACAAAAGTAGTTCACACGAGGAAGGTTTTGAAAATGGAGGGAGAGATTTTGAAATTAAAGAAATGGTGAGAAGATGAAGAGACTATCCTATGCACAAAATTTAAAAGTTTAAAGTTGAAAAGATCTGACCAAATGGGTAGCAATCCAATAGACAAGTTTGTCAATAGAAACCCAGAATTTCCTTGGACTTTTAGAATCAAGCAACACACCAATGCACAATTATATCAATCTTGAAGAGCAAAGGCATCAAATAAAGACGGCCTCATCCAAGCTTATCCACTTCATGATCATCTTCAAAATAGCCCATTTAGTAGATGAATTCCACAACTCACAGGTTCAACATAACAGCTTCACAAATGATCAATGTGGCAGATGAATCTTCGAAATCTTGAATGATGTATCAGATGAATTCAAATTACAAGCACTTGGTTCTTCAACAAATTGGCATTGGCCAAGTCCATTAGCAAAGGAATGTTGCCTAAGTTCTAAGTCCATTTGGGAAAGATCAAACCAAGAGTCCACTCAAAAGTCTTTTAGGGTTTTTGTTATTATTATATGCATTAATGGTCAAAGACCACACAAACAAGCAAAGTATACACAAACAATATAATATCACACAATATGGTCCAAATAGACAAAGTGAAAATTACATTATCATAAACAATTAGAATGATATGTATAATAGCAAATGAAATAAAGTGCTAAAAAGTAAATTGCATTAAAATAAAAAAAAACATGAAATTAAAAGTCAATAGTTAGTAAGTTAGTAAGTTAGAGGTTAGTTTTGTTTTGCTTTTGATTTCAAGACATTCTTTGGAGAACACTCAAACCACTTGCCACAAGCATGGATCCTTGAACCAAAACATCTTCCAAAGGAAGGAAAGAAGGCCAAGTTTCCACACAATACCATGGAAGAGGGGAGACTTACAATCTTACTAACTAGAATGCTTATGCCTTTTGTGTCACAAATTCAGCGCTATGTTAAGCAATCGTAATTAGACTTATGTAGAAGTCACAACTATTTGAGGTCGGGCAATAGGCTTTTGGTGTTAATGCATGTTGGAGACATAGTATTATGAACTATGCTCATGACACATACCACACATAAAAAATATGCAAAAGGTGTGGCCTAATCTCATCCATACTCATGTCAATTTTTCAATCAACTAGCATTAGGACTTTGAGATGTCATTGGTCAAATGGAAATGAATGGATGAAGAAGGGGAAATAGATGAAAGGGAAGGGGATGAATGAGATCACAAATTGTTCAAAGGAAGACTTTTACCAAATTAATATCATTCATTCATTTTGGGAAATGGAATGTACATTCCATCAATCCCCTAAATCCAATGATATTAATTTGACAAAGTCAAATCAACCTTGACCAAGGCCCAACAATAAACAATCAAACTCAATTAAGTCAATACAAATGGTCAACACAATTAAAATGGCATTTATTCAATTAAAAATAATAAAATAATGCATTAAATTCAAATATGTTTTGTCCAAATCCTAAAATCTCATCAAAACACCAAAGAAATGGCCATGAGATTTATCATAGGTCAAACAAGGTCAAAGGACCTTGGAGAAAAAAATTCATAATTTTTGGACACTTAAAAATATTTTTAAACAATTAAAAACAAATGAAAAATCAATTAATTCATGAAAAATATTAATAATGATCCAAAAAATAATTTTAATTCAGAATATGAAAGAGAAAAATATTTGAAGATTTTTGGTGAATGTCTCATATTTTTGGGATCAATATTAAATTTAATATGAATTATTGAAGAAAAGGGAATTAAAATAAAATTTAGAAAATGTTAAATTACGTGGACCATCAGAACTCCCTCATTAATTGAGGTGGCAGATCTGATGATCCAAAACGCACGCTCCATATACACCTCAGTCAACCGCGTGGCAAAAGGAGTAATCACAAGGAACGATCCAGATTAGAACATGAGACTTGGATCAAGTGGTTCAGATACAAGACACATCATCACCGGAGCCATAGCTCCGGTTGTCTTCTCCGGTGAGCTCCACCGGACTGGTGATCATGAACCATCACCAAAAAAAAGAAACAGGGACATGATTTTAAAGAAAAAACATCACTGAGCTCGAATCTGACCTCCAATTCCTCCAATTCCAAATATATTAAGAGATATGTGGAATTGAAAAATGAGGTACATGATCCGAGTTGCTTCGATTTGGCCTCAAAGCAACTCAATCTTCTTGCGTACATTGGTAGGACTTCAGACAACCAAAGAATCAATGTAATTGAGCAACAATTTAAGAGAATCGAAGAGTTTAAAATTTCTGCAAATTATCTTCAATGGAGGTCTGAGCATGATGGATCTTTATCTAAATTATGTTTGGCTTCACTTCAATTGCTTACAGGAGAGGAATGGAAAGGTTTAGAAGCAATGGACTCCTGGAGAATTGAATTCCAAAACAGTGGAGATTCAAGCTCAAATTCAAATGAATTTATCAGGGTTATCCTATGAGAGTGAAGGGTTTTCAATGGGGAATCAAAGCTGGCGCAATGTGTGTGTTATTTCTGAGCAAATGGAGTTGTATTTATAGGCAAATCATGTGATATTTGCACACTCTCTTCCACTTTCCAAAATTGGCAAAATGATGATGCAAAGCTGCATGGGCGCGCATAGGCCCATGGAATGATAGCTGAAAGTCCAAATTTGAAGTTCAGATGCTTTGAAGATTGATTGGATTGCAAGGCACATGTGCATTGTTGTTTGAAGTTGGATTCATGCCAAATGATATCATCCTGTTTAAGCCATGCGCAGCCTATGCATTTCTCATCAGAAATGAATGAATTTGAGCTCTTTGGAAACATGAGATCAAGAGGAACAAGTATGGTGTTGAACAATTTTTCATTCGGAGCTTGGAACTTGGAGAAATTTGAGGTGGAAGTTTGGAAAAAATTGACATATCAAAAATTTTCTAAGTGTCAAGTCATATGTCTCAATATTCCATCTTGCTTAACTTTTTATAGGAGCGTCAAATAAGAAAAGTGTATTCATCAAAGTTGTAGATATCTAAAAGACCTTAAAATGGTCACCAATTTCATGTCATTTGGATTTTAAGTGATAGAGTTATGCATTTTTGAAGTTTGGAAAAATCACTTGATCAATGGTATAGGTCAAAAGTGACCTATAATGTAGCCTCATATCACATGCTCTAAAAAGTTGAAATAGCTCCCACTCCAAACATCAAAGCTGAAGTAGACACATTGAATTTCATTTTTCAACTTGGAAATATTTCATCTCATAAAAATTGAGAAAGTTATGGCCTTGGGAAGTTGACTTTCAAATTAGGGTTTAGACAAAATGACCTATAATGTTTCAACATAGAAAATCATTTTCCAAGAAGAACTAGCTCTAGGTATCAACATGAAAGTTGTTTGGAATGTCATTTAGAGTATGTTTTATCTTGGAATCATTTTCATATGGTGAAAATTGTAGGAGATAAGGTCTAGGGAGACCCAGTTTTGATCAGATGAATTCATCTGGCCAACCACCATCAACCAACTTGATAATTTACAATTCTCTTGACTTTCTTGGCTCATGGTAGATCATATATGCATAATATGATGAAATTTGAAGTGTCCCTTGAGAAATTTGATCAATTGGTGAGATAGATTGTTGGAGAAGTTACTCAAGATACCCAGTCAAACTAGGGTTTCCAAGGCAAGTCACCCTCAAACTCTAGAAGCAAACTTGATCAATATAACATGTAGAGAATATTGGGACTCATATATGATATTCATAACCATTCTTGAATCAATTCTTGGTTGTGCTCTTTGTTCATGAGGGTCTCAAACCCTAGATGTAATCAATGAATCAATGACATCATGCCCTACCTACAAAAAAGTTAGATAAATGCAAAGACATATTTTTGGTATTTTGGTTAGTGAAATGATAATATACAAGTCTGATATAATCACAAAGATGCTTGGTGATCTCTCCCAAGACAAACCCAATGAAAAGGGGTAAGGAGGATGCCAAGATATGATCCCAATGCTAATGCATATGATGAAATTGCATGAGGGATCTTAGGGTCAAAATTGGGGTCTTACAAACCCTTGTGTAGAAGCATTTCATTAGATGAAATTTCGTTTATCCCTCTCTCTCTCTCTCTCACTCTCTCACTCAAAGCCTTCATTCGTAGCAGCTAGCATTGAGACTGAAGGAATCCGTTCGTGTGGACTAAGTAGAGGCGTTGTCACCATTCAACGCTCGTGATCACTCCTTAGATTTGTATCAAAGGTTTCAATCGCCACAAGAGGTAACAATTTCTATTACTGATCATGCCCATTCGTAAGGATCCCTAAAGGATAATTTTTTAATTTCCGTTGCATTTTGGATCACAATTTTCCTTCAGTGGTATCAGAGCCACTTACGAAACCATGCATCTGATAGCTGTTTATTTTCTGTATTTTCCATATTAATACGATTAAAAGATAGAATGAGTTCAATAATAAACGACTAATTAAAGTTGGCATCATGTGTGTACGATTTGGATGATTGATGTTGACTATGCTTCGGAATCCGATGTTAGTATGGTGAAGAAGCAATACATCGATCGTCCATAGGTTACACAAATGAGATTGATCAATTTATATATATGATATAAGTAATTCTGATGCAAAATATGGTATATATGATATATTGTTTTTATTTCGTTCATTCAAACACCTAATGATTGTTTTCCTTTGAGCGATCAATGGTCATTTGCTTCGGAATCTGACATTAGTATGGTGAAGCAATGACGTGTTGATCAATCATACTGAATTATTAATCGAGGTGTGTTTGACGGTATGAAATTGATGCATTAGGGTTCATGACGGTACAAGGGTTGTGTTGTCAAAGAGTTATACGATTAGGATTGTGACTGCACAAGAGTTGTGCTTTAAAGTATCAAGTGTTGATGCGAAAAACAACATCGGTTTTAAAAGAATTGTTCATTAAAATCTTGTGCTGAGGCGCTTCCCCCTTGACCCCTGTCCGCCGAACGGTCAACGAAACCACCGGCTAACCCTGTGTAATGTGATCAATCCCCGAAATTTAATTTGGTTTATTTAATTAACAGAATTTAAATTAATAATAATAATGTGTATATTATTATTGTTTTGTGGTGATCAGTTATGGCCTTAGTTTTCCTTTATTTTGTTTTTTGGGATTTAAAAATACGGCATGCGTGTCGTGCCTCTCTTTTGATCTCTTAATGTAACTTCTTTACTCATATCACTCTCTTGTATGTAAAACGAGTTTCTTTTAAGTAATGTAATGTTATGAAGAAAGAGAAGAATACAATATCAAAGGAGGACAACCTTGAAGGTCTTGCTTGGAGAAGCTTAGATCGTTATTAGGTTAGCATGGTTCTGTCATTGGCTTGGGAGAACAATTGTGCTAGGGGCCATAACTGTTTCATTTTGTATGCATGTTGATGCATGTGAATGTATGTTGATGCATGTGAGATACAATTTATATGATAAATAAGCCGGTGAGATCAAAATAATTCCAAATTCCCTCATATTAAATATTAAGTTTATGCTTTCCATGTTTTAGCACTTATCAAGACTAGTATCTAATAATGTAGGTTTCGCCTACGCGGGATACATGTTCTATATTAGTAAGGTGCGATGAGATAATTGTAATATCCAATTGTGAATACAATGGGTCAAACTTAACTAAACAAATTATAATAAGATTATATACGTTTAGAAGCAAGAGTTGGAAATGATCCATATGATGGATTGGAATAAGGAGTTAGTCATCCAACTAAAATATTCGAGAGTTGTATTAGATATAATTGGAACGAGTTCCTACCTAAATAACCTAGTTTTATGTAATCCGCCTACGCAAACTTAAAATAAAGTGAAATGTGGCTCTCGACCCATTAGAAAATCTTCCAACGGGATTTTCCGAATCAAATGGTGAAGGTCATTTGTTTTGAGTAATATAGTGGGGGAATATTTAATTAAAGGCCTAATTAAATATGTTATTTTATTGATACTTATAATTTCATATTTTTCATGTATATTACCATGACAAAAAACACCTATAACAACATTTTGCGATCAACCCTTGATAAATAAAAATTGTCTAGGACAAATTTTTTGGATTGGCACCGAAAACTGAGGATTGTCCTCAAGCATGATAAAAAGCTTTATGTCTTGGAGGAACCTGTTCCTAAAGAGGAACCTCCTAGTTCTGCACCTAAGGAAGAAAGATATGCTTATAAGAAACATGTCGATGATACCAATGAAGTTGCTTGCCTCATTCTAGCTAGCATGAACTCGGAGTTGCAAAAGCAACATGAGAACATGACAGCGTTCAATATGATCAGATACCTGAAGATGCTCTATCAAGAGCAGGCAAGGCATGAAAGGTTTAAAGTTTTAAAAGCCTTTTCTCAATAGCTGAGGGAGCCCATGTAGGTCCCCATGTACGCAAGATGATTGGGTATGTGGAGAACCTTGAGAGGTTGGGTTTTCCCACGGAAAGGAACTTGCGACTGATTTAATCTTGCAATCGTTGCCAGAGAGCTTCATTCAATTTGTCCTTAATTTCAACATGAATGATATGGACAAAACTTTTCCTGGACTACTAGGCATGTTAAGAACTGGTGAGCAGAATTTGAAGTCAAAAGGGATGTCCATTCTAATGATCGGAAATGGAAAAAAACAGAACAAAAGGCCCACCAAGTAGGGTGGTAAAGGGAAAGGCAAGGAAGTTGCCAAACCCAAACCCACTGCTCCTGCTTTGAAGCCTAGTGGAGGCATAACAAAGGATGACACCTACTTCCATTGCGGTAAGACTAGACACTGGAAGAGAAATTTCCCAAAGTACCTAGAAGATAAGAAGAATGGAGTAGAGACTTCAACTTCATGTATTTTTGTTATTTAAATTAATCTATCTACTTCTGCATCATGGCTATTAGATACTGGATGCGGTTCTCACATTTGTACCAATGTGAAGAGGCTAAAAAGGAGTAGAGATTTGGCAAAAGGTGAAGTTGACCTACGAGTTAGCAATGGAGCAAAGGTTGATGTTTTAGCCGTAGGAACTTATGTATTGACTTTACCTAGTGGTTTAATAATTCGGTTAGAGAACTGTTATTATGTACCTGCAATTAGCAGGAATATTATTTCTGTTTCTTCTTTGGGCAAGTTTAGTTTTTCATTCATGATAAAGAACAATTGTTGCTCCATTTATTTGAATGATATATTCTATGCTACTGCACAAATGAACAATGGACTATATGTCCTTGATCTTGAAATGCCTATTTATAACATTAATACTAAAAGGATGAAACCTAATGAGTTAAATCCAACTTACCTTTGGCATTGTCAATTAGGCCACATAAATGAAAAATGCATTTCCAAACTCCATAAAGATGGACTATTGGACTCTTTTGATTATGAATCATATGAGACATGCAAATCTTATTTAATTGGAAAGATGACAAAGTCTCCATTCACAGGAAAAGGTGAAAGAGCTAATGATCTTTTGGCCCTCATACATACTGGTGTATGTGGACCACTGAACATACCAGCCAGAGGAGCTTTTCAGTACTTCATCACATTTACTGATGATTTCAGTAGATATGGTTATGTGTATTTAATGAAACACAAATTAGAGTCCTTTCAAAAGTTCAAGGAATTCAAGAACGAAGTACAAAACCAACTAGGTAAGAATATTAAAACTCTTTGATCAGATCGAGGTCGTGACTATTTAAGCATAGAGTTTGATGACCATCTAAAAGAGTGTGGGATTCTATCCCAACTTACTCCTCCTGGAACACCCGAACGGAACAATGTATCTGAGAGAAGAAATCCAACCTTTTTAGACATGGTTCGATCCATGATGAGTCACGCCGATCTTCCAAACTCCTTTCAGGGACATGCATTATTAACAGCAGCTTACACACTTAATCGTGTTCCATCCAAAAAGGTTGAAAAGACACCATATGAGATATGGAGTGGTAAGAAACCACATATGTCTTACATGAAGATTTGGGGTTGCAAAGTTTATGTGAAACGACAAATTTCAACTAAGATTGAGCCCAAATCTGACAAATGCTTATTTGTGGGGTATCCTAAAGAAACAATAGGGTATTACTTCTACAATCCTTCTGAGGGCAAAGTGTTTGTTGCTCGAATTGGAGTTTTCCTAGAAACGAATTTTATTTCCAAAAGAGTCAGTGGGAGGAAAGTAGAGCTTGAAAAAATTCAAGAATCACGAAGCATTGATACACCTATGGAGGAATTAGAGCAGGAAAAAAAAGTTGTTGTGGAAGAGCAACCCGCTCAAGTAGAGCAAGACCAACGTAGGTCAAGTAGGATATGTCACCTACCTTAGAGATATGGATATCTCATAACTGATCAAGGTAATTTATTACTCATGGATCAAGATGATCTTGTGACCTACCAAGAAGCCATAATTGATCCTGAGTCTAAGAAGTGGCTAGAAGCCATGAAATCTAAAATGGATTCCATGTACACAAACCAGGTTTGGACCTTGGTAGAGCCTCCTATAGGAGTTAACCCTATAGGATGCAAGTGGGTCTTTAAAATGAAGACTGACATGGATTGTAAGGTACATACCTATAAGGAAAGACTGGTTGCACAAGGATATAAACAAATTCATGGGGTTGACTATGATGAAACATTTTCACCAGTTGCAATGCTTAAATCTATTCAGATTTTACTTGCTATCGCTGCATATCATGATTATGAAATATGGCAGATGGATGCCAAAACTGCTTTCCTTAATGGGAATCTTCTTAAGGATGTGTACATGACACAGCCTGAAGGATTTGACATACCAGAAGAAGCCCAAAAGATATGCAAGTTATAAAGATCAATCTATGGATTGAAGCAAGCTTCCAGAAGCTGGAATCTTTGTTTTGATGAAATAGTAAAATAATATGGATTCATCAAGAATAACGATGAGCCTTGTGTCTGCAAGAAGGTTAGTGGGAGCATTATCGTATTCCTGGTATTATATGTAGATGACATATTACTCATTGGAAACGATGTCCCTACCCTGCAACCAGTAAAGACTTGGTTGGGCAAATGCTTTTCTATGAAGGACCTAGGTAAAGCAACCTATATAGTAGGAATCAGGATCTATAGAGATAGATCACAAAAACTACTTGGCCTAAGTCAGAGTACATACATAGACAAAGTGCTGAGGCGCTTTAATATGCATGATTCCAAGAAAGGATTCATACCTATGCAACATGGTCTGTGTCTATCAAAAACACAATCCCCTTCAACTAAGGAAGAAAGGGATCACATGAATAAGATTCCATATGCATCTGCAATAGGATCTATCATGTATGTCATGTTATGTACTCAACCAGATGTCTCGTATGCTTTAAGTGCAACGAGTAGGTACCAATCTGATCCCGGTGATGCTCATTGGGTAATTGTCAAGAATATCCTTAAGTATTTGAGAAGGACTAAGGACTCATTCTTGATATATGGATGTTAGGAAGAGTTTGCTATAATTGGATACAACGATGCTAGCTTCCAGACAAATAAGGATGACTTTAGATCACAATATGGTTATGTGTTATGATTAAACGGTGGCACTATGAGCTGGAAAAGTTCAAAGCAAGATACAATTGTTGATTCTACAACCGAGGTCGAGTATATTGTTGCCTCATGTGTAGTAAATTAAGTTGTTTGGATCAAAAAGTTCATTAGTGAACTTGACATAGCTCTTAGCATTAGGGATCCCATTGATCTCTATTGTGATAACAATGGTGCTATCGCACAAGCTAAGGAGCTTAGATCTCATCAATGATCCAAACACATACTTAGGCGTTATGACCTCATTCAACGGATAATAGATAGAGGATATGTGAAAATATGCAGAGTACCTACACTTGACGATATTGTTGACCCACTGACAAAGCCTCTTGCGCAGCAAAAGCATGATGGCCATACTAGATCTATGGGCATTAGGGGTATGCCTGATTGACTCTAGTGCTAGTGGGAGATTGTTGGTGTAAGCCCCAGAGGCCAATAATTTTGGTACTTGTATCGAATTATTTATTAATAATAAAAGGCTTTTTCTGTATTATGTTTATTTAATAAAGTCCCTAGAATGGCTAGTCCGTTTAATGTATCAAGTGTGACTTAATCATGAGATCCTAAACATAAGGAAATTGTTCTTAAAGTATCCGTAGCCGAGCTTTATTGCGAAGTGGGATGACATTAAAGCATTAAGATTATTATGTATATAGACTGATGATCACATCTCATGGATCATAGATAAGGAGTTATCAAGTCTTAAACATTGGTATGAATATTAGGAGTAATATTTATATTGGATTGAGCCGCAATGAGAATACTACATAGAATGTTATGCAAAGTGTCATAAGTTATTCTCATGGTGATAGTTGTGTATACCACCCTTCGACCTGAAACCACTATGGACCCTAGATATAGAGTCAAGTGCTTTATTGTTGATCAAACGTTGTTAGTAACTAGATGACTATAAAGACAGTTGATGGGTACTCCATGAAGCATTCTGAGGGACATGAGTGACCTAGATGGAATCTGCCCATCCTGCGTAACAAGATAAATGTCTAAGGGTCCAATATTGAACTTGTAGCGGTAAATTCATGACCATTAAGCTATGGATAAGCTTAACATCAATAAAACTAAAGTCGCCACCGTGCTTTTATTGTTTCCAAGGGAAAACGGAAAAGTACGAACAAAACCTAAAAGATAAGAAGTTTTCAAATCAAAACTAATAAAATGCCAGAGATTACAGGTAAGGGGGTTGGTTACACAGAGGGAAGGTGTTAGCACCCAAAGTGTCCTAGGTACTCCTAGGGAGCCCTTTTTTGTGTGCATATGTGTTTTTATACAAAATGATGTTTGCAATAAATGGAATGGATAGATGAGAAAATAATTCATTAACTATATTTTTGTGTTTGACAAAACCTTCGAACTTGTGCCTACGTAGCAACATAAAATGAGGGATCAAAACCTCGTAATTCATGGTAATAATTTCAAAATGGGTGTATTGCTTTTAACAAAAATTTAAGTTTAAAAAAGGCACAAAAGGTCTAAAAAGGTTTGAATGAGTGTTAGTTCTTTTTGTCTTTTGAAATTTTAAGTCAAGTATAGTTAGGTTCATTTACAAGTCTGATTAAGAAAAGAGTTTAAAAATGCAATGGCATAAGGCCAAATTTTCTAATTTGCAATATGGTCTAAGATTAGAAAACAAACACAAGAAAAGAATATTTTAAAAGGAGGAAGATATTTGAAATTAAAGAAATGGGGAAGAGATAAAGAGACTAATCCTAAGCAAAAATTAAAAGTTAAGAGTTGAAAAGATCTGACCAATGGGCTGCAATCCAATAGACAAGAATGTCATAAAGAAACCCAAATTTCCCTTGGACTTTAGAATCAAGCAATATATATACACAAATAGCAAGATGAAGAGCAAGGCATCAAATAAAGATAGCCACATCCAAGCTTAGCAACTTCATGATCTTCTTCATAATCTCTCATGTATCAGATGAACTCAAATGGATCTTCAATAATTGCTTCATATGAAATTTCAATTCACAAGCACTTGGTTTCATGAAAGTTAGCATTGGCCAAGTCCTTTTGCATAGTGAGTGTTTCCTAATTCTAAGTCCAATGTCTCAGATCCAATCCAACAGCCTACACAAATGTCTTTTAGGGTTTTTGTTGTTATTATGTACATTAAGGTCAAAAGACCACCAACATAAGCAAGTATATACAATCACAGTATAATCACAAGATAAGGCTCAAATGAGCAAAGTGAAAATGGAATTAAGGTAAACAAGTTAAATGGTATGAATAATGGCAAATGAATAAAGACTTAAAAATTAAAGTGCATAAAAGTAAATGGCTTGAAATTAAATGTTAGTTGTTAGTTGATTAGAAGTTAGTATTGCTTTTTCTTTTGTTTTGCTTAAGTCATTCTTTGGAGAACATTCAACCCACTATTCACAAGCATGGATCCTTGAACCAAGACATCTTCCAAAGGAAGGAAAAAAGGCCAAGTTTCCACATAATACCATGAAAGAGGGGAGACTTACAATCTCACTTACTAGAATGCTATGCCTTTTGTGTCAAAAATTTAGCGTTATGTTAAGCAATCGTAATTGGAATTATGTAGAAGTCACAATTATTTGAGGTCGGGCAATAGAAATTTTAGTGTTAATGCATGTTAGAGATATGGTATTATGAACCATACTCCTAAAACATACCACACTTAAAAGAATATGCAAAAGGGGTGGATCTAATCTCATCCATACTTATGTTGATTTTTCAACCAACTAGCCTTAGGATATAGACATCATAGGTCCATGAAATGAATGAGAAGAGAATGGGATTGAGATGAAGAGGGAGGGGAAATGGAATCAACACAAATTGGTCAAAGGAGGAGTTTTATCAAATTAAAATCATTCATTCATTTTGGGAGATGAAATGTACATTTCATCAATCCCCTAAATCCAATGATTTTAACTCAACAAAGTTAAATCAACCTTGACCAAGGCCCAACAACACAAGTCAAACTCAACAAGTCAATATCAAAATTTCAACACAATTTATTTTGCAATTAAACAATTAAAGTCAATTAAAAAATGCATTAAATTAAATTATGGTTGGTCAAAATCCTAAAACCTCATCAAAACACCAAATAAATGTCCATGAGATTTATCATAGGTCAAACAAGGTCAAAAGACCTTGGAGAAAAAATTTCATTAATTTTGGAAACTTAAAACTATTTTTAAACAATTAAAAATATTCACAAAAACAATTAACTCATGAAAAATATTAAGAATGATCCCAAAAAAATATTAATTCAAAAAATGAAAGAGGAATTTATTTAAATTTTTGTGGTCAAACTCTCGTATTTTTTGGATCAATATTAAAATTAATACGAATTAATGAAAATAAACCAAATAAAATGAAAATCAGAAAATAGCAAAATACGTGGACCACTTGATCTCCCTCATTAACTGAGGTGGCAGATCAAGTGGCTTCTAGCGCGCGTTCCACAATAGAGTTTAGTCAATGCGCAGTAGGAAAGGTAATCAAAACCAACGCGTGAGATTAGAACATTTAAAAGGATCTTATGGCTCAGATGAACGCCAGCACACCACCGGAGCCAAAGCTCCGATCTCCTTCACCGGTGAGTCTCACCGGACTGGTTCACTCTTAACCATCACCAAAATAAAAAAGAAGGACATGAATTTAAAGTAAAAATGCTCAGGAGCTCGAACCTGGCCTCAATTTTTCCTGACTCTAAGTATATTGAAAGATACAGGGAGTTGAAATTCGAGGATCATGATCTGAGTTGCTTCGATTTGACCTCAAAGCAACTCAATCCCGTTGCCTACATTGGTAGGACTTCAGACAACCAAAGATCAAGAAGAATTATGGAGAATTGAGTGAGAATCGAAGAGATGAAAAATTCTGAAAATCACCTTCAATGCAGGTCTGTATGAACACGATCTTGCTTCCAATTGCTCTTGATCTTGCTCTGGACACTTAATGGAATGGAATTGACTCAACAAAAGGCACATGACTCTTGGAGATTTGAATCTCAAAATAGTGGAGATTCAAACTCAATTTCCAATGGAAATTCTCAAGGTTATCCTTTGAATGTGAGGGTTTGGAGCTAGGGATTCAAAGCTGGCGCGCAGGGTCCTCAATTCTGAGCATGAAGGGCTCTATTTATAGACCAAATAATTTTTATTTGCACACTTAAAATTAAGTTCCAAAAATATCAATGTACATTGCATGGATGCATGAGCGTGTGATACGCCCATGTAATCATCTCTTTAGGTCCAAAAATGAGTATAAACATTGTTGAAGTCACATTGGTAAGCCATGCAATTGTGTATGAGGAATGCAAGTTCAATTATGCCAAATGGTGATCCAAGTTCAATCCATGCGTACGTCACTCATACTTAGTCCAAATGGGATGAAATTGGACTTTTTGTAAAGGTTAGATCTAAAGGAACAACTTTCATGTTGAACACTCTTTCATTTGAAGCTTGGATCATGATGAATTTTAATGTGGAAGTTGGGAAAATCAAACATGCCAAAAACATTTCTAAGTGTCAAGTCATATGTTCACTTATTCCACCTTGGCTAACTTTTTATATGAGCTTCAAATGAGAAAAGTTCCTTCATAAAAGTTGTAGCTCTCTCAAATTCCTTTAAAATGGTCACAAAGGTGACCTCATTTGGATTTAGCATGAAGGAGTTATGCATTTTTGAAGTTGAGGAAAATCATTTGTTCAATGGCATTGGTCCAAAATGACCTATAATGTATCCTCATATCACATGCATTTAAAAGTTGAATTTTCTCTTCCTCCAAACATAAAAGTTTAAGTAGACATCTTGAATTTAATTGTGCAACTTTAATAGCTCTCATCTCATAAAAATTGAGAAAGTTATGGTCTTGGGAAGTTGACCTCCAAATTAGGGTCAAGACCAAATGACCTATAATCTTTCACCATAAAAAATGACTTTCCAAGAAAAAATAGCTCTTGACCTCAACATGAAAGTTGTTTGGAATGTAATTTAGAGTAACTTTTATATTGGAATCATTTTCATATGACAAAAATTGTAGGATATAGGGCCTAGGGAACCCCAGTTTTGATCAGATGAATTCCTCTGGTCAACCACCATGGACCAACTTGCTAGCTTGATATTCTCTTGACTTTTGGGACTCATGGAGGATAATATATGCATAAGATGATGAAAGTTAAAGTATCCATTGAAATATTTGATCAATTGGTGAAGAAGCTTGTTGAACAAGTTACACAAGATACCCAGATGTATTAGGGTTTCCAAGGCAAACCAACTCCAAACTCTTGATGATTACTTGATCAAAATATTATGTGAATATCATGGGGACTCATATATGATTCTTAGATCCATAGTAAACCAATTCTTGATTGAACTCCTTGCAATGAGGATCTTAAACCCTAGATGTGAGCTTGATAGATCAAAGGTGAGCATGTGCCCTACCTACAAAAGAGTTAGATTATACAAAGACATATTTTTGATAATTTTGGTTAGTAAAAATGATAAAATACAAAGTATAATACAATCAATTGGTGCTTGGTGATCTCTCCCAATGCAAACCCAATGAATGAGTGGTAAGGAGGATGCCAAGATGTGATCCCAATGTCAATGCATATGATGAGGGTAGCATGAGGGATCTTAGGGTCAAAATTGGGGTCTTACAGCGGCCCCTATTTAAGGATGTTCTAACTGAGGAGATGAAGGTTAAAATCTTGGCATCGACTCAGTAGAATGGACTTAAATAACAATATATAGAAACAAATTTTGGTCCCTAAGAGATCTCATGATGCATATGATATGAATGTTAAAATAATCTTTGTGGGTAAAAATGTTTCCACAAAGGAGAAGAATCTAGAGAGACTGAAAGTCCACCAGAGTATAACACATTCCATAAGAAAAACTCACTGGGGAGACATAGACTCTGGGGGGAAATAAATGGTTATGCGTAGGCCAGGCTACGTCTTAAAAACAACTGGGGGAATCGAGGGATTCCATCGATGGAAAGACTCAGTCGGGGAATAAAAGGAACACCTGCTGGAGAAATGGGTAAATTAGAACAAAGCTGAAATACTCGACCCACACAAGAAACATCGATTTCACTGAGGAAATGGACACTCAAACTCGACTGGGGAAGATAAGATCTTCAACACAGGAGGAGCAGAAGTATATTATCCATTACCGGTTACTGGGTAAGGGGATAACAAAAATCTGATAGAAGGACATCCGTTATCGGTTAGGGTAAACATATCAAGGATGACTCGCTGAAGGCAACCAAGAGATGTACTCATTACCAGTTACTAGGTAAGAATAAACTGTTGGGAAAAGCCAGAATAGGATTTACAACTACTGATTACTGGGCAGAAGACCAAAGAGAGAATATCCATCACTGGTTAAAGTGAACATATCAAGGATAGACTCGAAGGAAAGAAAATCCTTCATCGGTTAGGATGAAAATATCAAGGATAGAATTGCCTGGGGAAATTAGGGAGGATATCCGTCACCGGTTAAGATGATCATATCAAGGATAAACTTCCTGGAAAAGTAGGAATTACATCTGTCGAATACTGGATAGAATACCGAAGAATATTCGTCATTGGTTAGGATGAACATATCAAGGATAGACTCAGAGGGGAGAAGTAGGAATTACATTTATCAGTTGCTGGATAGAATACCGAAAAGAGAATACCCGTCATCGGTTAGGATGAACATATCAAGGATAAACTCTACAAAGGGGAAAAGGCAGGATTTACAACTACCAGTTACTGCGCAGAAGATCGCAAAGAGAAGGAAACCCGTCACCGGTTAGGATGAACATATCAAGGATTAACTCTCTGGGGAACAAAATAGGAATTACAACTACCAGTTACTGGGTAGAATACCAAAAGGAGAGAATATTTGTCACCGGTTAGGATGAACATATCAAGGATAGACTCAAACAAGGGAAGAAAATATCCGTCATCGGTTAGGATGAACATATCAAGGATATACTTCCTGAGAGACATGGAAACGAAATCGCTGGGGAAACAAGGTTACCTTTGTCCGGTATTGGGCAAAAGTGACAAACATGAGAAGAATATTACCAGTTACTGGGTAATAGGCTCTCAGGGGACCAAAAGCATCTATCTAGGTTAGATCTAGAAAGAAAATGTCAATCAAAGGACTCAACCCAATGAGGATATAACTCAAGGGGAGTGGTACCATCCAGATAATCAACTGGGGAGGAAGTTGCAGTAATGGCCAATCAAGAAGATTCTAATGGCGTTAACATCAACAAAACCGTCAATTTTAGGGAATAAGTCTAATCCATAGATGAGCAATACAAAGATAGCTTAAAAAGCATTCATACTACCGGCTTGTGCAAAGGCAGTAGCTTCCTTGATGAGGAACTCAGAAGTCAACCCAAACAATCCTCCTTTCTTTACCTAATGAGCCTCTATTTCAGACTTCTTCAGATGAAAAGCTTCAACTATAATATGAGATCTGGGAATCTCCTCCAATCCACTAAAAGGCACTTTGCTAGAAACAGGTGTTCCCAAGAGATGGGCATACTTCTCTAACGTAGGCACACGCTGATAATCAGGAAAAGTGAAGCAACGGTAGAGAGGGTCATAAAACTGGACCAAAACACTCAAGAGTCCTTCAACCATATCAGCAGATAACACAGATAGAAGCTTCCCATGACATTGCTTAAAATCCAAGTGATCTAATACAATAGATGATAGCTTTTTTAATTCTTTAAATTTTGGACATCTGAAACTATACTTCTTAGTGTTCCATCATCCATAATCCATGGTCTGAAAATATTTGCAAATAATACCTCAGTTCTTTGAAATTATTTTTCGTGTGATGAATGTTATGATGCGCATGAATGCATGAATGCATGAATGCAACAATCACAAATAAGGGATCACACACAAGGAAAACAAACAAAGGTCAATGGATGAATCAAGTCGTTGTCAAGATCAATCATCCATTTTGGTGGATTATGGTTTTCACCTTATCGACACCCAAGTTCCATTGATATTGACAAGACTCGATTGGATCAACCAAGAATCAAGGGTTTGTTGTGAGTCACGAGCATGGAGTCAGGGTAAGAACCATCCAAAGGAGTGTACTAAGGATAAAACATGTAGATCATGTTCTAAAAAGTTCCCAGAGTCTTAATTCCATCTATCAGATATTACAGGTTAGGATGACTGACTCATCAACCCATAATATTCTCAAGAGAAACTCGTTTGAGTGTAGTATCGCGTAACAACTGTTATCAAGTCTACACTTGAACAGTCTCCGCACTACATTCTAAATAGGCCAAGTTGGGTTAAATTTTCTACGGTCCTCAGCTTCTCAGACCCCAGATCAGAGAAAGTAATTCCTAACCACAAATAACTTGTGTGACATTCATAACTCCAAAAGGGTTTCCACTGAGTGGATGGGTCTCAAGCCAACTTGTTAAGGACTACTCCACACAAGTCAAACATGACTATACCATCCTCATATCTTAATTGCACTCAAGTTCGGGTTAGAACTTATCTCACCACTCAAAGATCACCAAGCACAACAAGCAGATTATATCATACAAACAAATATACATACATCAAATATACAATTATATACACACACAAAAAGTAGGCTAAACCCATTGGAGACTGCTCCCCAGCAGAGTCGCCACTTAATTTCTGTAGCGGTAAATTCATGACCGTTAAGCTATGGATAAGCTTAACGTCAATAAAACCAGAGTCACCACCGCGCTTTTATTGTTTCCAAGGAAAAAGGGAAAAGGGAAACGTACGAACAAAACCCAAAAGATAAGATGTTTTCAAGTCAAAACTAATAAAATGCCAGAGATTACAGGTAAGGGGGTTGGTTACACAGAGGGAAGGTGTTAGCACCCAAAGTGTCCTAGGTACTTCTAGTGAGCCCTTTTTTGTTTGCATATGTGTTTTTGTATAAAATGATGTTTACAATAAATTGAGTGGAGAGATGAGAAAATAATTTATTAATTATATTTTTGTGTTTTACAAGACCTTTGGACTTGTGCCTACGTACCAACATAAAATGAGGGATCAAAACCTCGTAGTTCGTGGTAACAATTTCAAAATGGGTATATTGCTTTTAACAAAAATTTAAGTTTAACAAAGGCACAAAAGGCCTAAAAAGGGTTGAATGAGTGTTAGTTCTTTTTGTCTTTTGAAATTTTAAGTCAAGTATAGTTAGGTTCATTTATAAGTTTGATTAAGAAAAGGGTTTTAAAATGGAATGGCATAAGGCCAAAGTTTCTAATTTGCAATGTGGTCTAAAATTAGAAAATAAACACAAGCGAAGAAGATTTTAAAAGGAGGAAGAGATTTGAAATTAAAGAAATGGGGAAGAGATGAAGAGACTAATCCTAAGCAAAAATTAAAAGTTAAGAGTTGAAAAGATCTGACCAATGGGTTGCAATCCAAATGACAAGAATGTCATAAAGAAACCCAAATTTCCCTTTGACTTTAGAATTAAGCAATATCAGTACACATATAGCAAGATGAAGAGAAAGGCGTCAAATAAAGATAGCCACATCCAAGCTTAGCAACTCCATGATCTTCTTCATAATCTCTCATGTCTCAGATGAACTCAAATGGATCTTCAATACTTGCTTCATATGAAATTTCAATTCACAAGCACTTGGTTTCATGAAAGTTGGCATTGACCAAGTCCTTTTGCATAGGGAGTGTTGCCTAATTCTAAGTCCAATGTCTCAGATCCAATCGAACAGTCCACACAAATGTCTTTTAGGGTTTTTGTTGTTATTATGTACATTAAGGTCAAAAGACCACCAACACAAGCAAGTATATACAATCACAGTATAATCACAAGATAAGGCTCAAATGAGCAAAGTGAAAATGGCATTAAGGTAAACAAGTTAAATGGTATGAATAATGGCAAATGAATAAAGATTTAAAAATTAAAGTGCATACAAGTAAATGGCTTGAAATTAAATGTTAGTTATTAGTTGATTAGAAGTTAGTATTGCTTTTGCTTTTGTTTTGTTTAAGTCATTATTTGGAGAACACTCAACCCACTATTCACAAGCATGGATCTTTGAACAAAGACATCTTCCAAAGGAAGGAAAAAAGGCTAAGTTTCCACACAATACCATGAAAGATGAGAAACTTACAATCTCACTTACTAGAATGCTATGCCTTTTGTGTCAAAAATTTAGCGCTATGTTAAGCAATCGTAATTGGACTTATGTAGAAGTCACAACTATTTGAGGCCGGGAAATAGGAATTTTAGTGTTAATGCATGTTAGAGATATGGTATTATGAACCATACTCCTAAAACATGCCACACTTAAAAGAATATGCAAAAGTGGTGGACCTAATCTCATCCACACTTATGTTGATTTTGCAATCAACTAGCCTTAGGATATAGAGACATCATAGGTCCATGAAATGAATAAGAAGAGAATGGTATTGAGATGAAGAGGGAGGGGAAATGGAATCAACACAAATTGGTCAAAGGAGGACTTTTATCAAATTAAAATCATTCATTCATTTTAAGAGATGAAATATAACATTTCATCAATTCCCTAAATCCAATGATTTTAACTCAACAAAGTTAAATACTCCTTGACCAAGGTCCAACAACACAAGTCAAACTCAACAAGTCAATATCAAAAGCTCAACACAATTTATTTTGCAATTAAACAATTAAAGTCAATTAAAAAATGCATTAAATTAAATTATGGTTGGTCAAAATCATAAAACCTCATCAAAACACCAAATAAATGGCCATGAGATTTATCACTGGTCAAACAAGGTCAAAGGACCTTGGAGAAAAAACTTCATTAATTTTCGAAACTTAAAACTATTTTTAAATAATTAAAAATATTCACAAAAACAATTAAATCATGAAAAATATTAAGAATGATCCCAAAAATAATTTTAATTCAAAAAATGAAAGAGGAATTTATTTAACTTTTTTTGGTGAAACTCTCATATTTTTTGGATCAGTATTAAAACTAATATGAATTAATGAAAATACATCAAATAAAATGAAAATCAGAAAATAGCAAAAAACTTGGACCACTTGATCTCCCTCATTAATTGAGGTGGCAGATGAAGTGGCTCCTAGCACGCGTTCCATAATAGACTTTAGTCAATGTGCAGTAGGAAAGGTAATCAGAACCAACGCGTGAGATTAGAACATTTAAAAGGATCATATGGCTCAGATGAAAGCCAACACACCACCAGAGCCAAAGCTCCGGTCTCCTTCTCCGGTGAGCCTCATCGGATTGGTTCACTCTCAACTATCACCAAAATAAAAAAGAAGGACATGAATTTAAAGTAAAAATGCTCAAGAGCTCGAATTTGACCTCAATTTCTCCTAACTCCAAGTATATTGAAAGATACAAGAAGTTGAAATTCGAGGATCATGATCTGAGTTGCTTCGATTTGACCTCAAAGCAACTCAATCTTGTTACCTACATTGGTAGGACTTCACACAATCAAATATCAAGAAGAATTATAGAGAATTGAGTGAGAATCGAAGAGATGGAAAATTCTGAAAATTACCTTCAATGCAGGTCTGTATGAACACGATCTTGCTTCTAATTGCTCTTAATCTTGCTCTGGACACTTAATGGAATGAAATTGAATCAACAAAAGGCACAGAACTCTTGGAGATTTGAATCTCAAAACAGTGGAGATTCAAACTCAATTTCCAATGGAAATTCTCAAGGTTATCCTTTGAATGAGAGGGTTTGGAGCTAGGGATTTAAAGCTGGTGCACAGGGTCCTCAATTCTGAGCTTGAAATGCTCTATTTATAGGCCAAATGATTTTTATTTGCACATTTGAAATTAAGTTCCAAAAATAGCAATGTACATTGCATTGATGCATGGGCTTGTGATAGGCCCATGTAATCATCTCTTCAGGTTCAAAAATGAGTACAAACATTGCTGAAGTCACATTGGTAAGCCATGCAATTGTGTATGAGGAATGCAAGTTTAATTATTCCAAATGGTGATCCAAATTCAAGTCATGCGCAAGTCACTCATACTTTGTCCAAATGGGATGAAATTGGACTTTTTGGAAATTTTAGATCAAGAGGAACAACCTTCATGTTGAAGACTTTTTAATTTGAAGCTTGGATCATGATGAATTTTGAGGTGGAAGTTGGGAAAATCAAACATGTCAAAAAAATTTCTAAGTGTCAAGCCATATGTTCACTTATTCCACCTTGGCTAACTTTTATATGAGCTTCAAATGAGAAGTGTTCCTTCATCAAAGTCGTATCTATCTAAAATTACTTCAAAATGGTCACAAATTTGACCTTATTTGGATTTATCATGAAAGAGTTATGCACATTTGAAGTTGAGGAAAATCACTTGTTCAATGTCATTGGTCCAAAATGACCTATAATGTATCCTCATATCACATGAATTTAAGAGTTGAATTTGCTCTTCCTACAAACATAAACATTGAAGTATACATCTTGAATTTAATTGTTCAACTTGAATAGCTTTGATCTCATAAAAAGTGAGCAAGTTATGGCCTTGGGAAGTTGACCTCCCAATTAGGGTTTAGAAAAAATGACCTATAATCTTTCACCATAAAACATGACTTTCCAAGAAAAACTAGCTCTTGAACTCAACATGAAGTTGTTTTTAATAAAATTTAGAGTAACTTTTCTCTTGGAATAATTTTCATATGACAAATATTGTAGGATATATGGTCTAGGGAACACCAGTTTTGATCAGATGAATTCCTCTGGTCAACCACCATGAACCAACTTTCTAGCTTGATATTCTCTTGACTTTTGGGACTCATGGAGGATCATTTATGCATAAGGTGATGAAAGTTAAAGTATCCCTTTAAATATTTGATTAATTGGTGAAGAAGCTTGTTGAAGAAGTTACACAAGATACCCAGATGAATTAGGGTTTCCAAGGAAAACCAACTCCAAACTCTTGATGATTTCTTGATCAAAATATTATATGAATATCATGGGGACTCATATATGAAGATCATGGAGTTAGATTATACAAACACATATTTTTGGTATTTTGGTTAGTAAAAATGATAAAATACAAAGTATAATACAATCGAATGGTGCTTGGTGATCTCTCCCAATGCAAACCCAATGAATGAGGGGTAAAGAGGATGCCAAGATGTGATCCCAATGCCAATGCATAAGATGAGGATAACATGAGGGATCTTAGGGTCAAAATTGGGGTCTTACAGAACTGAACAAGGATGACACGGTCTATGCCTTGTGTTCAATATAGACATAAGGGCAAAAGGGTAATTATACATACAAGTATTATCACAAACATAACAAAGAGGAAATATACTCGACCTCACAAGATGAGAGTGGAACTATTTATTCCTTCTTCGAACACCATGAGATTGGTGTTGCACCAAACATACATATGTATCCAGTTGAAGTATTTCAATAATGTTTATCTTCACGCCAATTAGAATCGGAAAAACCGAGCAAATTGCATTTTTTGCTCGTATCCGTTGCGGCAAATAGAATTCTATAGCCAACATAACATTTGACATAGCATAGAATCCTCTTTACTACTTCCAAATGTGACACCTTCGGTCTCCCAATGAACCTACTCATAATACTGACACTAAACGCCAAGTCCGGGCGCGTATTTGATCGCGACTTTGTGAGTCTATCGGGGTATTAACTGCAAGTGCACAGTCTAATCGCGTAGTTTTAAAAGATATCGATCCCACAGGGACTTAATGAATCGATATACCGTTTTTCTAGGGTTACTGCGTAAAGCTAAGGCGGATGATACTTTGATGATTAGGGGGAATAGTAAAACTAAATTTAGATCTAGATTAAATATCAAATAACACGAATATCGGTATGTAGTTCGTCGTAATTAGGGAATCAAATCTTCGTTGGTCTTTGGGAGAAGAAGAAAATGGGTTTGGAGAGGTTGAAGAAGGTATAAATGGTGAAAAAGGGAAATCTGCCTGTTACGTCATGACGCCAGTCATGAAGCCTATGGCGCCCGCCATGTCTTTGGATTTGGTTGGGTCGGCTATGTTGTTTGCTTCTTGGACCTCAATCCTCTTGTCTGCATTTTTGTAATGGGGGTGCATATAGGTATCCATGAATGCTGTTTTTTGTTTTGTTTTTGATTTAAGCTTGATAAAACAAAATAAAACAAAATAAAATAAAGTAAAATAAAATAAAACAAAACAAAATAAAATAAAACAAAATAAAATAGTAAAGTAAAATAAAACAAAATAAAACAAAATGGACATAAAAACATAATAATTATAATACTGCATATATATATATATATATATATATATATATATATATATATATATATATATGAAGAGTCAATAATAATTCACGAGTCCAGAGATCTTAGGAAAAATAAAGCAAGCATAATGTCAGCGGAAACAATAAAAATAGGCATGAATAATAAGTAACGGGAAAAATAGGGAAATTCAAACGGTATTTCTCTGTTCATGATGGCATCAATGCTCGGGGTATGGTGGAGTCTCTTCGTCTTCGTATCCTCGAAGCTCCATGATCTGGCGTCGGAGATCGGCGATCTCATCATGCAGCATATCAGTCTCGGTGTCATGTGAGGCAACTGATACTTCAACCTGCAAGGCAACATCAGCAAGCTCCTGGCGAAGCTGAGCTATCTCCATGCGAAGTTTAACCAATTCGGACGGCATGCTCGGAGTCTAGAGATTCAGATTGTTGGTACGGACTTTGATTCTGATCGATGCAATCTTCGCCGCATCTACCGTCTCTCCCTGCCCTTCTATGGCGTAGGCCCAGTTGGCCTGATCAATCACACAAGTCACTTAATGGTCACGTAAAGTGAAGTAGTGAATGGTCTCACCCTCAATTAACAGCCTGTATTGATTCAGTTGGAAAGAAGATCTCCTCATGAGGCCACGGTCCAGACATAAATCAATATCCATCAAGGTGTAGCTGCAGTAAGACGTCAGGTGAGATAGTCTTCTATCGAGTCCCAGGGTTGAGGCTATATGAGTCACCGTGCTTCCAACATGTATAGGGCTCGTAGCAGAGCGAGCATTAAGATATAGACTCTCGATCAGGAAAGCTCCACAGTCTACTGGGCGTGACTGAGTGGTACAGTACATGAAGAAGATCTCTTCAGCATTCATATGCGTATCAGGGTCACTCTTGCCCAGGAAGGTGTGGGAAATGATCATCTGGAAGTATCGGAAAGCAGGGTTATGAATCTTGTTGGAGATTTGGGTGGAAGGGTCAGGACTACCTCAACACGTAATATCGCTCCAAAACTTCTCGACGTCTCGGCTCAGAAAGTAGCTCATGGGGAGCTCAGATGAAGCATCATAGGCAGTCTGAAAACCAAGCAAGTCGCCGAAGCGCTTGTGGTTGAAGGTGTATTCTGCCCCAAATAACCTGAAGTTAATGTATCCTTCATCACTCGCGTGACCAACATAAGGCTCGTAGACAAGCGAGCTCAAGAACTCCAAAGTCAGGTTCCTGTAAGTCACGTGCATAGCATCAGTGTATTCATCCCACTGCAAATGATTGCACAAGTGTCTGACACTAGGCTCAATGCCTAATGCCTCTATGCAGCTCGAGTCGGGATATCTGGTGGGCAGCATTGGGCGCTATGAATGCATGGCGTAGCGCTGCTCTTAAACTGGGTCACGAAAGATTACTGACATAGTGTCGATATTCTCCATTCCTGAAAAGTTAGATTAGAAACAGAGGACACCTGAAATCACAAATATTATAACTGTTAGTCTCCACATAGATATACATAAAAACAAATAAAAATATAAATTGAAAATAATAAAAGTAAAGGAAAAGAAATCATGGGTTGCCTCCCATGCAGTGCTTGTTTAACGTCGTTAGCTTGAAGATTCAAACTTTATATGTTAGAGGTAGGAACTGGAGGGTCGGTCAGAGTTTGGTCATGACATTCTGTAGGTATGTCACCTCCTTGGTATTGCTTCAATCTTTGTCCATTTACCACAAATGGATTACAGGAGTTGTTTCGGATTTCAACTGCTCCAGATTTTAGGATCTTGGACACCTCAAAGGGGCCTGTCCATCTCGAACACAGCTTACTTGGAAAAATACGTAATCTCGAATTGAGGAGGAGAACAGAGTCTCCTATATTAAATTCCTTTTTCACGATCCTTTTGTCGTGCCAAGCTTTGGTTCTCTCTTTGTATATAACGTCATTCTCGTAAGCGTTCTGGCGGAGTTCCTCCAATTTGTGAATATCAAGGATTCACTTCTTGCCAGACGCCAGTTAATCCAAATATAGGGTCTTTATGGCCCAATATGCCTTGTGCTTGAGTTCAAAAGGTAAGTGGCATGACTTCCCATAGACCAACTGGTACGGTGTAGTTCCAATAGGGGTTTTGTAAACAGTACTGTAAGCCCGCGGTGCTTCTGTTAGCTTTTCAGACCAATCTTTTCTAGATATTGATACAATTTTCTCCAAGATCTACTTAATCTCTCTGTTAGAAACTTCCACTTGACCATTAGTCTGGGGGTGATATGGTGTTGCTACTCTATGTTTCACTCCATATGTCTCTAATGTCTAAGTCGAATTCTTGTAGCAGAAGGATCCACCTGAGTAATCTAGGTTTTGCATCCTTTTTGCTCAGAAGGTAACGGATAGCTGCATGGTCTATATAGACTATAATCTTAGATCCTACAAGGTAAGACCTAAATTTATCGATTGCGAAAACTACAGCTAGGAGTTCCTTCTCTGTTGTTGTATAATTTAATTGAGCGACATCTAGGGTTCTACTAGCGTACTATATTACGTGTAGTTTCTTATCTTTTCTTTGCCCTAAAACAGCTCTTATAGCGAAATCGCTAGCATCACACATTATTTCGAAGGGTTTAGTCAAATCCGGGGTTTATAAAATGGGTGCTGAAATTAATGCTTGTTTTAACTGATTAAAGGTTTTGATGCATTTTTCATCGAAAATGAATTCAATGTCTTTCATCAGAAGGCCGGTCAGGGGTTTTTTTATTTTAGAGAAGTCTTTTATGAAGCGTCGGTAGAAACTGGCGTGTCCAAGGAAACTACGGACATTCCTTAACTGTCTTAGGAGGGTTAAGGTTTTCTATAACTTCTATTTTTGCTTTATCGACCTCAATGACTCTTTCAGATATTATATGTCCTAACACTATGCCTTCTTTGACCATAAAGTGGCACTTCTCCCAGTTTAACACAAGGTTAACTGTAGGTGTTTAATTGGCTGCATTATATGGTAAAACACTAGCTGGATTCTAATGTCTTGACTGATGTCATGACATGGTGTGTATGTGTGACTGCATTGTAGGTTAGAATATCTAACTGTACTCTGATGTCTTGACTGATGTCATGACACACTTGAGTAGTTACTGCAGGATTAGCTAATACAGGATTTATTGAATGTCAAACTGGAGACTGTGACATTCATCCCTGTCAGCAGCTACTGAGGAATAGAACAGTTGGTGTTCTGTTAGAGCTCAGTATTCATTTGCAGTCTGTTTATCAAGGAATAACCAGATCTGGCATAAGGCCTACTGTATGAATGTCAAACTGGATGTTATGACATTCATCATGGACAGTATATACTGAACATTAGACAGAGTGGTGTTCTGCTATACTTCAGCATGTTACTTAGTCTGTTCTTCAAGAGAATAACAGAACTAACTTAAGGCCAAATGTGTAAATGTTAAATTGGACACTTTGACATTTATTAATGTAAGCTGTTACTGTAGTATGGTCATTTTGATCATGTACAGGTCAGCAAAATTGTACAATCTGTTTTCTGGAAAAACAGACTCAGCATATGGACCTTGATGTCAAGCTGAATGTCGTGACATTCATTCCTGACAGCATATGCTATATTGTAGGTTGTTCAGTTTTCTGTTTCAGCTTTTCTTGGGCTATTCTTCAGGAAGTCAACAGCTTAGAGAAAAACCAGGAAACCAACAACCAAGTTACATTTAATGAACCTAACAAATAGCCTATTTGTTAGTAACCTAGATATTGAATTTATGGGAACTCGCGTGACCTTAAATTCAGGAGAATACAAGTGCAAAAGCCCAGGTACTGCAATATAAAAAGGAAGGCGTTCCTTCATTCAGTTTCGGGGATTTTGAGGCGTGAAGATTTTGTTTGTCCATCATACTTCACTGCTGTATTTTTGTGAGTCTTGTATTAGACGTATCTTGTAAGCCAAGCCATTATCAAGTAGATGATTGCTGTGGCATAGGGTGTTCATTGAGTTGTAAGTGTTGTGTCGCTCAAAGCTTTTAAGCGTGAGTGTTGTGTATCTTGATTAAAGCTGTGAAGCACAATCAAGAGTTGTTTGAAGTGTGACTTCAACTTGTCTTTAATATTGATTAAAGGTAGTAATCACTGAGGTGATTGAGGGGAAGTGAGTAGGAACTCTGATCTTAGTGTAAGATTGAAATTGCATTGGGTAGGGATTAAGTGATAAGTTGTAAACGGGTGAGTTTAGCTTTGAATTGATACTACTAATAGTGGATTTCCTCCCTGGCTTGGTAGCCCCCAGATGTAGGTCATGTTGGACTGAACTGGGTAAACAATTACTTGTGTTATTTACTGCACTTACGTTTAAGTTCTGCATAATCCCTGTCTGTGCAGAATTGGATGTCATAACAACCCGTGTGACATCCAAAGTCTGATAACTAGAATTTCATTAACTTCTACGCATCTCTCTAGGATTTTCTTAAGGTTAATGAGGCAATCTACAAAGTCTAATCCACACACCGAGAAGTCGTCCATGAATACTTCCATAATTCCGTTGAGATAATCTGTGAAGATTGACATCATACAATGTTGGAAAGTAGCTGGCGCATTACAAAGTCCAAACGGCATTTGTCTGTAAGCAAACGTTCTGTAAGGACAGGTAAAGATTGTTTTTTCTTGATCCTCGGGGTGTATGGGTATTTGGAAAAATCCAGAATATCCATCCAAATAACAAAAGTAGGAGTGTCTGGAAAGACGCTCAAGCATTTGATCTATGAATGGAAGGGGGAAATGTTCTTTCCTAGTTGCCTTATTAAGCTTCCTATAATCTATGCACATACGCTATCCGCCTTCTATGCATTTAGCGACATGCTCTCCCTTTTCGTTCTCCCTTCTTGGGTACCACATGTACATGACTTACCCACTTACTATCATAAATCTGATAGATTATACCAGCCTCCAGTAGTTTAAGGACTTCCTTCTTCACCACCTCGCTCATCACAGGGTTGATCCTTCTCTGATGTTCTCTGGAAGATTTTGAATCCTCCTCTAGTGAGATCCTGTGCATACACATGGATGGGCTAATACCTTTTAAATCAGAGATGTTGTACCCTAAGGCAGAGGGGTATCTTCTTAAAACATTCAAGAGTCGATTCGTCTCGTCTTGGTTTAAGGTGGCACTAACTATTACTGGCCGGTTTATTTCTTTATCCAAAAACTCATATCTTAGGTTCTTGGGTAGTTCCTTAAGTTCTTGAGCAAGTTATTAGGAATTTGGCGCAAGGTCTGGAGTAAGATCCAGACATTCATTAGTGTCAAGTTTTGTTTCCTCTAACTCGTCACCCTTTTCTTTCGGGTTTGAAAATGGTTCGATCTTAGGTTCTCCTTGATCGAATTCTCTTATGCACTCATCTATGATATCAATCACATAACATGCGTCTCCTAAAATTGGTGCCATCAGGAATTTCGAGAGAATGAACTCGATCTTTTCATCCCCTACATCGAAGGTTAATTTCCCTCTTTTGACATCTATTATAGCTCTGGCTGTTGATAAGAATGGTCTACCTAAAAGGATAGGGATATCTTCGTCTTCTTTGATATCGATGACCATAAAGTCTGTTGGGATATAAAGTTGACCGATCCTAACTGGGATGTCTTCTAAGATGCCTACAGGATACTTAACAGACCTATCGGCTAATTGTAGGGACATCTTAGTTGGTTGCAATTCTCCTAGGTTTAACCTTCTACATATAGCTAAGGGCATTAAACTCACACTAGCGCCTAAGTCTAGGAAAGCTTTGTCGATCACATGACTCCCTAAAATGCAAGGTATAGAAAAACTACTAGGGTCTTTCTCTTTCTCAGCAAGTTTATCCTCAGAAATAAAATTGCATTCCAAGGGTTTTGGATCGTCGAGCCTACGCTTGTTGGTTAAGATGTCTTTGAGAAATTTGGCGTAATACGGAATTTGGGTGATAGCTTCGGTGAAAGGAATCTCTACATGAAGATTTTCTATTACTTTTATAAATTTTTGGTATTGGTTGTTAATTTTGGTTTGTTTAAGTCTTTTCGGATACGGATTGGTGGTTTGTACGGGGGTGGTGGTTTGTAAGTTTTATCCTTGGCTTCACCTTCTTGGTTGGTTTGTTTCTCGGGTTCTACCGGTTCCTCTTCTTGGTTGGTAGGTATATTTTCTTTAGAAGTTTTGGACTCGCTCATTGCTGGGTTATGAGGCCCTTCGTATCGGTCCCACTTCGTAACGAGATAGCGTTAACTTGCCCTCGAGGGTTTGGTTGCGGTTGTCCAGGAAATTGGCCTCCAGGTGTAGTTTGTGGGGCTTGGTTTTGTGCTACCTGTGAGATATGGGTTTCAAGCAACTTGTTGTGAGTGATTATCTGATCAACCTTGGTTCCTAATTGCATTATAAGTTCGTTTACGTGAATGTTCTGGTTTAGGAATTCTTTATTCTGCTGAGTCTTGCCCGATATGAAGCTCTCCATGATCTTCTCAAGGTTAGACTTCTGGGGCATAACTTGCATAGGTTGGTTTGGTTTTTGGGCTTGATAACCTTGCGGTCTCTGAGGTGTATAATTTTGGATAGGGTTCTGGTTTGTATAGAAAAAATTTGGATGATTCTTCCATCCAGGGTTGTAAGTGTTTGAAAATGGGTTACCTTGGGCGTGATTCACTTGGTCGGTATTCAGTTCATTCAAAAGGTTACACTCCGCCGATTCGTGTCCTTTAGATCCACAGAGGTCGCACTCTGTGTGGACTACTGCTACGGTGTTAGTGTTTGTAGACATATGTTCGATCCTAATGGCTAAAGCTTCCATTTTCGCCTGCATCATGTCTAGAGAGCTTACCTCATGTATGCCACGTTGGGTCTCCTTTTTCTCTATTGATGCTCGTTCAGTTCCCCATTGGTAATGGTTTTGGGCCATATCCTCAATTAGGTCACAAGCTTCTAGATAAGGTTTGTTCATCAGCGCGCCACCTGCGGCAGTGTCGATGTTCATCTTGGTGTTATAATGGAGTCCATTATAGAAGGTATGAACGATCAACCATTGTTCTAGGCCATGGAGTGGACAGACTCTTAATAGCTCTTTATATCTCTCCCAAGCTTCGAACAGCGATTCTCCTTGGTTTTGAGCAAATCTAGTTATTTGGTTTCGAAGAACATCAGTCTTACTAGGGGGGAAATATCTAGCAAGGAATACTCTCCTAAGGTCTTCCCATGTAGTTATTGAATTAGCTGGAAGTGAATCTAACCATGAACGTGCTCTATCCTTGAGGGAGAAAGGAAATAATCTTAAACGGACCGCATCAGGTGAAGCGCCGTTAGATTTAAAGGTGTCGGCTAGTTGGATAAAAACTTTTAAATGTTGATTCGGGTTCTCAGTAGCGAGACCCGCGTATTGGTTTTGTTGCACTAATTGCAACAAAGACGGTTTTAGTTCGAAATTGTTAGCAGGAATAAGGGGGTTTACTATACTCGAACTAGGTTCCTCGTCAGAGGGTTGGGCAAATTCCTTAAGAGGTCTCCTAGCGCGATTCTCGACCATAGCTTTCTTAATTCGGATGAGTAAGAGGCGTGTACGAGTATAACGTTCGGGTTCCGCTAAAGGATCTACTAAATTTCCGGTACTATGGGTTCTTCGCATTTACCGGCTAATAATGCCTTAGTCTATACGGTGTAACAACAGGATACGAAATTTGACGAAGTTGGTCCCCGGCAACGGCGCCAAAAACTTGATCGCGTTGATTCGCAAGTGCACGAATTACGTCAAAGTAATATAAAAGAATATCGATTCCACAGAGACCAATCGTCAATCTATCGATTACTATCGTTACGGTGTTTATCTAAGACGGTATAAAAGAGATATTGGGTTTGCAAAACAATGGTAAATAATAAATGCAAGTAAAGACAGGTCGAATGTAATTCACGTCAGTTAAGTGATGTTTCGATTGTCTAAATAGAACTACTTATGAGGAAATGTTTTCTACTCTTGAAAAGAATCCATTTAACAGGAACTGTCGCTTTCGCGTATTCATAACCGAGTTTACCCTTAAATTAAGGCCTTTTATTGTCACTTATAAAAGGTGTGCAGAACGCTAAAGTAGTAAACCTATTTTTAAGAAATGAGACTCGTAAACTTAGTTGAAAAGTGATTTTGATTTGGAAAGTTTACCCAAGGAGTTTCCTGATTTTAAATCTATCAACGCATCCGAAAACAGTTTCAAAAATAGTTTTTCCTTAAAGTGATAAAAATTCCTAGTTACTAAGCCAGGGTGCTTTCGCACTCCTCGAATAATTAAAACTAACCAAGTTTGTTTTAGAAAACTCAAGTTAAAAATCAAAACAGCCTTTAAAGTATTTCTACAGATTCAATATGTGAAACAATACTTTAACCGCGATCCTTACATTCTAACCTTTAAAAGATTTAGCCAGACATGGTAACACAAACAAAGACAACGGTGTTAATCATGATAAAAAGTTTGTTTTAGAATGTGAGGCGTGGAGAGCGAGTAAAGTGCGTAAAATAAATAAAGTAAAGCTAGTGCGGAAAATAAATAAAGTAAAGCGAGTGCGGAAAATAAATAAAGTAAAGCGAGTGCGGAAAATAAATAAAGTAAAGCGAGTGCGGAAAATAAATAAAGTAAACCGAGTGCGGAAAATAAATAAAATAAAAGCGAGTGCGGAAAATAAATAAAATAAAAGCGATGCGAGAAATAAATAAAATAAAATCGATGCGGGAAATAAATAAAATAAAGCGATAAATAAGAACCTGCTCCAAATGGAGGGCTTTAAAGCTGGTACAAAAATAAACCTCCGACTCCTGAAGCTAAAGACGACAGCAACTCGAAGTGACCCAACTCAATCTCACTAACGTGCGATAACCCCCCGATGTGATGGATTACCGCTATTACAAATGATAAATATAGGCTTGGTGTTGTAAACTAAGTTGGATGATTAGAAAATGAAATGGAACGAACTATTTATAGAGGATTTCAGCAGCTTGCAAAGACCATGGTGCCCTCCAACTTCTCCTTAGTAGGAACGTGATTTCCAAAGGTGACGCCCGTCATCCCTTCATGGCGCCCGCCATGTGTGTAAATGGGGTGGATCATGGGAACGTGGAAGTTACCTCCTAGTTGAGGGCTGATGACTCATGGCTTCTCCTATAGCGGCCGCCATGTGCAACGCCATGTGTGTAATTTCACCGAAAAACCCTACTTTTAGGTCTTTTTGCTTCGTTTCTTCCAAAAGAGTATGAAAGTGCTAAATATCTGAAAACAAGATAAAAGAGAGCATAATACAAACAAAATGATAATAAAGTCCTAATAAACATGTGAAATTCGAGTCAAAAACACGGTGTAATTCAGTGTGATCAACTGTTCTAACCGTTTCAGTCAGTTTTCTAGGTAATGGCGGTTAGAAGTTAGGCTACAGTTAGTGATAGTTGTTTTCATGAGCAAGTTGTTTATGAAGTTAACAGTGTTAGTGAGCTCTTAAATTTTTAGTTGGAGTTATTATGGAAGTGTAATAGGGATTATTATGACATCTTGGTAGTGTTAGGATTGAAGTGAGTTAGTTTGGTTCAAGTATTGATGAATGTTAGTGATGTAGGTTGCTATATGTTATTTGCTACTGCATTATGTGTTATGAACTGTTATATGACTGTTACGTATACTGTCATTAGAATTGGGACTATGAAAACATCACTGTAATGCTTGAAAAGAAGCAAAAATTTGCCATTGGTTCATGTGTAACGGGTTACCAGATGTTGTTTAACCGGTTACCAGCACAAAAACATGTGTTCTACACTAGTTTTTGGAGGCTTTAACACGGGTGTAACTGTTTACTAGCTTTTGTGTAACCGGTTACCAACATGGAAACTTGAATTTTTTGGTGAGTAGAAGTAGGTGTAACCGGTTACACTGATTTAGGTAACTGGTTCCCATCATGAATGTTTGGCTTTTTTGCTATGTTATAAGGTATTGGCTTGTGTATGGAGCATTGTCTTGGTTTTTTCTTGTAGCTATGCATGTGTAAGTCATGGTCTAAATTGAATTATGTATGGTTTTGTAGGGTTAGAGTATGGTGAAATGAACAACACTTTGGCAATTTATTTTGGTCATTGTAAGACCCCAATTTTTGCCCTAAGATCCCTCATGGCATCATAACATATCATATCATTGCCTCAAGGATCTTTGTGCACCTTTGCTTCCCTCCTAGTGGGTGGGTTACATTGTGAGAGTGGTTCTTGATCACCAAGCATGTATTGCATTTGTATATCATTGCTTTTCATTTGTTTACTAACCAAAAGTACAAAAATATTGTCATCTAACCTTGTTACTTGCAGATGAAGCAAATTAGGTCAAGACAGTCAAAATCATTCATTGAGCAATGGATGGTGGCCTTCCTTGAAGAATTTGGGCACCATGATAATTCATCAAGAGTTCACATGGGTTGTGATATCATTTTGAATCAAGATCTCAAGAGAAAGAGGCTTGAAATTCATCAAAGCATGGCTCAATCAACCAAAACCCTAGCAAAGTCAACTGTGGTCAACTGTGCATTTAATCAGTGATTTGATGGTGGGAATTGGTTTGAAAGCTCTCATTCATGTCCATATAAGCCTCATATAACATGTCAAACATCATCATTGAGGAATTGGAGGTCAGACAAAAAGTTTCCCAAAATAGCAAGGACCTGTAATTTTCAACTGCCAAAAATGGAAAGTCCTTCTCCTCAACTTTACATCATCAAGCAAGCTTCAAATCAAATTTTGTCCAACATGAAAGTTGAAGATCTTGCTCTTGACTTTCCAAAAAGTCCAGGAACACTCATTTCTCATTTGTGGTTGGCAAGTTATCATCAAATCATTTTCAAGAAATCTTGAACTTCAAGGAGGCATAACTCTTGAACCATTTGGCCAATTTGGGTGATTCTTTTTTGAGCAAATCCCATTTGACATGTACTAATATAATGCATCATTACATTTCATCAAAAATCATCACATCAAAAGGTCATTTTTCAAGTGAACCATTTTGCATTTTGGTGGGAAAAATAGTGAATTTGAAAAATACACATGATTTTCATGCCAAATCAATTCCGATAGCTTTTAAACAGAAAATTGGGTTTGCTAAAACTAGTTGTGCACTGTTCCATTGGTTCTAATTGAGAAAGGGCAATTTTTCCAAATTGCATAACAAGCTTCATCCACTAATCCAATTGCATTTGTTGCTAATCATGTTTAACAGGTGATTAACAAGGACTATATAGTCCTAATCATAACAGAAAATTGGGATCCACAATCACAATCTCAGATCCAAATCAAAAATTCTCTAAATTCTCTCAAAATTTTCCAAACTTTTTTCACTTGGTTCTTCAAAATTCTTCATTCTTTGTGCTCTCTCTCGTGTTGATCTCCACTTGCAGGTACTATTGAACAACTGTTGAAGAAGAATTGTGGAAGAACTTGGCTAAATCGTGGCTGTTGCATCTTGAGCTTGCGCATGGCAGTTGAAGATCCAGGCTAATCCAAGAGGTTTTGAGCTGAATTATTGATTCCATACATCTTCCTCGTCATCACAGGCTATCTGTTTTACACTTTCAAGGCTTGAAGAGCACGATAACAGGATCTGCATCTCCAAGAGGTAGGAATTCAACCATCTCAATTCTTGAAATTAGCATGTGCCTTTGGTAGATCTGGTTACGTAGATCATTCTGCAACTTGAATCGCGTGAATCCATTAGATTTTGAGCAAATTATGCTAGTTTGAAATCTTGATGACAAAACTTCTTTTGATCGAACCTCTTGCCATGCATAGAATTAGGACAAATCAAGGTTATATTGTTGATCTATGTTGAACGCTGATTCGATCCATATGTGGTTTATGCATTTCTGTAACTTTTTGTTCATGATGATGATGAATGTGCAAGAACACGATGAAGCTTGTTTGATTTTCGTTCCCAGGCATGCTTAGATCCATTTTGTTTCGTTCGCATGTGAATTCCGTGTTTCTGTGCCATGCAGCGTATCACATTTAGCCACGTCATAAATGAAACGGGGCGTTTCATCCTGAAATGCGCCCCATTCAAATAGGCCAGGGGTTCGATTCCCTGCTGGCTACAAAAGCTTTGCCTTGCATTTATTGCATTCCAAGTATTCACATGTTCATGTATAAGCTTTCTCATGCATTTTTTTATTTCTTTTCCACATTCAAAAATTGATAAATCAAAAAATACACATCCAAAATTCATGATTCTTTTTTTGATTTGTTAATCATCATGTCTATTATTTTTTGGACATTTTTAATAAATTTGTGCACGGTTAGATTTTTAAAATGCCTAGGGTTTGTTTGTGAATACCATATCTTGCACCTTGCTCACCTTTTCATGCATGAAATCTTTATGCTTAATTGGAAATGCCTGAAATTTTGTATGCATGATCTTGACTCATTCCTAGTCATTTTGGTATATGGTTTGCTAATTTTGCATTTCTGGATTGTGAGATATGATGTAATATTTGAAGGTGTGAAAATGTATGTCACACCATGTCTTGTTCATGTTCCTGATTTTATTTTCCATGCTTATGCTATGCCAATTGCTCTGGATTTTTGCATGCTAATACTTAGGGATGTCTGGTTTGCTGGTGATTTTTCCTAGGATTTTTGAATGCATTTTCTATTTGTTTGAGAATTTTCCCTCTGTTTGGTCAATTGTGAATATTTTGAGATTCATGATATCATATGATTTGTGAAATCCTTGTGGTTTGTTGGATGACTTTGAAATTTGTCATGTGTATTATAGACATCTTAAAGGTTGCCATGGCTTTGATCGCATTCATTTCTCATGTTTGATCACTGTTTTATGATTGCATGAATTTGATACATGATTTGTGGTCTTGTATGAGCTTGCTTGAATATGCCTTGACTTAGGGATTTTAATTTCCTTATTTCCACTTGTCCAAATGACATGAAATTTGGTGTGCTGCTCATTCAATGTGTTCTGTTTGAGCATGATTTTTCCTGGAATTTATTGAGCCATTTTGGTATTGATATGCTTGTATTCATTCTGTTTACACCATTGAGTTCTTAACTTGCATAGTTTGACATGATTTGCTTATGAAATGCAATTGGTGTATAGTTTTGATGTGAGACCAACTGGAATTTGTTCTTAATTGATTAATCTTAATTTTGATCAAGTTTCATGTTCTGTTTTAAATTTTTTCTCCTCCTTTGACCCTAGGCTTTAGCCTAAGGGTTTACTTCTCATGTTTGAGTTGTTTTTCAGGTTAAGGAGCAATTGCTTTAAGGAGATTAATTCAAGTTGATTGAGTTTGGTTTACTTGATTGTGATGAACTAACTTGGTTTGTTTTGTAGGATGCTAACTCATTTGGTTTGAATTTGTGCTTTGCACATGTGATTGATTGTGTTGACTGTTGGTTCATAACTTGTCTGTTTTGACTTTGTGATTGGTATACTGATTATATTTGATTGATTTCAGGTACCATAGTTGCTTTTGTTCCTTTGAGAACTTGCTATTGCTTTGCTTTGCTTAAGCATTGAGGTAGAATCTCTTGTCTCCATGTAGTATGGAAGACCTGGCTCGTTACTTAGCCAGGCAACTGTCTGAAGTCCTCCTTAAGAGGCAATGTTTGTGATTGTTTATCTTCGTCCCCAAGCAGGAAAAGACCTCATATGAGGCAATTGGTAGACAAAAGAGATATGTAGCCTATCTCCTACTATTCTGTGAGTCTCTCACCTTGCTCACACCACATGTGTTGACGCATAGTGAGTAAAAACCCAAGATCTATCGAGTCTTTAACTTGTGGAGAGAGTTCCAGCTTTCTGAACTCCCACACCTTCTGATATTCAATGCTCTCCCTGACCAGGGATAAGAGTGATGAGGCACACCCCTCATATCCTTTCATCTGCTTCACCTTGGCTCTCAATGTCAAGGTTAAGAGCACCATTTACCCTATTCCAGTTGACTTTTAAGTCTAACCCTTTGATTGAGCCTAATTGTTTGGTTATAGTGTGTGCTAAATGACTTTGTCTGATTGATTGCTTGTTGCATTTGTACATGTTTGCTTGCATGCCTTTGTGCACTTATCATCAAAAATTGTTCATTATTGCATGATCATCATTGCATATTTCTATGATCTATGTTTGGTTTACCCATTGAGGACAACTGTAAGTCCACTCATTGGCCATTGTTCCTATGATTTGGAAGGGATAGAGTGTAAGACCATTTCACTTGGTCACTCATGTCCATTGCTAAGTGCATTGTTTGTTTGTTGTATGTGAGGATGCAATTGTAAGACCATGCTGTTGGCATTTGTACTCCCATGATCATCCTTTGGAGGTTGGTATAAGTCCAGACAGATTGGCATCTGACATCCACGTTTTGTTTTACCTTAGGAGATTGGTGTAAATCCATTTATTGGTATCCGATATCCGCTTTTGCTTTTATGAGATTGGAGTAAGACCATTTATTGGCTTCCGGTATCATTGTTTTGTTTTAGGAGATTGGTGTAAACCCATTTATTGGTATCCGGTATCCGCTTTTGTTTGTGAGATTGGTATAAGTCCATTGATGGCATCCGGTATCACCTTGCTTTTATTTGCTTACTTGCTTTGTTGCCTCATTCCTAAGGACACACTTGAATCATCTTCTATATGATTTCAAGAGGTGAACCTTTCTGAGAAGTTTTACATTCCTTCATCCATACCCTCTTTGTCCTAAACCTTCTCACACTTTCCTTTCAAAAACTTTTGACTTGTTGTGCAAACATCTTCATCTTTTTTTCAAATTAGAAACCTGGACCCTAAGTCCTTGACTTTTCAAACTCCATTTCATAACACTTCTTTAAATCAATCTTAATCATACCTTGACCATATTTTGTGAATACTCATAATCAATTAACCTCACACATTCAATTGTTTTGTGGCTTTGTCTATTGTTAATATGTTTTCATACATTAGCCATAGGTTTCAATTACCATAGCGGTTGATGTAAATCTTACCTTATCCTTAGTGAGTTGATTGTAAGACTTCCGTACTGAAAACAGGGTTAACCCCTCTAGTACGTCGAAGCAGTCCTCGCATGGTGGATTGTTGAATTCAGGTTGAGTTTTCTCCCATTGGTAATGAAAAGCCTTAATGCTTGTGTTTTAAAATGAACTCACTAATTTTTGGAAATCTTTTAGCCGAACTACGGCGTTTTGATCCTTACCTTTGATGGAAGGTACGTAGGCAACGGGTTCATCCATTCAAACACAAAAATAACTAACTCGTACATTCTTTTCTCATCATCCCATTCATGTTTGCACAATATGTCAAAAACAAATAAACATTTTTTATACAACAAGTGTGAAAAGGGCTCCCTAGGAGTACCTAGGACGTGATGGGTGCCTAACACCTTCCCATTGCGTAATTTACCCCTTACCCAGACTCTCTGATCTTTTATTGGTTTTCTACGTGTAAAACTTCTTAGGTTTTTGTTCGCTTTTTAACCAGTCCTTAGGATAAATAAAAGTGCGGTGGCGACTCGGTTCATTGTATACTTTGCTTATGGTTTAATCAATAAATCATATAGCGACGAATACACCGCTACAGAAAAGTGGCGACTCCACTGGGGACAACATTAGACCTTCCCTGGTGGTATTGCCTACTTTTCACCCTTGTTGTATGATATTTGTTTATGTGTTATTTGACATATTTTTGTACGATTTGGGATAACTGTATTGATTGTAATGTTTGAATTGCTTGATATACAATTGCTGTTTGCTTTGGTGATCTCTGTGAGATGAGTTCTATACCCGAACTCGAGTGCACTCTAGGATAGGAGAATGGCATAGTCTTGTTGACTGGTGTGGAGTATTCCTTAGCCAGTTGACTTGCGAGTCCATTCACTTGGTGGAGGTCATGTTGGACTAATAATGTCACACAAGTTATTTGTGGTTAGGCATTATTCTTTCAATCACGTGCCTTAGAAGCCAAGGACCGTAGTTTACCAAACCCATCTTGGCCTATTTTTAGGACGTAGTGCGGAGGTCGTTCAGATGTAAGATCTGATGCGATTGTTACGCGATACTACACTCATAAGAGTCTCTCTTGAGAATATTTTTGGAATACGAGTATTCGTTTCTCCGATAATATCCGAGAGATGGGACGATGATTATGGGAACCTCTGGTAGAACATGTCCGGCAGGTTTAAACCCTAGTACACTCCCTTTGGGTGGTTCTTAACCAGGACTCCATGCTCGTGACTCTCAGCAAACCCGTGATTCGTGGTTGAGTCGTTCAGATATCCTTAATATCAATGGAACTTGGGCGTTGATAAGGTGAAAACCATAATCCGCCAAAATGGATGATTGATATTAAGGATGTTAGAGCCGGTTCATGTACCGTTAATATCAATGGAACTTGGGTGTCGATAAGGTGAAAACCTAAATCCACCAAAATGGATGATTGATATTAGGGATACAATGGGCTTTCCCACGACCGTTGTTTGGTGTGACTTGCTTGATCCTTGAGTGTGATTGTTGCATTCATGCATTCATCTGCATTTCATGTCATCAGAAGAAGAGAAAATTTTCAAGGAACTCAAAGGAGTTTATTTGCAAAAAATTTCAAACATGGAAAAACCGGGAAAAAAATTTCACCTGATATATCTGATGAGATATTCTCATATAAGATCAAAATGTTGATATTTCAAAGTTTGCAAATAAAACCCTCGAGTTTCTTTGAAATAAAAACAGAGCATATGCACAAACACTTCATGCATCATTTGCATAAGCAGGTACCTTGTTTCTGGTCTTCTTGTTCTGACCCTGCGATCTTCATTTATTTTGGAGACGCACTTCGCCGGTACTACACCAGAGCCAAATCTGCCAGATTGATGGATCATCCTGAGCAAGAGAATTATGAACTCAGAGAGATATTTGCCAGACTAAGTGTTGTTGATGGATTTATTCCTGGTTAACCAATCTCGGGCTGGCATTGGCTGCTGTTCTGGGGCATTTAATGAGCAAGGTTTGTTCACGAGGGGGGGATTCATCCATGACGATCAACCTGAGGAAGAAACTGTTGCTATCTTGGAAGAGGATGCAGAGGATTTGAACAATTTCGTCATTCCTGGTGGTGTCTGCCACAATTGGGTCGCTGTAGATGTTCCTACAGTCATCCATAGATCAGAGTAATTGTTCACTTTGTTTAAAACCCTTCTCCCATGCCAAAAGGAGAAGTGATGACATTGTTGGCCAAGCATATATGCAATGATGTTTTCATTCAATTAATGCATTGTTAAACATTTGTTTTTCCTTTTGTTTTCACTTTTTACTTTTTGCATGAAATTGGTGATCACAAAAAACCCATAAAAACAAGAATAAAAGCAAACATTTTTCATCTGCATAATGATTTGCTTGTTTAAATTCTAAAGTTTTTCATTAACCAAAATCATTATGCAGGTTGATTCTAAAACCCATTGAACATAATGATCCAACGCCATCTCCCAATTTTGAATTCCCTGTATTCGAGGCAGAGGAAGATGATGTTGAAGGGATTCCTGATGAGATTACCCGTCTTCTTGAGCACGAGAAGAAGATCATTCAGCCGCACCTTGAAGATCTGGAAACAGTCAACATGGGGTCTGAGGATTGTATTCGTCTGGTGAAGATTGGGGCACTTCTTGAAGAGTCTGTCAAGAAGAGATTGATTGATTTGCTACGAGAATATTCCGATATCTTCGCCTGGTCATATGAAGACATGTTGGGTCTAGATACAGATATTGTGCAACATTTCCTGCCTTTAAAGCCTGAGTGCGTGCCTGTGAAGCAGAAGCTCAGAAGAACTCATCCAGATATGGCAGTGAAGATCAAAGAGGAAGTTCATAAGCAAATTGATGCGGGGTTTCTGGTGACTTCTACATATCCTCAATGGGTGGCCAATATTGTGCCTGTGCCTAAAAAGGACGGAAAAGTCCGTATGTGTGTTGATTACAGAGATTTGAATAAGGCTAGTCCCAAAGATGATTTTCCTTTACCACACATTGATATGTTGGTAGATAATACGGCTAAATTCAAAGTCTTTTCCTTTATGGACGGATTTTCCGGATATAATCAAATCAAAATGGCACCCGAAGATATGGAGAAGACAACATTCATCACACCTTGGGGAACATTCTGTTATCGAGTGATGCCCTTCGGTCTGAAGAACGCCGGAGCCACGTATCAACGAGCCATGACTACCTTGTTTCATGATATGATGCACAAGGAGATAGAGGTCTATGTGGACGATATGATTGCTAAGTCCCGAACGGAAGTTAAACATGTTGAGCATTTGTTGAAGCTTTTTCAGCGTCTGAGGAAGTTTAGACTTCGCCTGCATCCGAACAAATGTACATTTGGAGTCCGTTCCGACAAGTTATTGGGTTTCGTTGTCAGCGAGAGAGGTATTGAAGTTGATCCTGCCAAGGTCAAAGCAATACAAGAAATGCCTGCACCCAAAACTGAGAAGCAAGTCCGAGGTTTTCTTGGCCGCTTGAACTATATTTCCAGGTTTATATCCCACATGACTGCCACATGTGCGCCGATATTCAAGCTCCTTCGGAAAGATCAGTCTCATGATTGGACCGAGGGTTGCCAGAAAGCTTTCGACAGTATCAAAGAGTATCTGTCTGAACCTCCGATCTTGTCTCCTTCTGTGGAAGGAAGACCTCTGATCATGTATCTGACTGTGCTTGAAGACTCGATGGGTTGTGTCTTGGGTCAACAAGATGAATCAGGAAAGAAAGAATCTGCTATATACTACCTCAGTAAGAAGTTTACTGATTGTGAGTCTCGATACTCTATGCTTGAGAAGACGTGCTGTGCTTTAGCTTGGGCTGCTAAGCGTCTGCGCCAGTACATGATAAATCATACCACTTGGTTGATATCCAGGATGGATCCAATCAAGTATATCTTCGAGAAGCCTGCTTTAACTGGGAGGATTTCCCGTTGGCAGATGTTGTTGTCTGAGTATGATATCGAGTATCGAGCTCAGAAAGCTATCAAAGGTAGTATCTTGGCTGACCATTTAGCGCACCAGCCAATTGAAGATCATCAGTCTGTTCAGTATGACTTCCCGGACGAGGAGATTCTGTATTTGAAAATGAAAGATTGTGATGAGCCAACACTTGATGAAGGTCCGGAACCTGGTTCCAGATGGACGATGGTGTTCGATGGCGCTGTAAATCAGTATGGAAATGGTATTGGGGCAGTAATCATTACTCCTCATCGCACGCATATTCCGCTCACAGCAAGGCTAACTTTCAAATGCACGAATAATATGGCAGAGTATGAGGCCTGTATTATGGGAATTGAAGAATGTATTGATTTGAGAATCAAGCATCTTGATGTATATGGTGATTCGGCCCTGGTTGTCAATCAGATCAAGGGTGAATGGGAGACGAATCAGCCAAGTCTCATTCCGTACAGAGATTATGCAAGAAGGATTTCAACATTCTTTACAGAAGTTGACTTTCATCATATCCCTCGAGAGGATAATCGGATGGCAGATGCTCTTGCTACGCTCTCTTCCATGATTGTTGTGAAGTATTGGAATGAAGTTCCTAATATTGCCGTGATGCGCTTGGATAGACCAGCCCACGTGTTTGCAGTAGAAGAAGTGAATGATGACAAGCCTTGGTATTTTGATATCAAGAATTTCCTCCAGAACCAGGTCTACCCGCCTGGGGCATCTGTGAAAGACAGGAGAACTTTGAGAAGGTTGTCAGGCAGTTTCTACCTCAGTGGTGAAGTACTGTACAAAAGAAATTTTGACATGGTTTTGCTCAGATGCGTGGATAGACACGAAGCGAACCTGTTAATGAATGAGGTCCATGAGGGTTCATTTGGTACTCATTCCAATGGACATGCCATGGCTAGAAAGATGCTGAGAGCAGGCTACTATTGGCTGACAATGGAGTCTGACTGCTGCAAATATGTGAAGAAATGCCACAGTGTCAGATTTATGCGGATAAGATTCATATTCCTCCGACACTCCTGAATGTGATTTCGTCACCATGGCCTTTCTCTATGTGGGGAATCGACATGATCGGCATGATTGAACCGAAGGCGTCCAACGGACACAGGTTTATTCTCGTGGCAATTGACTACTTCACCAAATGGGTTGAAGCCGCTTCGTATGCGAACGTAACCAGACAGGTGGTTGTGAAGTTTATCAAGAACCAGCTGATTTGCCGTTATGGTGTGCCGGATAAGATCATTACTGATAATGGATCTAATCTGAATAATAAGATGATGGATGAGTTGTGCGCTGAATTCAAGATTGCACACCATAATTCCTCTCCCTACAGACCCAAGATGAATGGGGCTGTTGAAGCTGCTAATAAGAATATCAAGAAGATTATCCAGAAAATGATAGTTACGTACAAAGATTGGCATGAGATGCTGCCATTTGCTTTGCATGGTTATCGTACATCTGTACGCACTTCAACAGGGGCAACCCCTTTCTCTCTTGTTTACGGCATGGAGGTTGTTCTCCCAGTAGAAGTGGAGATCCCATCAATGAGAGTCTTGATGGAAACCAAGTTGAATGATGCTGAATGGATTCAGAGTCGTTACGACCAACTGAATTTGATTGAAGAGAAGCGATTGACTGCCATGTGCCATGGTCAGTTATATCAGCAGAGAATGAAGAAAGCATTCGATAAGAAGGTCAAGCCTCGCGTGTTCCGAGAAGGTGACCTCGTGCTCAAGAAAGTCTTGTCTTTCGTGCCCGATTCCAGGGGCAAGTGGACTCCAAACTACGAGGGTCCATATGTTGTTAAGAGAGCCTTTTCAGGCGGAGCTCTGATGCTTACAATAATGGATGGGGAGGATTTCACTCGTCCTGTGAATTCAGATGCAGTCAAGAAATACTTTGCCTAAAAAAAAAGTATATGCAAATGAAAAACAGAATAGCTCGCTAAGTTGAAAACCCGAAAGGGCGGCTTAGGCAAAAATGAGCGTCTCGGTGGAAAACCCACAAGGGTAATCCAGGCAAAAATTAGAGACTTGAAAAAAAAAAAAAAAGTAAGTTTGCATCCCACTAGATTGAGTACCTCACCCTGGGGCAATCTAGGCAAAAATTAGGGATTTGGCAAGTAACTGCATCCTGACAAGACTTTCTGTTCCACAGCTGTCTTTTCGTCAGAGGTTCTCGATTCGTCGTCAACTGAAGCTTCGAATACATCGAGATTCAAATTGGTAAAGAAAGGATCATTATGTTCAATGTAGCCCTCTTCCAATATATATCACTGATTTCAAATTTGTACAGATCTATGGAGTCTTGCCATTTGCAGGCTACCATTCCATCAAATCAATTTGAGCTTTTATCCAATTATTTGCACTCTTATTTGTTTCAATTCAACAAATGTTTTGCATGTTTTAATTAATAAAATTTCATTGTTTTAAACAAATAAATTTTTCAAATTGTTGTTTTAAACAAAGTGAACATTCACAATAATGAAAGGATACTTAAGAATGTCTCAGTGCTCTCCCGAGGGTGGCATGATTCCCAACAGGTAAGACATTGGTTCATATTCCTGGCATTGGTTGTATCCTCGTTATCCTGCTTTTTGTTGGGGTTACTCCCCAAGCAGAGCTTTTGTTAGGGTTGTTCCCTAAGCAGAGTGTTGTTGAAGACTTCGTTTTCTTCTCCAGCAGTATTCTTCCCCAACATGGGTGTTTTCCATTTGGAAGCTTCGATAATTGGTGGTTTGAGACCTCGGTACCCTATCACTCTCCCCAGTGCAATCGCCAGCGGAGTTGTGGTTTTTCCCCTCAGCATGGATGTTTTTTCTTTGAAGATTCAATGGGTGGTGGTTTTTATCCGCAACATTGTTGCAAGCTGGATTGTTGCTATCTTTCATCAGCACATTCGATAGCGGGATCTGTGATATATCCCCAGAGCAGAGAGTTGTGGAAGATTTTGTTTGCTCCAGTAGTACTCTCTTCCCCGGCCACGTCGCCAGCGGAGCTACTATATCTCCCCATCAGTGCGTTTATTCCCTCGACAGGGCAGTAATTGTGTTCCTCCTCAGCAGTTGTGGATTTTTCCTCGACAGAGTCAGGATTGCGTCCGTGATATCCCCCTCAGCATCTCCGCCGGAGTCGGAAGCCTCTGTTTTCCCCAGTAGGACCGGTTGGTGATCTATCATCCATAGATTTGGGTTGATTCCCTGATTGCTGTTGATCCCCAGTAGGGTAGCTTGTTGCAGAATCTACTTGTGTGATCTTTTCTTCCTCCTCAGTGGGTTGTTCCCCGGTGGAATGGGTATTTGCATTATCCCCAGGTAGAGTTGCTTGTGCAACCAGATTCTATGTGGATGATCTGCTCTCCCTCAGTGGGTTGTTCCCTAGTGGAGTTATGTAGAGTTGCTTTCATAGCAGTGAGCTCTTATTTCCCTGCAGATATTTTGGGATTTATCCCATTCCCCAACAGATTTGTCTTTGTGGTCGTTGTTGCCTGTTGTGACTTTCTGTACTCTAGTTGGGTTGTTTGTTGATCCATTAATCAGAGATTTTGTGATATCTCCGATCTTTTGCCTCCCCGCAGATCTTTGCTTTTCAGCTTGAAGATCTCCAGCAGATTGGCTTTCCAGTTGGACCTCCTTAGTTCCCCCTGGAAGTATAGTACCGGACGTTTGATTTCTGGTCCTGTTTGTGTTAGAAATGTCTGTTTTGTCAGCATTCATCAAACATAAATCACGCATATTCATGCATACTCATAAACATTCAGATATTCATGTTGCATATTTTGCCATATATCTTTTGTTTGTTGTTTCCTGCTGTGGTGATATAGATCTCCTTTATAGATCTCCCAAAGCAGATGTCGGGTGTTAATCTCTCAAAATAGAGTCAACCCTTAAGCAGAAAGTGTCTATCCTTTCCTGCCATTTCCCCACTGAGATACATCCTCGTGGATGACGGTTGTTTCCGTTCCCTCCCAACACACCTTGGGACGGGTTTTCCCTTTTGAGTTATATCCTCATCAGGACGAGTCTTGATTCAGTCCGCCTTTTTGGTTTGATCCTAAATTGGCCTTTTTCAACTGTCTCTTGCGCTTCGCTGAGGCATAAATGAATAGTTGCTTACAAACTGACGCTCATTCATCTTATCCTCAGTGGAATGTTTGGCCCTCTGCCTACAAACCAGCAGTTGTAAGTCCTATCTTTGCGGTTTTCTACCTACTACCCGGTAGTTATAAACCCCGTTTTCTCCCCTAACGGAGTCAATTTTGTCGTTCATCCCAACCGATGACAACTCCCCTTCTATGGTTTTCTATCCAATCTTTGGTAGATGTAATCCCCTATTTATGGTTATCTTCATCTAGTATTCGATGTTGATTTTTCTTCGCTTGGATGAGTCGCCTGGATAAGCACTTATATCCCCAGAAAATCTTTTGTGGATAATTGCTGTATGCTAGCAATTTTATCCCCAGCGGGTCCCTTCACCGTTTGTCAGTGACTGTGTTCCCCGGATCATTGATTTTTTTTCATCATTGTATCCCAGCGAGTCTTCTTTCATTTACCCTATTGTTGGTAATGTCTGTTGCTCCCTTTGATTGGCCATCTTTATATACCTAGTTTGGTATCCCGATGCCTCTCTTTTCGGATTTTTATCCTATAAACAACCTACAACCCGGTTCAGGATAATCTTCCTCTCGAGGTTATTATTCACGTTTTGACGGCTATGAATAATATATCTCATTCACTCTTCAGTTGAAACCTGTTGTGTTTCTCTAGTCGAGTAAGATTCGTTATTTCCCTTTTGCGGAATCGAATATTTGTTGCTTCGGATAATTGTCGGTTGCTTGCAATTTATCCCTTTGAGTTGTCTTTCGTTTACCCGGATGCTTGGTATCGATTGTCTCTCTTTTTGGTTAGTCACCTATTATATACTTCGGTATCTCTGGTGTCTTTTCCTTTCGAGTATATTATTCACGGTCTGCCGGTAATGAATAATATGTCCCATGCACTCTTTGGTCGGAATCCTTTGTTGATCTTCCCCAATAGAGTAAGATTCGTATTCCTTGTGGAATCGAATATCCATCCTATAAACAAGTCTGCTGTTCTAGCTTTCTTCAGGATGATGAGTGTTTTGGAACACAAACCAATCCACATTTTCGGATTTTTTATCCTATAAACAACCTACAACCCGGTTCAGGATAATCTTCCTTTTGAGTGTACTATCCACGTTCTGACGGTAATGGATATTATGTCTCTTTCACTCTTGGGTCAATCTTTTGATTGTTTTCTCTGCAGAGTAAGATTCGTATTCCTTGTGGAACCGAATGTTCATCCTATAAACAAGTTTGCTTTTCTAGCTTTCTTCAGGATGATGAGTGTCTTGGAACACAAACCAATTCACATTTTCGGATTTTATCCTATAAACAACCTACAACCCGGTTCAGGATAATCTCCATGCGAGTATGTTATCTACGTTTTGACGGCTATAGATAATATGTCTCATGCACTCTTTTGTCGGATCCTTTGTTTGTTTCCACAACTGAGTAAGATTTGCATTCTTTACAGGATCAAATGTCCATCCTATAAACAAGTTTGCTTTTCTAGCTTTCTTCAGGATGATGAGTGTTTTGGAACACACACCAATTCACGCTTTGGTCGGTCACCTGTTACATACCTAAAACCCGGTATCCTTGGTGTTTCCTTCCTTTCTGCTCCCTATTATGACCTTGGTCCCCTGTGGAGTCAGATTTCCCTGAGTTTATGTACCTTTTTCAGGTCTTTCTCAGATGTTTGGTTGATTGATATCTCTCACCCGCATACAGGTTTTAGATATTCATTCTTCCTGAGTTTGTTACTCACTAACCGGTAACATCTCATCCTTTGGTTTCCCCTGGAAAGTCTTTTCTAGATTTCCCCAGCGGAGTTGTATTCCTATTCGTGTTGCTGTATTGGTGTTATCCCCAGTACATGCATTTTGTGAGTCAGCTTGAGTCTTTCCAATGGGAGTGTTTTCCTTTGGAATTTCTTTCTCGCCCCAATTTGGGTGATTCTTTTTTGAGCAAATCCCATTTGACATGTACTATCATAATGCATCATTACATTTCATCAAAAATCTTCACATCAAAAGGTCATTTTTCAAGTGAACCATTTTGCATTTTGGTGGGAAAAATAGTGAATTTGAAAAATACACATGATTTTCATGCCAAATCAATTCCAATAGCTTTTAAACAGAAAATTGGGTTTGCTTAAACTAGTTGTGCACTGTTCCATTGGTTCTAATTGAGAAAGGGCAATTTTGCCAAATTGCATAACAAGCTTCATCCACTAATCCAATTGCATTTGTTGCTAATCATGTTTAACAGGTGATTAACAAGGACTATATAGTCCTAATCATAACAGAAAATTGGGATCCACAATCACAATCTCAGATCCAAATCAAAAATTCTCTAAATTCTCTCAAAATTTTCCAAACTTTTTTCACTTGGTTCTTCAAAATTCTTCATTCTTTGTGCTCTCTCTCGTGTTGATCTCCACTTGCAGGTACTATTGAACAACTGTTGAAGAAGAATTGTGGAAGAACTTGGCTAAATCGTGGCTGTTGCATCTTGAGCTTGCGCATGGAAGTTGAAGATCCAGGCTAATCCAAGAGGTTTTGAGCTGAATTATTGATTCCATACATCTTCCTCGTCATCACAGGCTATCTGTTTTACACTTTCAAGGCTTGAAGAGCACGATAACAGGATCTGCATCTCCAAGAGGTAGGAATTCAACCATCTCAATTCTTGAAATTAGCATGTGCCTTTGGTAGATCTAGTTACGTAGATCATTCTGCAACTTGAATCGCGTGAATCCATTAGGTTTTGAGCAAGTTATGCTAGTTTGAAATCTTGATGACAAAACTTCTTTTGATCGAACCTCTTGCCATGCATAGAATTAGGACAAATCAAGGTTATATTGTTGATCTATGTTGAACGCTGATTCGATCCATATGTGGTTTATGCATTTCTGTAACTTTTTGTTCATGATGATGATGAATGTGCAAGAACACGATGAAGCTTGCTTGATTTTCGTTCCCAGGCATGCTTAGATCCATTTTGTTTCGTTCGCATGTGAATTCCGTGTTTCTGTGCCATGCAGCGTATCACATTTAGCCACGTCATAAATGAAACGGGGCGTTTCATCCTGAAATGCGCCCCATTCAAATAGGCCAGGGGTTTGATTCCCTGCTGGCTACAAAAGCTTTGCCTTGCATTTATTGCATTCCAAGTATTCACATGTTCATGTATAAGCTTTCTCATGCATTTTTTTATTTCTTTTCCACATTCAAAAATTGATAAATCAAAAAATACACATCCAAAATTCATGATTCTTTTTTTGATTTGTTAATCATCATGTCTATTATTTTTTGGACATTTTTAATAAATTTGTGCACGGTTAGATTTTTAAAATGCCTAGGGTTTGTTTGTGAATACCATATCTTGCACCTTGCTCACCTTTTCATGCATGAAATCTTTATGCTTAATTGGAAATGCCTGAAATTTTGTATGCATGATCTTGACTCATTCCTAGTCATTTTGGTATATGGTTTGCTAATTTTGCATTTCTGGATTGTGAGATATGATGTAATATTTGAAGGTGTGAAAATGTATGTCACACCATGTCTTGTTCATGTTCCTGATTTTATTTTCCATGCTTATGCTATGCCAATTGCTCTGGATTTTTTCATGCTAATACTTAGGGATGTCTGGTTTGCTGGTGATTTTTCTTGGGATTTTTGAATGCATTTTCTATTTGTTTGAGAATTTTCCCTCTGTTTGGTCAATTGTGAATATTTTGAGATTCATGATATCATATGATTTGTGAAATCCTTGTGGTTTGTTGGATGACTTTGAAATTTGTCATGTGTATTATAGACATCTTAAAGGTTGCCATGGCTTTGATCGCATTCATTTCTCATGTTTGATCACTGTTTTATGATTGCATGAATTTGATACATGATTTGTGGTCTTGTATGAGCTTGCTTGAATATGCCTTGACTTAGGGATTTTAATTTCCTTATTTCCACTTGTCCAAATGACATGAAATTTGGTGTGCTGCTCATTCAATGTGTTCTGTTTGAGCATGATTTTTCCTGGAATTTATTGAGCCATTTTGGTATTGATATGCTTGTGTTCATTCTGTTTACACCATTGAGTTCTTAACTTGCATAGTTTGACATGATTTGCTTATGAAATGCAATTGGTGTATAGTTTTGATGTGAGACCAACTGGAATTTGTTCTTAATTGATTAATCTTAATTTTGATCAAGTTTCATGTTCTGTTTTAAATTTTTTCTCCTCCTTTGACCCTAGGCTTTGGCCTAAGGGTTTACTTCTCATGTTTGAGTTGTTTTTCAGGTTAAGGAGCAATTGCTTTAAGGAGATTAATTCAAGTTGATTGAGTTTGGTTTACTTGATTGTGATGAACTAACTTGGTTTGTTTTGTAGGATGCTAACTCATTTGGTTTGAATTTGTGCTTTGCACATGTGATTGATTGTGTTGACTGTTGGTTCATAACTTGTCTGTTTTGACTTTGTGATTGGTATACTGATTATATTTGATTGATTTCAGGTACCATAGTTGCTTTTGTTCCTTTGAGAACTTGCTATTGCTTTGCTTTGCTTAAGCATTGAGGTAGAATCTCTTGTCTCCATGTAGTATGGAAGACCTGGCTCGTTACTTAGCCAGGCAACTGTCTGAAGTCCTCCTTAAGAGGCAATGTTTGTGATTGTTTAACTTCGTCCCCAAGCAGGAAAAGACCTCATATGAGGCAATTGGTAGACAAAAGAGATATGTAGCCTATCTCCTACTATTCTGTGAGTCTCTCACCTTGCTCACACCACATGTGTTGACGCATAGTGAGTAAAAACCCAAGATCTATCGAGTCTTTAACTTGTGGAGAGAGTTCCAGCTTTCTGAACTCCCACACCTTCTGATATTCAATGCTCTCCCTGACCAGGGATAAGAGTGATGAGGCACACCCCTCATATCCTTTCATCTGCTTCACCTTGGCTCTCAATGTCAAGGTTAAGAGCACCATTTACCCTATTCCAGTTGACTTTTAAGTCTAACCCTTTGATTGAGCCTAATTGTTTGGTTATAGTGTGTGCTTAATGACTTTGTCTGATTGATTGCTTGTTGCATTTGTACATGTTTGCTTGCATGCCTTTGTGCACTTATCATCAAAAATTGTTCATTATTGCATGATCATCATTGCATATTTCTATGATCCATGTTTGGTTTACCCATTGAGGACAACTGTAAGTCCACTCATTGGCCATTGTTCCTATGATTTGGAAGGGATAGAGTGTAAGACCATTTCACTTGGTCACTCATGTCCATTGCTTAGTGCATTGTTTGTTTGTTGTATGTGAGGATGCAATTGTAAGACCATGCTGTTGGCATTTGTACTCCCATGATCATCCTTTGGAGGTTGGTATAAGTCCAGAAAGATTGGCATCTGACATCCACGTTTTGTTTTACCTTAGGAGATTGGTGTAAATCCATTTATTGGTATCCGATATCCGCTTTTGCTTTTATGAGATTGGAGTAAGACCATTTATTGGCTTCCGGTATCATTGTTTTGTTTTAGGAGATTGGTGTAAACCCATTTATTGGTATCCGGTATCCGCTTTTGTTTGTGAGATTGGTATAAGTCCATTGATGGCATCCGGTATCACCTTGCTTTTATTTGCTTACTTGCTTTGTTGCCTCATTCCTAAGGACACACTTGAATCATCTTCTATATGATTTCAAGAGGTGAACCTTTCTGAGAAGTTTTACATTCCTTCATCCATACCCTCTTTGTCCTAAACCTTCTCACACTTTCCTTTCAAAAACTTTTGACTTGTTGTGCAAACATCTTCATCTTTTTTTCAAATTAGAAACCTGGACCCTAAGTCCTTGACTTTTCAAACTCCATTTCATAACACTTCTTTAAATCAATCTTAATCATACCTTGACCATATTTTGTGAATACTCATAATCAATTAACCTCACACATTCAATTGTTTTGTGGCTTTGTCCATTGTTAATATGTTTTCATACATTAGCCATAGGTTTCAATTACCATAGCGGTTGATGTAAATCTTACCTTATCCTTAGTGAGTTGATTGTAAGACTTCCGTACTGAAAACAGGGTTAACCCCTCTAGTACGTCGAAGCAGTCCTCGCATGGTGGATTGTTGAATTCAGGTTGAGTTTTCTCCCATTGGTAATGAAAAGCCTTAATGCTTGTGTTTTAAAATGAACTCACTAATTTTTGGAAATCTTTTAGCCAAACTACGGCGCTTTGATCCTTACCTTTGATGGAAGGTACGTAGGCAACGGGTTCATCCGTTCAAACACAAAAATAACTAACTCGTACATTATTTTCTCATCATCCCATTCATGTTTGCACAATATGTCAAAAACAAATAAACATTTTTTATACAACAAGTGTGAAAAGGGCTCCCTAGGAGTACCTAGGACGTGATGGGTGCCTAACACCTTCCCATTGCGTAATTTACCCCTTTACCCAGACTCTCTTATCTTTTATAGGTTTTCTACGTGTAAAACTTCTTAGGTTTTTGTTCGCTTTTTAACCAGTCCTTAGGATAAATAAAAGTGCGGTGGCGACTCGATTCATTATATACTTTGCTTATGGTTTAATCAATAAATCATATAGCGACGAATACACCGCTACAGTCATGAAGAAACTTGAATATTTCGAAGTTCAAAGGTGGAGGGCTCGTGAGGGGGATGAAACAAGTAGTGACTAGGATAATCAGTTGACTTTGGTTAATTGTTTTGACCAAAAAGTCAACAGTTGACCCAAAAGTCAACTGTAGGTCAAAAGATGCAAAATTGTGTACTTGTTTTTTACTCTTTTGTGTAATGAAATTGGATATTATTGAAATGAATTATTTCTTGCGTTCTTGAGAAGAATATTTTCCCTCCAAATCTTGGTTTGAATATTTGAAGTTGTACTTAAATGAACTTGAATGGATCTTGATTTCATTGGCTTTACTTTGGATCTTCATGCCATGATGTAGTCCATATGATCCACAAATGTCACAGACAAAAATTAAAGTTCTAAAGCTTTCAGCTCAGGAGAAATGATCAACACTAGTCAACTATAGGACTAAGATACCATAAGCTTAATTTTTAAGAATACCATAAAAAGGAACGTGTTAAACCCTTGTGCCATGAACAATAACCTTTGAATCTATGATGCTTATCTAAGAAGTGCTATTGTAAATGAATGAATATGTTATAAGTATGAAACTTAATTAAGGATCAAAGGTCAGATGGAAAGTAGAAAGAAGGTAGGGCAAATTTTGGGGTATGACATCTACCCCTATTTATTCTTGGACCTGAAGGTTTGAATAACAACGACTTTCAGGTATTCGAGGTAGAAGAGGATTAAGTACAAAGACCCGATAAATTTTCACTCCGAATGGAAAAGCTAGGAATAAGTGTTTAGAATTTAAGTTTTATATTGCCTCCACTAACAAGCTTTTGTGAGTATTGGTAGTTGAGATATTCCCACAGGTTCCACAAAGGCAAGTCACATTTATCTGGGGAATAAAGACATTGTGGGGATTAGAAGAAAGACTAGTCATCAGCATTATAGTTGGGAGAGTAAGTTCTATGACATCAGAATGGTGATTGGTAACAATAGTAACCAACATCAGTACGGTAACTGGGGTGACGACTTGATTAAATCGGCATTTGGAAACCTAAGTATGGCATCAACTATGAGGTTGGAGATAAAAATATGGAAAACATCGTCTGCTGAGGATAGAAATATGATCAATATCAGTACTACGATTAGGGTAACAATGATTAATCATCAGTGTTGTGACTGGGGATAAAAGGTTAACATCAGTATTATGACCAAGGATAAAAGGTTAACATTGGTATTGTGACTAGGGATAAAAGGTTAACATCAACACTACAACCGGGGTAACAATGATTAATCATCAGTACTACGACTGGGGATAAAAGGTTAGCATCAGTACTGCGATTGGGGTAACAATGATTAATCATTAGTATTGTGACTTGGGATAAAAGGTTAACATCAATACTATGAATGGGGATAACAGTTTAACATCAATAATGTGACTGGGGATAAAAGTTATGCACCATCAACTTTGCGGTTGGAGAAAAAAATTTGATCAACACCAGTTTCATGATAGGGGAGAAGAATGGTTGTCAACAACTCTACGATAGGGGATAAGAACGATCAACATTAGTTTTACGGATGAGGTAACAGCTAATCATCATCAACTATGAGGTTGGAGAAAAAAGTGATCAAATCAGTTCTGCGATAGGATAACAATTGATCATCATCAACTCGGCGGTTGGAGACAAAGTATGATCAACATCAGTTCTACGACTGGGACAAATGTGTTCAACTTCAGTTCTGCGACTGGAATGACAACTGACCATCATTAACTCTGCGGTTGGAGATAAAGTACGATTAACATCAATTTTGTGACTGGACATATGATTATCATCAACTCTGTGGTTGGAGACAAAAGTGATCAACATCAGTTCTGCAATTGGAATAACAAATGTTCATCATCAACTTTGCGGTTGGGGACAAAATATGATAAACATCAATTCTGTGAATAGAGTAACAACTTCTCATCATCAACCCGACAGTTGGAGACAAACATATGACACCAACTCTGAGGTTGGAGACAAAAGTCATCAACATCAGTTATGCGACTGGGATAACAACTAAGCATTATCAATTTTGCAGTTGGAGACAAAAGTAATCAAAATCTGTTCTGTAACTACAAATGATCATCATCGACTCTATGGTTGGAGACAAAAGTGATAACATCAATTCTGCATCTGGAGTAACAAGTGATCATCATTAACTTTACGGTTGGAGACAAAAGTGATCAACATAAATTTTGTGATAGGAGTAACAAATGATCATCATTAACTCTGCGGTTGGAGACAAAAGTGATCAACATGAGTTCTGCAACTAGAGTAACAAATTATCATCATCAACTCTGTCGTTGGGGACAAAATATGATCAACATCAGTTCTATGACTGGAGTAACAAATGATCATCAACTCTGCAGTTGGAAACAGAATGAAGATGACATTAGCACGGGGGATGGAAAACAAATTAGTATCATCATCATGACGGCTGGAAAGAAATGAATGACCTTAACACGGTGGCTAGAAATTTAATAAATAACATCATCACGAAGGCTGGAAAAGAAATCGAATGACATCAGCATGGTGGCTGGAAAGACAACTTGACCATTCCTCATGCAACAGGCAGAGGAAACTTGCAAAAAGGCAAGAGGGAGACATAAGGCCCATACTGTTTATAAAAGGAAAAATAAGGAATGAATTCTCTGAGGAACCTGTTGGGAATATCAGCTTAGGAGTTTTGTGGGGATGATGTCCTCTTTGGAGAAATAATATTGTCTCAGCTGAGGATTTTTTTGGGCTTTTGAGAAAGGCTTGAATCTGGCTTATGTTAGGTATGCATGTTTGATTTTGTAATGACGTAATGTTCCCTATTGATGGATATGCTATGCGTTTTAGTGATATAATGCTATACAATATTGGATTACTATATGCAAGATATCAATGTATGATCGGGCTTTTATTATGTATGCGCTATATAGGGGCGAATGTTTTTCATCAAAATGGATGAAGGTTGAGAGTTTAAAGTAAAAATCACCATTGGGTTTATTAATCGAAAACATGTTTTTTGAGTTACCAGCGGAGCATGTTTTTAAGTGTACCAATGATGAATGGGCTTTGAGAGATGCCAAGCAAGTTGGGCTTTGATTTTTTCTTGGAGGTTCAAATAAAGACCGGGCTTTGAAGGTGTCAATAATGACTGGGCTTTGAGAGATGACAACCAAGTTGGGCTTTATGGAGGTTCCAAGCGAGGTTAGGATTTGAGAGATACCAAGAAAGTTGGGCTTTTAGAGAGGCCATGCGAGGTTGGGCTTTATGGAGGTGCCAAGTATGATTGGGATTTGGCTTTTCTTGTTTGCTTTATAAGCCTTCATGATATGCTAGATGAATCATATGCATGACCAGAGAGACATGATTAATGCATGGTGATGATTTACGGAATGGTTTTGAAGGTTCAACGAGGGCCCCTGAGGTGGATCATGTATGGTCGAAATTGGGAAGTGTCTTACTTGACTACTGATGAGAGACAGGCGTGTCTGTCAGATTATGACTACAAGCGCACAACCTATCATGTAGTTTTAAAAGATTATCAAACCCACATGATGGTCAAACTAATGTTATCTATTGTTGTAGTTCAAAGCTAAGGCTAAAAGGTATAAGGATTACGAATGAGATCGAAAATAGTAATTTCTAATGATTTAAAAGTTATAATGACAAATGAATCCGGAATATGGATTCCGCGTACCTTAGGGATTAGGTAGAATTGGGCACTAAATATGATTCAATTGTGTTAAGTAGAAAACACCGACTTAAAGATCCTGTCTCACGCTCTCGCACTATTGACAAAGATCACACCTCCTAACCACGGGATTTTGCTCTCGCTCACCCGTTCTAATTAGAAAGCGCATTTTGAAAGTAAATGAGATCCTAAACGATGCCTAAAGCGCTCTCGCTGTTTTTAGGATCGATGCCTAGTTTCCACTATCTGGTTCCTTCCTCACACTCTCGCGCTATCAGACTGACCCTTAATTTGTCTCACACTCTCGTGATATTGACAATAAAACATACACTTGGAAACTAAATCCATAACATAGTTAAATCATAAATTCACACCTATTATTACTACCGAGTCTCGTCGGTAAAGACGGTCCTCATACGCCAAACTCAAAATAAATTAGCAAGACATGGTATTATTTGGGAACAACATGATTAACGCATTAAAAATTAAGAACAACATGGCATACAAATAACTGAAGCAGTAAAACATGCAAATATCAAAAGCAGTAAAAAGAACCTGAAATTGCTTAAAATAAAACTGGAATTAACTTGAACTTGAAACTTGAATTAACTTGAAAATAAAATAACGGCAGGCTTGTTCTTTGATCCAAGAGTACAATGAAGATGCAAATAAAATAAAAATAGAACAGGTGTGTCAATCCCTCGATGTGAGTTATTGTCATTTTTACACGTAATTTATGCCTAATTCTAAAACGTGATTTCGGCAGCGCTCCCGCACTACTTGGATACCTTCTAAACTTCACCACAATCATATTTATAAAGGTTTTGGTACCTGGTAACTCCCTTGGATCGTGCATGATAAGTGGGGGGAAAGTAGTGGATAAAAAACTGTTCAGAATTGCTCACTAGCGCAGTTATGTTACTACGCGCTAATGGCGAACACCGTTAGGGAATGGCGAACGCAATTCCTACCAGATTTTAAATGACGTGGCAGCGGAATAAATGGCGTACGCCATCTCCTAGATGGCGAACGCCGTCTGGACAAAATGCATAAAACTTGCTCTTTTTTCTCCTTTTAGCTTCTATTTTGCTTATTTTTGTGTGAGGCTTCCAAAACTTCAATGATATCGGATAATAACTGCAAAACACATAAAATGGAAGTAAAAGACGATAAAATGCAATAAAACAAATATAGATAACATGTGAAATGAGCCTAAAAACACGATATGATTTCTCGTTATCAACTACAAGACGTTTTGTTGAAAAATTATGGGATGTGCTTAGCATGACTTCCCGATATTCATTTTGAACTTAGCAGTTTCTTATGTACGACAGAACTTACTTGAGCAACTTTGAAAGTACGGAGAAGAAATGCCCCTCTATAGCTAGTCTTGCCCCAATCTGTAGGATCTTTGAAGGAATTCTGAGACATTTGCACCATAATGACTTGAGATAGTCTGCCCCATTACTTTAATCGTTAGAGAAGTGTCCCTAATCAACTAATTCATGGAGATATTTGTCGAATCTTGACGTGATTGTCCCGTATTGACTGAATCTTGAAGCGACTTGCTCTTTTGCTCAACAGAGTTTTCAGGCGTTTTGCCCCTTGGTGTGATCAGACTTCTCAGTTGGTGCTCATTATGGAGACTTTCTTGATGTCAAGTGTTTATTCATGAATAAAACTTTTCATTTTGAAAATGATAATCCTAATGTAATGCTTACGTTAGTTTTAAAATCCAAATCTTTTTATTGAAAAATGATGTTGTGATATTCAATGTTCACTAGTCAAAATGTCACATCGATACCAACACAAATGATAAGCAAAACTTTAGGAGTCAGTTTTAACACGATCTTTCCATAGTATGCTTTCGAAATAAACCCTGCTTCAATTAGGTCTTCTGAGGGTTGTAATGTGGTCTGGTTCACGGTTTCAGAAAAAAAAAGAATTTATGGCTCAAAATTTTATTTTAACCCACTCATTCTCCTTGATGTTCTCTAGTCCTATGTTTAGTTAGTTCGACACAAGCATTCATTTTTCAAAAGGACTTTAAATAGTATAAGTGATGGTTAAGGAACCAATGAGGATTTTGGAGTGGCAGTCACCCACCTTTTGTTTTCTGTTGTTTGTGGTCACACAAATTTGTTCTTGCTGAGGATTTTTTTTATCCTTCTTTTTCTTTTCATTTTTTCTTTCCCTAATTTTTGCCTGGACTTATTGTTTTTAGTTTCCAGTCCACCGGGATGCCCTAATTTTTGCTTAAGTCACTTGTGTTCAAGTTTTTGACTTAGGGGACTTTTTTTTAATTTCTTGTTTGCTTTTTTGTTGGAATAAATCGTGTGACATTTGTTCGTTTGATTTGTTGAAAGGGTCGTGATTGCCTCATTCCTTTTGTTGGTGAGGGACAACCATTATGGATTTGTGGTTTTCTACCTCTAGTGAGAGATACGATATGGTTGATTCTCATATGGGATACTTCTTTTTTTTGAAATTTGAGTGCATGGTTAAATTAACTGAAGACTACCCTATCCTTGATTAAGATTATGGATTTTTTTCGTATAGAAAGAAAACTCATACTCCTTGGCTCGAAGGGGTTGACTATGAATTATCTTCCTTATACCTCTGGTGTTTGGGGATTTGAAACAATGCCTTACATCTCCATCAAGGTTTTATTCAAAAGCATACAACCACTAGTTTCGTGTATTTTGATTTCATCATTCTTCTTTTGATTTTTGCTTAAATAAAAGTTTGATATTTATGGATAAAATATGAGTGAACACAAATGGATTAATTTGAAACATGCACATTCATTTCATTATTATTATCATTCAAAAATAAATAAGTTTTACAAGTGAATAATACTTAACAAACAAAAAAGATTACAAATGAAAATGATTGAACAATCTAATGATCGACAGTGTGATTAGCCTTTTTATCCACCCACAAGTTGGGGTCATCATGCTTGTAGAAGTTTATGTGATAGTCCCCAAGGCGGTTCCCCTTCAGAATCTTCCAACATATACAACCTTTTCAGACCTATCCTTGCTTCCACTTGCACCAGTCATGAAATTACACATGTTCTCACACGCGAGGGCATGAGACTGTTCAATATGTCCAGGTTGTTTGGTGTGAACATGATAGCCTTTTAATTTATCAAGTCTTATACCTTATATCTGAAAACCTTACAATTATTGATTGTATGTCCAGGTGCCCTGGAATAGAATTCACATATGGCCTTCACATCATAGCCTGAGGGAAGAGGTGTTGGAGGAGGCCTAGCCTCCTTTAGTGGAACCAAAGAGCTATTGAGAAAATGAGGGAGTAGTTGACTGTAAGGCATATGAACCAGGTTAAACTTTCTCTCTGGCCTCCTTGGTCTTTCTTGGCCTTGTTGAGCATAGGAGTTTCATTGCTGATTTGTATACCGATTATAATTTCACACTTGGCTCCTTTGACTTAGTCGGGGAACAGGCAATGGTTGCTGATAGGGAATCCTTGGAAGTCCGGGTTGTGGATGATATCCCTGGGGAAGCCCGTGACATGAAGTGGAGTCGACCAAATGAAAAGAAGTGGCCATCTCTTCCATGGAACTTGATATGGGATTACCTTCCTTTCTCAATAATGCTTGCAGGATTTCCATAACTAGGCTCATCTGAGTTCTCTGTTGGTTGACCTCCTCCATTAATACTTCCTGGCCTCGCTGAAGTTCTTCCATAGTGATTTAGGACATGATTCCATTTCTAAGCACATGTCGGATAATCAGCTAGTTGGTTAGAAACTGGATGTGATATGAGGTTTTTTTTGTTGTTTTTGTTTTATGAAATGCTAATGATGCATGAATGTATGCAAAAAAGGATTTTGAGTTTCCACGAAATCCTAAGATTTTTGAATTCTCAACAAAGACTAAACATTTTGGATTCCCTATAAATGCACATGCAATAATTAGTTTCTAGTTTTGATTATATGATGAAATGGCATGCAACGTCATAGATTCAAAGGTTCAAGACATTCTGTATAATCTGCACATAGTTCTCGATGCAAGTTCAAAAGTCCGACATATACATGATGAGCAAGGTATGTAAGGTTTTGGTTTCCTGCAAAAACCCAATATCCTCTCATAGGTAGGTTCTAGTTTTCAAAGGTGATCCCTAAAAGGCCTCCCAGAGTCATGGACCCAAATGAAAATACCTTTTTGTAGAAAACGTTTATAGGATAATGGTACTTCCAAGTGGCTCTAGTCTAGGTGTGTGTCTCGTGCCAACCCAACGCGCAAAACGTAAGTCAATATTACTATCCATGATTTTATTCTGTGTATATACTCAAGCTCGGGTATAGAGCTTTTCTCTCATGTAACATCATCCCAACCCACAATAGAGAATATAGAAAATATCCAGAGTATGATGAATATATGAAGCAACAAAGAATGCAATACAGTGGAATAATGATAAAGCAACTAAAGTAGTAAAGATAAACACCCAAACATGCAATGAAATAAACAAAACTTGCCTTGACTTTCTTAGGGAAAATGGAATCCCCAGCAGATTCGCTAGCTGCCGCATCACGAAAAATACCTGAGTGCATCGCACGCTCGAAGATACAACAGAGTCTCCATCAAACTTTATTTATTCCCAAAGGAAATGGAAAATATCGATAAAACCCAGGGGGAAGAGAAAAGGGTAAGGAATTCGGTTATGCAAGGGGATGGTATTAGCACCCCTCACATCCGTTATACTCAGTGGAAACCATTTTGGTTGTTCTTTATGTGAATGGGTGTTACTATCTAAAGGTTACTTACGAATGATAAGGAAAAAAATGTTTGATAATTAATATGCTCGCCAAGGATCCGAACCCTCGTGCCTACGTATTATCATAGTGCAATGAGAAAATCAAAGATCCATAGTTCATGGTAGAAAACACAAATTTGTTGGTTGTGTTTAGTGAACAATGTTAATATTCGTGTTCTATCAGTTAAACATTGCTTGTATGCTCGCACATGAGAGACTTAAGTGTTTGTTTGTTTGCGGTAGAATGAATGGGCTTGTATCTCATTCTAGTAGTCAAACATTGCTTGTATGCTCACGTATGAGAGGCTTAAGCGTTGTTCGTATTGCATTAAACCAAAAATAATATGCCCTTTGTGAAAAAGTTTTGGATGCTCTAAGGCGGAAAATTGAGTTTGATGGGTTGTGATTGATTTTAACTTTGAAAAGATTGTCTTGATTTGAATTGCACTAAAGTCTATGAATGGAGGTGAATACTTTGAACAACTAGGTCAAAAAGCGTCCTGTATCCAAAGATAATCAGAACAAGGGTAGGAATATATCCCTCTCATCCTTCTCCATTTCTTAAACGCTTGTGGCGTACAATTCAAATCATATTTTTAAGTGTTTTTGAATTTATTTTCAAAAAATATTTTAGTCTTAAAATGAACAAGGAAAACAAAAGGAACAATGAAGTCCAATAATGATCAAGGCCTTGATGTCCATTTTGCTTCAGAATCTTGGAAGGGAGGGTATTAGACTTGAGATCCAATGTAGTGCACATACCAAGGTATAACTCAATCAAGTGACCAAAAGTCTTATGATCACTCGAATGAATGAGGGAAATGATAATTATTCTAAGTAATTAATTGATCAAGAATAAACTTGATCAACTAATCAAAGAGGTGAACATGTCAAAGAAAACATTAAACACATGGAAATGTAAGAAATTATCATGGCATTAAAAATTGAAATTAATCATGTTAGAATCTAATTTTTAATTAATTTTAATTAAAAATTAAAGTAATTCCACACTTAAATTCAATTAAATTCTAAAAGAGGAATCTACTTTAATTAACCAAATTCATGCATTTTCTATGAATTATCATGAAATAAAAATGTGCATTGTCATGAATTAAAAGTATAGAAAAAATTGACAAAAGAATTGAAGAAAACAAGCATTAATGGATTAACAATTAATTCTACATGGGTGTATAAACCACAATGCAGCTTGGAAACAGAGGATTTGGGCCTAACAAATAAGGCCCAAACACTAGGTATTGTTGTTGGGTTCAACACGGGGTATACCAAGTAAAATAGTAGCACAAAAGCATTATGGGCTTAGGCTAGGCTCATTCAAAATTGGAAAGGAAAGGAAAAAAACCCAGCAATAGTTCTCTCCTCTACACCTCATGTTCATGTCACACTCTCTTAAGAACACCTCCACCATAGCCTTTCTCCACCGTGTCGGAGGGGGCGGCGTTGGCCGGAACAAATAAATAGCACCACCAATCTACTCCTCTCAACCTCCTCTTTCATAATCTCTCACCAATTCATGTCAAAGATTACTCAATTTTAAGAATTACATAAGTAAAGTGATGAAGCCCAACCTCTAAAAAAATGAAATGATGGAGGAGAAGAATCAAGCCACCGAACCTTAGGGCTTTGATTGTCCAATGCAAGAGCTACATTATGGTATAAAAAATTCAGCAAACAAGGAAGTAGAAAAATTCACTGACTTGCAAGACGGAGGTTTGTCCTAGACATTATTGGAGACAAAGATGATGAAGATGAAGAAAACTAGAGAACCTTTAATCTGGTAAGCTAATCAATTTTTTTGCTGAAAATGCTTCAATCACTTGCTTTTTTTCTTCCTTGAATGTAGTATACAAATCGAAATTGGATTGTGGTTGTTATTGATTGTGTGCTGAATGTAGTAGTAACAAGGTGTAGTAATGGAGTGTAAAGGTCTTAGCTCAATTGGTGTCAAGCTTCAAGGTGATGCTTGCTCCAACAATGGTGTTTTGGAGCTTTGGTGTGAGGTGAAAAAGATGAATTGAGAGAGTGAATTATGAATTTTGAGTGATTGTTGAATGAGTTTTTGTGATTGTGATTGTTGCATGTGTGAACTCCTCTTTGATTGAAGAGAGTGGTGAGTTTATATAGGTGAATTTTGGCTAGTTTTCCAGGCAATGGCGGTCAGAAGTTAGCGCAACAGTTAATGTTAGGTGTTTTCATGAGCTAGTTGGTTATGAAGTTAACAATGTTAGTGAGTTGTTAAATTGTTAGTTGGAGCTGTTATGGAAGCGTAATAGAAACTGTTATGACAGCTTGGTGATGTTAGGATTAAAGTGAGTTAGTGTGGTTCAAGTATTGATGAATGTTAGTGATGTAGGTTGCTATGTATTATTTTCTACTGCATTATATGTTGTGAATTGCTATATGTATGTTAGGTATACTGTCATTGGAATTGTGACTTTGAAAATAACACTGTAATGCTTGAAAAGAAGCAAAAAAATTCTACTGGTTCAGGTGTAACCGGTTACCATATATTGTGTAACTGATTACCAACATGAAAACATGTGTTCTAGACTGGTTTCTGGAGGCTTCAACACGGGTGTAGCCGGTTATCAACTTTTGTGTAACTGATTACCAACATGATAACAAGCCTCTAGATTTTGGTGAACACATGTGTAACTGGTTACTAGGTTTTGTGTAACCGGTTACCAACATGAAAACTTGAATTTTTTGGTGAGCTGAAGCAGGTGTACTTGGTTACACTAATTCAGGTAATCAATTACCAACATGAAAGTTTGAATTTTTGGCTATGTTATGAGGTGTTGGCTTGTGTATGGAGCATTGTCTTGGTTTTTTCTTGTATTTATGCATGTGTAAGTCATGGTCTGAATTGATTTGTACATGGTTTTGCAGGGTTAACATATGGTGAGATGAATAACACTTGGGAAATTTATTTTAGTCATGAAGAAACTTGAAGATTTGGAAGCTCAAACATGGAGTACTTTTGAGGGGAATGAAACAAGTAGTGTCTAGGATAGTCAGTTGACTTTGGTCAATTGTTTTGAATAAAAAGTCAATAGTTGACCAAACATCAACTATAGGTCAAAAGATGCAGAATTATGTAGTTGTTTTGGACTCTTTTGTGTAATGAAATTGGATGTTTTTGAAATGGAAAATGGCCTTTTGAAATGAATTATTTCTTGTGTTCTTGAGAAGAATATTTTCCCTCCAAATCTTGGTTTGAACATTTGAACTTGTACTTAAATGAAGTTGAATGGATCTTGATTTCCGTGACTTTACTCTGGATCCTCATGTTGTGATGTAGTCCATATGATCCACAAATGTCACATACCAAAATTAAAGTTCCAAAGCTTTCAGCTTAGGAGAAATGATCAACACTAGTCAACTATAGCCCTAAGATACCATAGGCTTGGTTCTCAAGAATACCATAAAAAGATACCTGTTAAACCCTTGTGCCATGAACAACAAGCTTTGAATCTATGATGCTTATCTAATAAGTGCAGTTATAAATGAATGAATATGTAATGGGTATGCAACTTAATTAAGGATCAAAGGTCAGATGGAAAGTATATAGAAGGTAGGTAAAATTTTGGGGTATGACACCGGAATATACAAGACATATTTGAATAAGGAATTTCCAACATCCCTTCTCATGATCAAAACATCACTGATCCCATTGTCATACCCTAATTTTTTCCCCTAAGCTTCATAGCATATAAATCAAGCATTGCATTCATACTTTCAATCCATCAATACCCTAATGTGATCACAAGCATGGATCTAAGAGATTTTGGGCTTGATAACCTCTCATTGATTGTTTGCTCAAGCTAGGATTTGGTATCTCACTCATTGTATCACCAATTGCTTTACTTTGTACTATTACTTGTGTTATCTTTAACTTGCTTGGTCTCTTATTACTATGTACTTAGCTTAAAGGTATATACATTGCATTTGCATCATTCATCACTACTTTCATGCCTTTAGATAGATTTTGCTCTTGTGTTGTGCTTGTATCTTTTGTAGTTAGATTGTGAAAGATTTGAGAAATATGAAGATCAAAAGAAAGGGCATTATGGTCTTAATCATTCAAGGTTTATCAATTTTAATTTAATATTATGATGTGCATGGATATCAATATAACTTGGTCATTATTTGTGCAAGTCATCACAAGGAATTGCTTCATTGGCTCTAAGACTAGATGGGTTGACTTCCAAAGGTCATAACTTTTTCATCAAGCAAGACATGAATATGGTTCTATTTTAATTGGACTCTAACTTTCATCATCTACAACTCCTCTTAACATTTTAAGATCCAATTGTGGATGGAAAACCATTTTTGAAGGCAAAACATCTCAAGTTGTCTAGGGTTTTGACCTAATTTTCAAGTTGTACTTCCCAAGGTCATAAATTGGGCAATACTTATCATATGGAGCCCATTATTTTTCTCACATTATCCAATTGAGACCCTCTACAAGTTTTATTCATTGTTCAAGAATATATTTTGCTTGGTTTAGCATTTGACTTTGAAGGTCTCCCTATTCAGTGCCCTATTTTTTTCCCAACTTCAATTGACCATAACTTGGTCAATTTTCATCCAAATAGAGTGGTTCGTTTCATAATATCAATCTTGAATACATCCCCAACAAGTTTTCTTTCTATCAAAAATTCCAATTTTGAGTGGAAGCCCATTTATTTTCGGAAAATATTACAGGTCATTCTTGGTTTTTAGTGAGTTTGGGCCAAACTTCAAAACATCATAACTACTTCAATGTTTGTCCAAATGAGGTGGTTCTTTTTGCAAATTCAATCTTAAAACCATTTTTAACATTTTAAATTCACACATCAAAGGCCAATTTTGGGTATAAAAGGGTGAATGATGTACATACATTATAGGTCATTTTTCCAACTTCACTACCCCATAACGTTCTCATTTTTTACCCAAATTAGGTGGTTCTTTTTTATATGATTGTATTTTTCCATTATATACAACTTTCATTCATTGTCCAAAGGCCAAAAATGCATAGATTAAGGACTTGTAGTGCAAACGTCAAAGTTGCCAACATTGTCCAAAAGTGAAAAAAATGAGGTTTTTATCTAAAGGCTTTTTGGGTGTTTTTCCAACTCAAACCCCTCATGAATGGTTCATATAACTTGTGTGAATTATTTTTTGAGGTTGATTCAAGCCAAAACTCAAAGTGACCACCTTGTACTTGCATTTCAAGTTATCCATTCAAGTCACATAGTCATTTTCCAAATTACACCTCTTTGAGCTCCAATTTTTGTGTCATTCAATTACATACCAATTATGTGGTGTGTGTGCATAAATGTGTGCCATGATTGAGGGTTCAAACCTTGATTTTTCTCTTAACCCGAGCCATGATGGATTTTTGGCCAAAACTCTTTTTCTCCCAAACCAATTAACGTTGCTCCAATTGGACCTCAAAAATATAATGAGAAACCCAATTGCACTTGCTTTTTGCACTCATCCACAAGCTACACCATGCATATGTCCCACATTTCTCATTTTTGCAATTTTCACCTTTTGGAAGCAAGTCATAAAATGACCAAGGGCAAGGACAGTTGGCCACGATTTTGAATCAAAACAAATTAGTGGAGTGTGTAGTGTGTTCACACATGCCATTAGCAAAGGTACAAAGGCCACCTCACCAAAACTTGATTTGCAAGATTGTGAAAAATTCCTTTTTACCCTCTAACCTAATTAAGGGTATTCGGCAAGTGACCAACACACTCTCCCTCTTTAAATAGAGGCTCTTGCACTGCCATTCTCAAGCTTAGAGAGCCCTAGAACCTATGTAGAAATTTATACTCAACCTCTGAACTTTGGGACGATTTTCAAATCTCAAGCATCCTCAAGCTATTCCTTTGGCTCAACAAGGTTCTCTAAAGTATGGTGGAGGTGTGACAACTTGAAGCAAGCAAAATAGTGGCATGTGGAGGAAGAACAAGTTCTCTGAAATCAGTCATTCAAGTGATCTTCAAGAGGTATAAAATATGAACCAAACCTTAAATTTCTTGATGCCATGTTGTTGAGAATTTGTTCCTGATGATCAACATAACTTTCATTTTCATGAACTGAGTAGCATTTAATTTTGATTTGTAGTTTACGGTTTCATTTTGTTCCTACCTTCGCTTTGCATTGCTGAGTATTCATAAATGATTTTGGATTCTACCATCTTACTCGCCATGAAATTCTGAGAAACATTGCTTATTTGAGTTTTGCATTTTAAGTTGTTTTTATTTTCTCCAGAAACCGGCCACCACCCATGGTGGTCCGGTCGTCTTCTCAAGCAAGCACACGTTCCTCCCTCCAAAATTCAAAAATGGACCAATGGGAGTGTGACGTGTGGTCCCTCCAAATTTCAAATTTCAGCTTGATCCCATGCGTTAAGAAACACGTCTTATGGTGGGTTAGCTTCAGATCCAAGGGCTCATTATTGAGGAGAGTGAGCAGATCTGCGCACGCGCCTACCGTAGACCCTTCTCCATTATTTTCCACTGGATTGCATTTTATTTATTTTTTTCTATTTATTTTAATTATTTTGTTTATTTAATATTTCTCAAACTCTTTGGAATTTGGAAAAATGTCCAACATGAAAGTTGTTTGGAATACCTTTCTCTTCCATAATATGATTTTTGTTGATTTTTCTGACTAATAGAAAATTAAAAATCATTTTTTCTCTTTTTGTGTGTTATTTTTAATGTATTTAAATCATAGTATTTTCAAATTACATGATAAAAATCCCAAAAATTTTGTGTATGACCCTTATACAATAGGTGACACTTTCCTTATTTGATCTTTCTGTTTTGAAGCATTTTTCATTTAGTTTGATGTTTAGGGTTTATGATCCATTTATTTCCAAAGATTGAAAACCCTAAGTGTTTCAAATTTGTTCATAAATGGTATATAGTTACATTTTTGGTTTCCATAGGTGATTGGTGACATCTTTTGTATTGAACACTTTCTCATTTGAAGCTTATTTCTTAAAATTCAAAATTAGGGTTTTCCTTTTGCCATTTTTGCTTGATTCAAGTTGTAACTTTTTCTTGATGCATGATCAATGTGAAATGATTGCATACCTGGTTTAAAGTATGATATTTGTATACTTTCTTATGTTGAAAGTTTTTTCATTTGAACCCTTTCTCATTTAGTTCTCATTTAGTTCTCATTTAGGTGTTGATTTTGATGTTTATGCTAGATTTTGACTTAGGATGGACCTCAAATATTGATGCTTGATTTATGATTCCATATTGATGTTTGTATGAAATTTTGTAACATGTTTTCTTCTTTCCACTTTTCATTTTTAGGTCCTTTTCATTTTCATTTGATTTCATGTTTGATTTGACCTAATTTTGGCATGTCTAAGTGATACATTGTATGATTAGAACCATAACTTGTTTGATACTCATCATGAATGCAATCCATGAACATTATTGGTTTTCTATATCATTATGATTCATATCATCTTCCAATTTTTTTTTGATATCATGTTCATATCTTTCACCTTTAATCCAATCTTCAAGCATGTTGTAGATTAGGGTTTATACCTTGCTAACATGCCTTGTTTTGATTCCCATTTTGTCAACTTGCGTGATTAATGATGTGTTTCGATTGCATTTGATTCTGACCTCACTATGTGTCATTTCATATGTTAAGTGTTTTTTGCATTTGGATCCTTTTCCATTTTCATTTTGTTTTGTTTATAAAGCATGTTTAGTTTGCATTCCATTTGTGACTTGTTTTGATAATCATGTTCAAATGTGTTTTTCCTTGCATGAGAAAAATACCAAAAAGTATATGTCATTTTGGACTCATACTTCTCCATTTCATTTTTTTAAGTTTACTAACAATTTTGATTCTATGTTATAGTTTAAAATATGTTAAGTCATTGAATTAGCATTGTTTCTCTTCTTGTTACATTCAAGTATTCCATTCAAACATGGTGAAAAAGAAAATTACAAAGAGGAAGAGTCAATCCAAATCATGTGAGACAAGAAAGAGACCAAGAGATGCCTTATATCTTCATTTGTTTATTTGCTTTCATTTTTCTTTTTATTTGTCTTTGAGATTCCATGTGTGGAAGGAAAGTATCACCTTAGGACTAGTTTATCTTTCTTGCTTTTAAAAGTGATGTAATAAGGATACTATGGATACTATGTTTAAATAAGGGTATGGGGTTTTGCAAGAGGCGTAGGTTAGAGGTTGTACTTTAATGCCTTAAACTAAAACCAACCTAAAATCAACCATTCATAACTAAAGTTACTTTCTTGCATGAAAATTGTCCACCTCCCTTGTCTATAACTTAGTAAGCCACCCTTTTTACATGACAAAACACTTTGTAAAACACATAATAAAGGCTTTAACCTAATAAAAGATTAAAAAACACAAAACTCACTTTATTTTAAACCCCCAGCGTTTACTTGGTCCATATACCAAGCACCTAACCAATGTTGTAAGTCGAGTGTCTTTTTAGCCCCGCAACTAACCAACCACAAGGGTGTACCACAAAAGAGCAAGCAAGAAAAAATGATGTATAGTGGACATTCTCTTAAGTGATAAGGCCTATTATCACTTACTCAAATAAAATCAAGCAAACAAATAAAAACAACCTCTTAGGTGAACTATAAAGCTTTGATCCTTCATTTCACTTGGGGGTACATAGGCATGAGATATTCACACAAATCTTTGCAAGCATAATAAAAAATACAACCTCGCCCTTTCCTTTTCTTGTGTTAAACCCACTCACCTTTTAATACCCATAATAAGGCAAACAATATATGACCAATGGTTCCCTTGGAGAACCAAGGGTGCAAAGGGTGCCTAACACATTCCCTTTGCATAACCGACTTGCTTACCTAGATCTATTTCTTAGGCTTTTATCGATATTTTCCCTTTCCATGTTTTTGGATACAATAAAGTTTGGTGGCAACTCATGCTTTAGTGATTCAATTGAGTCAAGAGAATCCAATGTCTTATATTCAAAAATCCCGCTACGATAGGTGGAGACTCTTCTGGGGACAAACATTTGCACCCCTAATAGCAAAGTCAAGCCAAATTGCTTATATATTGTTGTTGTTTTTACGGGTGATACATGTGTGGTGAGATAAACTTTGACCCGAGCTTGAGCAAAAACATAAGAATAGGAAGTGATATACTCATGAAGACCCCCTTAACTTAGGTGATGTGGGGTTGACATGAGATTCGCACTTGGTGGAGACTCCCCCCGATTTCTCGAGACCTTATGATCAAGTCGTAATGGTATTAAAGGAGGAAGGCCCTAGGGTCTGAACACCAAGAACCATAAAACCCAATTAACCCATCTTTGCCTATTTAAGAAACATGGTGTGATACTACCCTTTTGGCCTAGGCATCGTGGGATTGATACATGATACCACACTTGAACGAGATTCTCTTTAGTTTATTATCAGCCCTCACCTACGTGATAAGTTGGTAATAACTTCGAGATAGATTGTTAACATTCAAGCACCTTTGTAGAACCCGATCACTTATCTCTTAAACTTATAGCACATACCTTATGGGAGGGGGTTTGACATTATCCACCTTGGCGCCATGCTTGTGATCCTAAACCAATAACCTTGCATTGTGTGTTCATGCATTCATGCATTCATGCATTCATGCATCATAACATCCTTTATCCATTTTCAAGGAGAAATTACTCAGATTATTGAAAAATTGGACAAAGAAAGTCCCTTGGAATATTATATTGGTTTGACCCACGATGAACCTTCGATAAAAAAAATACGGGTATGTCCCTCGGTTGTCCCTCAAATTGATGTCACGCCGGTTTGTCCCTAAAGGTTGTGATGTCTGAATTATTCTCCAAGTTTGCAATAAATAGGTTGTGATCCTTGAAGATAGATGAAGCATTTGCATTGAAAATTGTCAAAAACTCTGTTATCATTTTAATTTCGAGGATTCAAAAGTATACTTATTTATAAACTTCTTTCATTTGTTTAAGATGTCTTTGGAAAAGGAAACTAGGAGTCGGTTCCAGTTCAGTTTTCCCGATCCAGATCTGTCTGTATTACAAGACTTGGCCACTCGTGTGGAAGATCATGATGGTTTTAAGAAGATGTTTGGAAATCTCTTATCTTTGATGAAAGTGAAAGTGGATAGCATGGCTTTGAGGGTTCTTTCACATTTTAATGACCCAACATATCAATGTTTCACTTTCCTCGATTATCAATTATCCCTGACTCTTGAATAATTCGCTTACATTCTGGGAATTCCAATCCGTGATAAGATTCCTTTTATTGGATGAGAAGAGGTACCAAAGTCCCACATTATTGAGGAATCTCTACATGTTCCAAAGTTTGAGGTAGAAAATGGTCTCGCCACTAAAGAAGGAATTTCCGGTTTCCCCATCAAATACTTAGTGGAAAGAGCTTCACATTATGCCAACATGGGGAGTAATGATGTTTTTGAAGCAATCTTGGCCTTAATGATTTATGGGATTCTACTTTTTCTAAGCTTCAAAGAGTTTGTCAATATGGATGCTATTCGATTTTCATGACTTGTAATCCGATTCCTACTCTTCTAGGAGATGTTTATTACTCCATCCACTTTAGGACTGAAAAGAAGGGTGGATGGGTCCGTTGTTGTACACCTATACTGTATAGGTGGTTTATTTTGCACTTGCCGCAATCCACCATATACAACAACGACAATATCATGTGGTCAAAATGGCTTATGACTCTTGCTAATAGGGACATAGTATGATACAACGCAACCAATGATATTAGGACGATTGTAGTGAGTTGTGGAGAATTCTGCAACGTACCTTATTGGTACCAAGGGAGTTATTACCTACAACGGTTGAAGAAAGCTTTTGACAAGAATGTTAAATCTCACATATTCATCAAATGGGATCTTGTGCTAAAGAAGATCTTGTCCGGTCAACATGATGCTAGGGGAAAATGGACGCTAAATTATGAAGGCCCATATGTCGTCAAGAAATCTTTCTCAGGCGGTGCCTTAACTCTTACGACTATGGATGGAGAAGAGATTTTGTGTCCAGTCAATTCAGATGCAGTCAAGAAATACTATGCCTAAGAATAAAAGAACGCTCGATAAGTCGAAAACCTGAAAGGGCGGATTAGTAAAAAAAAGAGCAGTCCTAATGGATTGAAAACCCGAAAGGGCGGTCCAGTCAAAATGAAAGGGACAAAAACAGAATAATCATCCTGGTAGATTGAATACCCCTTGGGGAAATCTACGCAAAACAAAGGGACAAATGGCTAGTAACTGCATCTTGACAAGACTTCTATTGAAGACAACATCTTTGTACTCGAATATTCAAAGTGGAAGGGAGAATAGTGATCATTGTGATTCAATATAGCCCTTCCCAATTACCACTTTCCACTTTTGTATAAATCCATGGATTCCTCCCTTTGCGAACTACCATTCGTGCAATAAAACTCAAATATCTGCTCATATATGTTCTTACTTTTATTCTGTGCAAAATTTTCTTTTATATTTGATGTTAATTCTTGCAACAAAAATTTAAAATTATCTGTTGATTTTCAAAATGAATTTGTTTCAAATAACTTGACACAACATGATCGAAAGGACTTTATACTACTTGTCCGAGATGATGGAATTGATCATATGTCTTGATTCAACTTTTGAAGATTGTTGAGATCCGATTCAGTATAGATACATGCCAGGATTAGTACTACCTTAATCAGTGATTCCCAAGCTAGCCGAAAGGCCATGTAATGGGGCATCCATTTTTCTATCCATCGAGAAAAGATACCCGTATCCGTAAAATCATTCAAGCGTTTGTCGTTAGAAGTTAGATTGTATCTATCCCCAGTAAAGTCCCAATGACTTCTAAAAATGAATCATCTATTCCTCGATAGAAACATCAATCGGATCATATCTTTCCCCGACGGAATCTCGATTGCTTAAACCATGTCTTCCCCAGTGAAGTCATGTGGGTTTCCAGAAGGTTGTATCCTTTCTTCCCCCAGCAGCTACATCTTTTGAACATAGAAATTGATCTGTAAAATTCTTCAAGCTTCTTTGTTGCTCGGAGTTTGATCATTTCTTTTCCCCAAAGCAGTTGATGATTGTAGAATTTCCCCAGCGAAAGTAAATCATATCTCTTATCCCTATACAGTGGTCAGGTTTTGCATAACCCAGTAAGGGAACCAATGTCGTAGGATCTTTTCCCCATCAGTTGGGAAACTTTTTGATAGGAATTCCCGACGGCATTGATAAATCTCTCGAGATACTCCTCATTAGAGTCTCTGAATCCTCAGCAGATCCAGTTTGGATATATCCTCAACATTTTTGGAAATTAATCTGTAAAATCCTTCAAGCCATGTGGATAGAAGTTGGATCTATGTTTTCCCCAACCAGAATCGAGGATATTCCATCATTATCCCCTAGCGAAGAGGGTGTATTCTTTTTACCTCCTCAAGTAGAGTAGAGCTTGTCACGGTATTTTCCCAAGTAGAATGGAGAGTGATGTAGCTCATTACCAATACAGAGCATGATATATTGAATCCACTGAAGTCGGATTTCATGGATATATTAAGTGGCAGAGTTCCTGTGTTGGAATATACTCCTTACTGCCTCTTGTTATCACTGCCTATTTATTGCGTCAATTTTGTCAGCATTTGCATAACATTTGCAGGCATTAAACAATCACAATGCGTAAGTAGAATCATTACATAATCAAATCATTCTACGATACATATGCATAGTGGAGGAACAAACCATCCCCCACCGAGTCATAGTATGGTAAATTTCCACATACACAGTGATTGATTTCCCCGATTGAGTCAGGCTCATGAAGACTCTTGGAAGAATCTTCCATCCCCACAGAATTCATTTGTCTGCAGCTGAGTCATGCTCTGTCAAAACTCATGTTCGGGTTAATCCCCAGTTGAGTCTCGTTTCATTCCTCTCTAAAATATAAGGAAGGAATATCCCCCACTTGAGCTTGTTTCCTCAGGAAAAGTCTTGTTTGACCCTTTCTCTCCAGTTCATTTCTGGATTGAACTTTGGTTCCCTCGCAGTAACTTATCATATGGACTAAGTGTTCAATAAGTAAGCAACTCCCCAGCAATCGATTACCAGTTTTGAATTATACATTCAAGGTATTTTTGAGAACACTATGTCAGTGCTTCCCCAACAGATTATGCAAAGCAACAAATATTGTTTTCCCTAGCTAAGGTAGGTAATCATGCAATAACCAGCAAAGCAAATCAATTTTCCCTATATGGGGAACTTTTCCAAGTGACATACCAAACGGAAATTTAAACTGAGTCCCTTTCTAGACGAAAGTCAAGGAAGTCGGGAGGTTTTTGGAATAAGCTAAGTCCCATTCAAGGAAGAAACCAAGAAAGTTGGGAAGCTTAATCTTCATCAATTATATGATGACATCAGATTATTGCCGCTCTCATTAAGTAAAAGGATAATTTGAAGCGGACAAAAGAAGCCACTCGTGCAAGGAGTTGGATGGAATTGTCTAAGCCTTTTCCAAGAGAAATACTTGGAGTGAAGGAAGAACTAGCTACTCATGTGTTAAGTAGTGAAACTAATTTCAGGTAAAGAATAAACGTTCATGGATCGCATATCTATGGGGATCAAGATAAAATTTGTATGTGCCTTTCTAGGAGAAAAACCTAGATCAAAAAGGCAGAATGAGGATTAGTCACTTGTATGTGAAGTTGATGAGGCCATATATCGCTTTCTCTATTCTTAGCTCACCATCTAAGTCCAGAAACACGTGTTCCGTCGAGTATTCGGAAAAGCAATAGAGTATCGACAATTTTATCTTTCTATGTTCTTAGCTCACCATCTAAGTCCAAAAGTATTGTTTCATCTAGTGCTCGGCAAAGCAATCGAGTACCGACAATTTTATCTTTCTCTGTTCTTAGCTCACCATCTAAGTCCATAAGTATTATTTCATCTAGTGCTCGGTAAAGCAATCGAGTACCGATGACATTGTTTTTCTTTTTCTCTGTTCTTAGCTCACCATCTAAGTCCAAAAGTATATGTACTTTTGTCTCGTTCTAGAAATTTGTCTGAGTCCAGACCTGCACTTCGTTAACCAGTGCATTTTGTTCTAAGTTGCACCTTTAGTTCAGAAAGGTTAACATATCTCTTTATCTTCTCTATAAAAGGATCTGTGTGAATCCTGACAGACTTATTTATTGTTGCCTTTCTAGTGTTTACTTCACTATGAAGGTTCTTTTTTCCAACAATTAGTAACTAGTATTGTTGTTCATTCCTTAGTGGAATCCCTTGTAGTAGGCCTTTCCCCAGAGAGTCCAACATATTTTCTCTTTTCCTTAGCGAGCCTCGCATCACATGGCATTCATATCATACACCATAGCATAACATTTCTCCGTTAATTTTTATTTTTGCATCATCATCCATTCATCAGAGGGATAAAAATAAGGTATTTTGTATCTAACTACCTTCAGTCCTTTCAATCCCGAAGAATTTCAGTCTTCATACCTCAAAGCTGAAGGAACTTAGATAGGGGCACCCGTCGACCATTAGAGTGGTATCATCTGCGAACTTTACTTTATTCTTCATGGCACGATTAATTTTGACAAACCAATCCTTTCTTCCTGTCATATGAGTTGAATAATTTGAGTCCAAATACCACTTTTCACTAAATTGAACTCCTTTCAAACTCATCATGGCATCTTCATATTCATGCAACTAATTAATCGTATCATTTAACCAACCTCAACTCGATTTTTCAGCATTCATTGAATTGTTGCAGCTGCTGTACCACAGCTATTTGCTGCTACAATTCCCTTTCGTGATCATGACCAAGAGTGTATTCTCTTCATCAAACTCTTGTCTTGCAACCTTGGATTCAACCCCTTGAGATTCCTTCTTGTTCGCATTTCATTCTTTTGCAAAATGAACGAACCATTGACACTTATAATACTGCTCCTTGCTCTTGTCAAACCTCTTCCTTTCACCTTTAAAGTTGCCTTGACCACCTTGTAGCTGCTCCCACCCCTTTGACAAGTCGAATTATTTGAATTTTGGGAATCTCTTCCACCGAAATTCTGAAAATTCCCTTTGCTCTTCATGGGCCATTTTCCTTTCAATCTATTGTCATTCTCATTGAAGCGAGCTTGCAAAGAGATCTCCGCCTTTGACTTATCGTTATTCCTATCTTCCATCCTTTGCTCATGAGCCTCAAGAGAACTTTGCAGCTCCTCTTTGGTCAAAGTCACAAGATCCTTAGACTCCTCAATCGCCACAACTATAATGTCAAATCTTGGTCTTACAGAACATAAGATTTTAGCGATAACATACTGCTATGTAATAATTTCTCTGCATGCCTTCACTTGATTCACCAACCAAGTGATTCTCGTTGTGAAATCATTGATTATATCCTTTTCCTCTATTTGAATCAATTCGAGATGACGTTTGTGAGTTTGTAACCTTACCACTTTTGCCTTGTAAGCACCTGCATAGGTTTTCTCTAAGACCTCCCACGCTTGCTTTGACGATTCGCAATTATCAACATTCTTAAAGTTGTCGCCATTAAAACATTGATGGATCAAGAACAACACTTTGAAGTCTTTCTTCTTCTCTTCCTTATGTGTTGCTTGTTGCGCCTATGTTGCATTTTGAATAAGAGGAGTAACACCATTCTTGATCACTTCAAGAACATCTTGGTAGCCAAACAACACCTTCATTTGCTTGAACCATTTGTTGTAATTCTTTGCATCAAGAATATGTAGGTTTGCATGGATTCTTTCATTGGATTGCACACTAGGTGTTTGTGGATCTGAACTAGGCTCTGATACAAAATGTTGGAACAAGACACCACAAGTTTGGTGAACAATGGTGGAGAAACTTTGGATGTGGAATGTGAAAGAGGAGAATTGAGAGAGCAAGAGAGAAAGAGAGAGAGAGAGAGAGAGAGATAGAGAGAGAGAGAGAGAGAGAGAGAGAGAGAGAGAGAATTAAGGGTGAGAGATTATTATTTCATTTACATTGGATGCATGTGCATCCTAAATACTTATACAAGAGTTACAACATAATTGGGAACTGAGTTGACCAAGTAAAATAGCAGAAAAAACAAAATATCATGCTGGTAACCGGTTACACCAAAATGAATAATCGGTTACACCTGACAATGAATTAAATCAGCTTCAGTGGTAACCGGTTACACCAAAATGGTTAACAGGTTACACTTACAAAAACTCCACATTTCTGTTACTTGATTGAACCTCAGACCTTGCTGTAACCGGTTACCTACCCGTGGTAACTAGTTACACCACTTGGATCACTTGAAAAACATCAACATCATCTACGTCAAACACGAAATAGTGTAACTTGTGGGGATTTAAAGGAATTAATGTTATAATTGAAGTAAGATTTTCCTCTGTTCTTAATAAACCTCCCTTGTGATTTATCAATGATGAAAAAGGGACACATCCTCGTTCCATTTTTTATAAACCAACAATCTATGACAATTTACCATCTCTTAATAATCTTCAAAATCAACCATGGTGGAAGAGTTGACATGAACAATTCATAGAGGGTCTGATTGAGAAGACGTGGACTTCATGTTGTGAATATTTTTAATTTGGTTATAATCCTACATCTTATCTATAGAGGAAATAAAATAACAATATCACCATACGAAAAAATATGCCCACACAACATAAAAATCTTCAAAAGATGGAAAATGCCTTGTTTTATAATGAGGTGGATCCCTTTTTATCCAGAGACAATGAATAATATTGAATCAAGTTGAAGAATTATGCATCATGACCCAGAAAATAATTGGCCTTAAAAAAATATCATTTCTCCATGTTTCTTAAAATGTTTGGTAGACGAACAATGGGTTGAAGCATGAATGACATGAACTATTAGTAACACAAAAAGTTCCATGGGAGGTTGTAACAAAAGGTTTGTTACTTATATACTGCAATTTCAAATCAATAGGAGGAATGTATAGCAATCCAAATATCTTGACTATTGGTTCAAATGAAACCAAAACTTTATGTTCACTAAACAACTCCCATTGAAGGAAAAACATAGTACAAAAAAACAGAACTACGTAGTCTCACTTTGAGAAATGCACACGGATGTTGAAAACCTATCATTTAATCATGAGAAAAAGGATAAATTTCAAAAGGATCCAAATAAAAGCTCGCCAAACGTTGATCCTCAAATCATGTGAAAGATATATGGACTTTATATCTATACTGGTAAAAAAAATACATGTGGGCATCTTACCACTGCAAGGGATGAGGCCCTTAGAGGTCTTAATAGGTATATTAAGATGTATGGTGGTTAGGGCTTGTCTATGTCAGCGAGAAGCCTTGTACGATGGTGCTTGTGGTGGTTTAGAGGATCTCATCACTTGAGGTGAGAGGCTTTGTATGTGAGTGGCATGCTTAGGTATAAGTGTGTGTAAGGTGTGATTTGTATGAGTTAAGATTTGTCCTTTTCTCCCCCTAGAAGAGAGGTATTTATAGAGGATTTTTGGGCCTAGGGTTAGGAAACCCTTAGGAGTGGAGACCACTCCCTCATGATCAGGGGAAGCTGTTGACCACCTATTTTTTAGGGAATCATGGTGTGGTTCCTCTCGCTTGACCAACAACTTTACACATGTCATTAGTGCCAAGGGCAAGCCTCTCTATTTTGCGAGGATATCGCCTAGGCGACATCACTCTTAGTTAAGGACGCCCGAGCCACTCTTGTTTAAGAATATAATAAATATAACACTACAATATCCCAAAAATGAAGCATCATTCATCAAAAAATTCAACTATTATAATGACTGTATATGCGTTCCTCTAAAGCGGGTATATCAACAGCCTACTCAGTAGGTTTTTCCAAATATGGATATGGATTCAAAGAACGAGGTCCGACATGATTAAAATTAATTGTCCATAAACCAAGATACAAAAGGTCCACTTTATTCTTCAAACATTCCATCTCAAGAATGAAGATGGACATGCTAACATGAAATAAGAGATCCTTAGCCATGTCAACCAGTTCACGAGAGATGGTGAGAGAACGATACAACAAGACACACACTTTCATCTCCCTACTTTATTCTTCCTATTATTACACATCAAGAAGCCTCATTTGTGAGTTCTTTATATTGAAGAACTTCTAAGAGGGGGAGAAGAGAGGATACCAATAAGCATTGCCACCATAAGGAAGCATTGTTCCACGATTCAAAATATTGCTATAGACGTATATTGAAACAAATAGAGGAAAGTGAAATAAGAGAGAGTAAAAAAAATTCCAGTGAAGGGATTTTGAAGAATAAGGAGGCCTGATGGATGGGATACCCTATGAGATTTTAAAATTCACAGAAGTTATAGAAAGTTGGTAAAGAATCAAGCAGGGAGCAAGTGAAACAATGACACATAAACTCTAAAATAACTATCTAAAAAATTAAAAAGGAACATAACTTCAAGGTTTATGATGAAGGAGAAAGTGAGAGAAAAAAAAAGAAAAAATATATACCCAATTTCTACGGAAGCTAGCAAACACTAACTTTTGAACCAAGAAGCAAAGAGATCCACACAATGATCTAGACTTAGGATCTTGAGAAGAAAACAAAGGGCTCAATATCTAAGAGTGGCGTGGAGGAACCAAATACAACCTTACCCATGTCTTAATCATCACATATTGATTTTGAATAAAAACATAAAATGCGCCCCCAACCTACAATTCATATCCCCATGGTTACAAGCTATGAGTGGGCATTGGAGAATCGTTAGACTCAAGAGAAAAATGACAAAGACATCTCATTTTCGGAAATAATACAAGGAAATAAGATACAACTCTCCATATATCCTCAAAAATAGAAAATGTAGATCCAATCAAAAATTTCCATTAAAAGGTTGCACTAGGAAGACACTTCTACTATTCAGCCATTCATCGAACAAGACCAAGGAAATAAAAGGCACACCCGTACTAGAAGAACAATCCACATAAATTAGGAAGATATTCACACATATTTACAACCCCATGACGGCCCCGGCTCAAAGAGTATATAACAAACCACAACTCGATTTCATTACCCTAGCTTGAGGGATTGTTGTTCCGATTTGGGCCAATACCTAGTTTACTTTGTTCCATCACATTATAATGTTTTCCAAGGAACTTAGAAAAGAGGTTGTTGAATCCATCTAACATATCCTATATGATATTCTAAAATATTTACATTCTAGAACGACTCAGATGGTCTAAAATCCATGGAAAAATCTTGCCTTAATGTCGTACAAGGTCAAAACTAATAAGGATTCATAGGGTCGTCTGGATAGACAATCAAAGGCTAATAATGACATATCACTAACGTCAAATCGCTGACATCATTCCCCTAAAGCATTTATCTACAAAGATTTTAGTACCGCAAAACTTTAAGATGGACATGCCATAGAATGACACTTTATCAAAGTTGACATAAAGTGGAGGAACGTTATAACATACTTTCATGGATGTTATGATACATGTCCTTATTGTAAGAACAAATTTAGTTCTACAATGTATCTCTAAGATTTTGATGATAACAAAGGATGAAACAAAAATGATACCCTAACGAAATTTTTCTAAGTGTGCAGGACTCTGACCAAAACAATCAGATAGACAATCATCAGATACAGAATCAACCGCTAAGATGCTGCTCAAAAGATACGTAACCAAAAGCTCTGACTCTGATCCAACGCATGCGCTAGCAAAACTAAAGAAGTCAGACACTCTGAAGGAGAAGAATGACTCTAGACTCTAAAGACGTGCACTCTGAAGAAGTCAATTAAAGAGAAACTCTGAAGACAGTCAGAAACAAGCATCCTCTGAAGTCACAAATTGCTAAACGAAGACTCTGACTAAGATCCACTAATTCAAGAAAGCTTAACGTTAAAGAAACCTACTTATGGAAATAAACTATTTTTAGAAGGAGGTTAAGGCGCTCCTAAAAAAACTGCTTTGGAAAGAACACGAAGATTAATGACGTTAATCATTCTTCAATGCCTAAGATTCTGAAATTAACATCACCCAACGGACTTCCCACCCTCCTATAAAATGGGTGGAACGCTTCCCTAATAAGATACCTGAAACACATGAGAATACAATACTTCCATCACTCGTTATTCTCTCACGAGCTGCTGCTATAACGTGAGAACATTTCTTGTTGTTATATTATGTAATATCTGCTTATTATTAGAAGCACTATTCATTACTATAATCATATTATTGCTTAGATATTTCCTCAAGTGACTCTGTGAAGTCTGATTACTTGAGAGGGCTAAGGTATTATTTTCTCTCTTAGACGGTTGTTTGTGTAATCTTTCAAGATTAGTGGATTAAGTCCTTTTTGAAGGCGAAATCACATTGGCCGGGTGGACTGAAGTAGCTTTGAATTTCAAGCGAACCAATATAAAATTTTGTGTTGAATTCATTTTTATTCTGCGTGTGTCTAAGTTCTCAAAAGTTTTTATTTTCCTAAAACAATTCAAACCCCCTTTCTTGTTTTTCTCTATCTTCACTTATGGGTGACAAAACGGCTCCGATCCGTGGGGCATTTGTGGACACAGGTCCAAATCCTATAATGTGTCTGCCCCGCCCCATTTTTCAGGCTTTTGTTGACACGGGCATTAACATATATTTTTGTATTTTAAGGCTTAAAAAATTGCAGTGCCCACGAGATCTTCCTACCCTTACTTTTTTGTGGGCCGAGGTAAAGTTTTAGGCTCGCACCCTCAAATATGTCTGTCCATCCTGTCGTGTTCCCCCCCCCCCCCCAAACTTTTATAGAGCGAGCCTAAACGGGCATGCATGCCCGTTCGCCACCCCTACATGTCCTATCACAATTTGTAACAAAAATAAAGTTCTAGATATCTAAAAACTCTAGAATCCTTCTATAAAAGGTAGATTACACATTATTCTGATGTACACACTCTAACTTTAAAACCTAATATTTATGGGTGTTGCTAACTTATGCATCAAAGTGTTTGCAGATACCACTGCCATTTTCATCATTGTCGGACCAAAATTTAAATATTCATCATAGTTCACCATCATCAAATCATAGTTCATTCTTTGTGTAAACCGGAAATATCTAATCTCAATTACATACAATGTCTTTCTTTTAGTATGGACTATTTTGAACCCTAAAATTATCTAATTTTTAAAAAAGCTTTTAAATCAGGAAATACCTTTTACAAATTGAAATATTAACAACGATTAAAATTTAGTAGGAATTAAATTGGTAGCTAGATTAAAAACATATTTAATGTTGAAAATATTTAAACTATTTAAAAATGTATATTTAAGTTATCAAATAAATATTCTTAGACATATAGTATATTTGATCAATATACATTGTGGTTCTGAGTTCGAACCGAAAGTAATATTAAATTATTTTGAACTAGAGTTTTGATGTTTATTGTAGTTTTTTTCAATTTGAGAAATTAGTTTTTGGAATATCTAGATATATATATATATATATATATATATATATATATATCATATATATATATATGTACAAAAATATTGTACAAAAGAAAAAGGGGTTATCTCCATTATTGTAATCTGTAGTTGAAGAAGATAAGCTTTCAATAACAATGTAAAAGAGAACTTTTGGGTCTTTTTAAAGGGGGTCCATAAAAGGGCATGTATAAGATAGTACTAGATTGCATGAGCATGAATGGCATAATAGTCAAAGGGGTCTTTCCACAAAGCAAAGGCTCTCGTATTAATGGAACTCAAACATAATGATCTGATACAATCTGGTCTTGGTTTATCAATAACTTTGTTTTGTTTTTTCTTTTCACTTCTTTTGCTATATACTTTATTACTAAATAATAAAATGTCTTGTATTGCTTTAAACTATAATATTAAAAAAAATGAAAAAATAAACATAATTATTAAAAACTTCATAATGAAAAATGTAATAGCAATGGTATGTTATTGGAGCTAGCAAAAAGCTAACTTTGTAGTTTTGTGATGTTATTAGATGATAATGAAGAAACTTTGTTTTGTCAACAAAAAAGAAGCAACTTTCACATTCTCCATGGTTTGACAAGAAAGCCTTAAAACAAAACATAGGAGAGAGAAAAATAAGGTGGTCCCAAATAGTAAAAGACATGTTTCAAGACTATGCTGACTCAAACTGAAACAGCTATCTCTTGTACTAATTTTCTTCTTCTATATAACCCTTTTTTCTCTCTATAATCATCATTACTTAAAAGAAAACCACTATCATTAATTTTTTCCATTGTCAAAATGTCTGGCTCATGAAGTATGAAATAAACCATATAGCTAGTAATTAATTAATTAATATATATGACTTTATTCAAATATTCTCTCAATAGGATTTTCATTAGCTCTAGTCTTCTCCCCCACTTTGGAGTTGGAAATAAAGTTTTACATTACTATGGAAAGAAAGACTAATAAATAACTCATGTCCATAGAGGCTCCCAAGCTGAGCCAAAATTGTTGTCTTCTAAGAAGCAACTCATGTCAAGATGAGGTTGAGGTTGATTGATTATCATCATGTTATGGTCTTGTGATGAGGATGATGGTGATGACTGAGTACTCATTTCCATGCAAATTAGTGCTACTAGATTTGCTTGTTGGCAATGCATGTTGACTAACTCAGCTTGTGCTTTGGCTAGCTGTGTTTGTAGCTCACTAACTTGCTTTTGAAGTTGACATATTGCACCTGCACAACCATAAACTGGGTCCCTTATTCTTGCATTTGCTTCATATACCATGCTGCTCACTGCATCTGCTCTTTGAGGTTCAGCTAGTTCCTGAAAAAAGTAATACAATTTCATTATTTCGGGTCTCGCCGAAGTCAATGCTAAAATTAGATATTTAAAGTTTGAAATATAAAGTTTGAATATGAAGTAGTGACGGACATAGACATAGATATCAGATATTACACTAACGACGTTGATATGATACATCGTTAATAATTACAAAATTAAATAAATTAAATGTAATAAAAATCAGACACACTTTTGTTCAGAGAGATGTTAGAGAATAACTTGGTTCAAAAACTAGAAACTAAAACTATTGATTACAATTGGAGTGATGATTTGGAAAATTGGTACTTGATGTCCCAATGACCATGATTGTTAGACATAATGGAAAGATTCTAAAATGTGGGCACCTAATTAAATTTGACTTGTGATAAGATATAGTGGTTAGACTATGGCCAAAGGGACTAAAGAAGAAAGAAATGATGAGAAACAAGTAATATGAAAATGAATGTTTATTTGACTTCTCCATTGTTTTCTTTTTCCATGAAAAAGATAAAAAAGAAGCTAGTGGTTGGTTGGTGCTATAGAATGTAAAGAGAGAATTATGCATAGCTTTGATGTGTTAGGAAGTTAGAAAACAACACATCATGCATGCCTATCAATTAGGTATCCCCTTTTGCTAGCTTTTACATCTACTTTTTGACCAAAACCCATGATGTTGTTTCCATAAAAATGTTTTTGAGACAATTCAACTTCCTTAATATCTTAATATTCGTTTTTGTAAGATTGAGTTAGAAATAATTTAAAAAAAAAAAGAATTTTTTGTTGAATTGTGAATGTGAGTTACCTGCAAGAACTTAATGATGTTGCTAGCTCCAAAGACTCTATGAGCAATAGTGAACTTGAGTGGATCGGTGGGAGGAAAATAGGGAGCTAAGACGCATTTCTCGACGCATCTGCGACGAAGGATCTTGCAGGCAGCACAAGGGCTAACGACGATTGGTGGCGGAGGAGAAGGAGGTTGAGGAGGAGCTGCGGCGGTGGCGGAGGGAGGAGAGTATTGAGAAAGCAATGAAGGAAAAGGTGTGGGAGATTGTAAAGGAGGTGGTGGTGAAGAAGAGGAAGATGGAGGAGAGTTTGATAGAATGGTGTGAATGGGAAGATGATGGGTTTTGATGGTTTGTTCCATTGTGTTGTGGAAGAGACAGAGGAAAACAGAGAGAGAGAGAGAGAGAGGGGTTAAGTTAATATTATGAATTGAATAATGTAAGATGCTTTTTGAGATGGTTTGGTTTGTGACATGGTATGGAAACTAAAGGGTGTGTTTGTGTGTATATATAGACCAAATGGGGAAGCATGTTGGGTCAGAGTTGGTGACTTCATCTCAACGTATTATAGAAGCAATCATCACCATGTATTAAAAAAAAAATTATACACAATATTCTACTTAGATATTAAAAAATAAATGTTACTATCTATTAAAAATGTTACTACCTAGATAGATAGTATCTAGTTAGAAATTTTACTACATGGTGGGGAGTATTTTGTTGGGTTTTGCTCACCCGGTTTCTAGGAAATTCATGTTGTTAATTTGAAATTCAAACAAAAATTATATTAAAAAATATGATATAATTTTCTTTTTTTTTTCTTTCGGATTGCGACCATATTTTTTAGATAGAAGTTAAAGATGCAATATGAAAAACTTATAAAACCATATCAACCAACACTCTACAACTAAAGTAGAGCATTATTTAATAATAATTTAGTTGGGTATAGAATCTGGGTTGTAATAGACAAACAAATTTTACATAGAAAATATTTAAAAACTTTGTGCACCTTAAAAAGGTATAAACGACCAAAAAAAATTTTTGTTAGTGTGGTAAAAAGTTTTGGTACAAGTAATTAGGTATCTTAAGGTGTAAGCGTGTCTTGGTTTTGGGATGAAAAAAATTAATTTTGAATTAATTAATTTGATAAAATTGATTTTGACTAAAAATAAATTAAAAAAGTAAGATGGATTTATATTTAAGTAAATTTTTGCAAAATTAAATTGAAAATTCACCACTCTATTTTACCGGGATCTTGGATCCTCTATTATGGCTGAATGTGTTTGTTTCATCTCACTTAATTATTTTAATTTAATATAAAAAACATTAATATTAATTAATTTATAAATGGTTAAGATTGAAACAGAATAAAAAATATGATAGCAGATTTCAATTTAACTACTGTTTCACGAAAAAATATTAAAATAATAATAGAGATAATGATGACTTTTTTTTTTATTTTAACAATTTATTTACTTATAAATAAATGATCTAAAAATCTGCACTTTTATATTTTCATAAAATTTTAATTTCTTTCTCACAATTTCTTTACTTTACTCTTCATTTTTAATTTTTTTTTCACAATTTCATTTCATTAGCCTTTTTGACAATATATTTTACTTAAATTTTATTTTCTCACTTCAAAGTTACTATTCTTTAGATCAAATGAATCAAAATTAATAGAATTTTCAACCGTCTATGTTTAATCTCATGCAAAATTATAAAAATCCTAATTCTTCAAATTCTCAATTCTCATCACCACCTTAAACTCCGACGTATTTTACGTCACCAAACAACTCAATATTTATTATAGACCTCAAATAAATACTCATGGGGTGGGCTTTTCTCATCATGAACCTGAAATACTGATTGAGTTTATGTCCCAACGTCAAATTCCACAATTTTCAACTAAAATTGTTATTAAAAAATTACAATTGAAAAAGAAGAAAGATTTTTTTGTTAAAAAAACCTCGAGAGTTATCCACAAGGGATGAAAAAATACTTTTCTTATGTAATGATGACTCAATATTTCAAAGATTCAATTGTGGCAATTGAAAAAAAAGTGATAAATTTTGGTTAAGAATCATTGTCAATTATAACCAATATTATGGGCGGTTGCGAGAAAAAGTTATAAGACCAATTAAAATGTTGATGTCGTCGAATAAATGGCCTAGTTCAAAAAAAAATGGGTGTTACAAACAAGTTCTTATGTGAAAGAAAAGTGGGACAACGAAGAAAGATATCTTGGTTAATGAACATGCTTTTTTGCTTAAGATGAATGTGCATCATTAAGTCTGGAGTATGTATAGAAATTGTTAAAAGATGAGCCTTAATGAATGAGAGCATCGATTGAAAATTCTTCAAAAATAACAAAGAGTTTTGCTGGTGGGGCATACTCAGCATCGTCTAACCTAGGGAAATATTCAAGTTTTAGGTATAACTCATTATCTCTAATGGTGCGTCCAATAAAAAAACATACATAAAAAAGGAAGGGTAAGACAAAGAAAAATGCAAATGTAAGTGAAACTAAATCGCCTTAGAATGATGTGCATGATACACCGAATAAAATAGTAGAAACGATGGAAAAACTATCACAATTTAAGGAGGGAGAAAACATATTAAACAATGAAAAAATGAAGTTTAAGGTAATTTAATTCATCATGCCAGACACTTATAGGATGAATGATAGTTAATGTGAAGTTTATAAAAAATATTGTAATAAGTTGTGTACTTGTCAAAAAGTCCAGGAGCGCGTGGTATATGTATGCGGTAAGGGATAATCAGAGACCTTTGTAGTTAAATGTGGTTAGGGCTCGCTCCCGATGGTGAGAGATCCAGTTTGATGGCGTGTCTTAGCTATGGAGAGGGCATGCTCACGTGAGGTGAGAAGCTTTGTATTAAGCATGTGTAATGAAGGTATTATGATATGTCTTTACCCCTTAGGGGGCAAGGTATTTATAGAGACTCCTAGGACTAATAACCACCCACTCATTCAATGGTTGACCGTTGAATCCTTATTTCCTAGGGAGACATATCAGTATGTTAATCCTGACTTCTATCTAACCGAGGAAAGTATTTTCCCATGTTTCCCGTGACGGGGCGAGCATAGGGCACTTAGTGCGAGACGATTCCTAATGGAGGATAATTTATCTTTGTCGTCCCTCTTGAGGGCTACCGCTCTCTCACCATTACTAGGCCCTTTATAAATGTATCATTACACAGTCTCTCAAGCATAAGGGCTTTGGCAAAGGGAAAATTGCTTTAAACTGCAGAGTTTCGTGGCATCACGAGTCCCTAAGTCTCCCGAGAGAGATTATATATTGATCTTGACTGATGAGACTCCAAGTTCCTAAGGTGAGGAGTTTGGACAAGTCTATTTGATGGGACTTTTAGTCACTCAAAAGGAGTTATGTTGAGCATGGCTGATGAGACTTTAAGACCCTCATGAGAGACGTTAGACCTCTTGGGTGTGACTTCTATCAAGCACTCATACAAGACTTTTATGTTATGTCTCTTGGGCTAGATTTTAGTAGTGCCCCTTGGGAGAAATTTTATTTGTTAGATCCTACCCAAGAAAACTCAAAATCCCTCAGGATGTGAGTTTAGGTAGGCCCGTCTGATGGGACTCTTAATCCCTCAAGAAAGGTTATGTTTATCCTGGTTGATGAAACTTCAAGTCCCTCTGTCATACCCCAAAATTTGCTCGCAAATATTACAAGGCATTTTTCAAGGCACTCCAACTTATTGTTCAAGACATTGACCTTAAAGGAGCGAAGACCCAACTCACAAATGGCCCAATCCAAAAAATGGCCCAAGCTGGCATGCTCGCTAGGCGAGCAAATCCTTCGCCTAGCGAACCCTTCGCTACAATACTCGCCTAGCGAAGCTTGCGAATACCAGAAAATTTTGGGCTTCATTCTGAGCCCATTAGGTCACAACAAACCATTATAAATACCAACATTTCAGTCAGACAGAGGGAAACAGAAGGAGACGAACCGGAACCCTAGCAATCAAACCTTGGAGGCTAACCAAGAGAATTCAGAGCGCCCTAACGGAAACCCTGAAGGCAACTCATCTGCACAAAGTTTACCTCCGCCCAACTCAATCCGATACTAAAAGTGACCTGCCAATTCAACGTTGCAATTCAATTGCAAACAGGTTTGCGCATCACTACTGTTTTATGCTTCCAATCTGTAATCTCTCAATACATAATGCATCATGATTGAATTTCTGGATATGTAATTAGAGTTTGCATGTGAGTTTAAATGTGCCTGAATATCCTGAATGCTTGACCATGTTATTTCTGTAATTGAATGCCATAGGGCGTGCAGCATGCTGAGATCGTACTGTTCTGAAATTCAAAACCCGCAGCCGCTCGCTAGCACATCGCTAAGCGAGCATGTAGCGAGTATTCGCTAAGCCTTCGCTAGGCGAGGCAGAGGCGAACGTGACAGTCACTAATATTTTGGCTGTTCTGTTCTATGCTTATCTGATCTGTTCTATTTTAATCATGCGTTATTTTGCCTGACATTCCTATTGTTGTGTTCTTTTGCGGTGTAGTCCTCGATTGCACCCCCATTTGGTATTCTGACCTGTGTGCTGAATGTTGTAAGGGTTCACATATTCCCAGGAACAAGTAGCTTGCTAGGTATTCCACTTTATTTGTGGGATACCCTTGTGGAGATTCCTCCTAATTATTTAGTTGATTTTAATGTGGAGATTCATCCTAATTGTTTAATCGATTTTAATGTGGAAATTCACTCTGATTACCTAATTGATTACGGCTATCTAATTAATTGTAAAACTTTAAATAAGTGATCCTGGACCTCTCTTTGTTACCCTACGACTCCGGTATTATGGTCATGTCCCGCGAATGTGGGGATACACCTAGCAAAGACCCTTCGGTTAAATCATCATGTCCCTATAAAATAAATCATAGACCCTCGGATGTTGCCTACGAATATATGATTTTGCCCCTCGATGACCCTTCGTTGTAGCCTACGGTTAAATGATGATCGTCCCTTCAAATGCTAAGGTATCCTTACAAATGTTGCCTTCAATGACCAATCGATGACCCTACGATGACCCTTTTACATCCAAGAGATAAAACTACTTACTTCTCAATAGTAAGGACAGTTTTACCCTCATAAGGATAGGAAATGCCCATAAAGACCTTGGGTAGGTATAACCCTTAATTGCTGGCTCACAACCTAAAACATTTTTCATACTTCACACTTTGCAATTACTAGAAAATCACCACTTGGTATACATTCACACTAGAATCATTGCCAAGTTATATTTTTCTAAACCGCTTTCAAAATTAAACGAGATAAATACTCTGTATACATTCGCACAAGAATCATTACAAAGTTAAACTCTCCTTTCAAAACATTTTTTAAGCAACTCACAAACACTTTTTCAGACAAACATAAGTGATCAAGCAATTAAGAGCCCATGGATAACCATGGATACAAAGGGTGCTAACACCTTCCCTTTGTATAATGTACCTCCCGAACCCAAAATCTAATTAAGGTCTTTCCTGTTCTTTTCCACCTTTCCTTATTGGATAAAAGAAAAGTCGGTGGCGACTCTTGCTATCCGCGACATTTGCTTTCCAAAGCAAAACACACCAAAGTCAGTTCACCGTATGACAGAACTGGCGACTCTGCTGGGGAGTATTAAAGAGAGGTTACCTTAAAAAACAAGATCACTTATTCAAATTGTCTGATTTACTTTTAAGGGATTGCTTGGGTATTTTATGCTTGAGTGAAAGATCCTACACCCGGATCTGGTGTACCTTAGGTAAGTAGCAATAGATCATCGCGACTATCCGGCGTATACTGGAATGGTCAAAATGATGGCTACGGTTAATGTGACACTTTGGATGTCCTGATGTTCCTCATGTTTACTTGAGGAAAAATTTGGCTTCCGCGTGGTGTCATCAAAGCATTAACCAGACCTTTAGAACCCTAATTGACTCATCCTAGCCATTAGAAAGTAGTGAGATAACTGACTTCGCTTCCGACTGGGGTTGGTTGAGACTCGATACTACAGTCTTTGAGATTGGACTTTAGGGAAGCTTCGGTCAACCACTTGGTGTTGCACTGAAGTGGACTTAAAGGAAGGTCAATGATTTGAGATCCTTCTAGAACCCGGTTACTATTCTAGGACAGGTTGAACCAACCAAACTTCAGTGGGGAGGGTATTTACCTATAGAACTCATGCAAGCCTTAAAACCTAAGGATGATTGTTGTGTGACTTGTTTGTGCTTGTTATTCATAACATCATAACATCATAACATCATAGCATCATAACATTGTACTAACCATTTCAAGGACTTAGGGATTTAGCTTTGCTCTGAAACAGGGCTATGGCTTCCAGAAAGACCATTCGGATCAATTTTGTAGCAATCTCTCCTCAACTAAAGGATTTAGTGTCAGACCTTCCTGATCAGACTCAGTTCATCAAGAAACATGGTCATCTCCTCAATTTGGTTACTACTGGTTTCAAGGAAGATATGATGAGAGTCCTATTCCAGTTCTTCGATCCCAAACATCATTGCTTCACCTTCCCAGATTATCAGTTGGTACCCACATTAGAATAATTCTCCAGGATGCTTGGGATACCTATCCTTGATCAAACACCTTTCAGTGGTTTAGAAAAGATTCTGAAGTCTGAAGAAGTTGCCACGGCTTTACACATGACAAAGTCCGATATTGAAACCAATTGGGTAACAAGAAGTGGAGTTAAGGGTTTACTTGCCAAGTTTCTGATAAATAAGGCCCGAGAATTCTTAAAGGTTATGAATGTCCATGCTTTCGAAGACGTTTTAGCATTACTAATCTATGGTTTGGTGTTATTCCCTAATCCAGACCAATTCATAGACGTGAATGCTATTAAGATATTCCTCACTCATAACCCTGTGCCTACCTTGCTCGGAGACATTTTGCATTCCCTTCACACCCGTACTATGAAAAGGCAAGGGACTCTCATGTGCTGCATACCGTTATTGTCTAGGTGGTTTATTTCTCACCTTCCTCAATCAATCTTGAAGAATGAGAGAAATCTGAAATGGTCTCAAAGGATAATGTCACTCTCCCATTCAGACATCCGTTGGTGTCCCAATCTTAGAGAAAATGTTATCCTTATCGATCGTTGTGGAGAATTCTCTAATGTACCACTCATGGGGATAAGAGGAGGTATTACTTATAATCCTGCTTTAGCCCTACGTCAGTTTGGTTGTGCTCGAAGAGATGGTCCACATGAAATGATTATCCAAGGCACGGTGTTTGACTATGACAACGATTCTCATAGTCTCCGTCAAAGGTTTGTACGAGCTTGGGGCATGGTAAAAAGAAGTACTTTAGGACAGAAAAACTCTATTCCTATGGAACCTTATCTCAGATTGGTACGCACCAGAGCTCGTGAACTTGTCATGCCATATCTTGCAGTCGGACCGCGGATTGTTGAACCAGAAGTTGAAGGAGGTACTCCTCAGATCATTCCTTATCCAGATATGCCTACCGATGTGGAAGAATTAAAGAGATCCTGGATCCAGTTGAGAGAGGAAAGGGATACTTTTGAGACTCAGTTCGTTGCAGAAAGGAAGAAAGTATTAGAGCTCACCAGCCAGCTTAATGAGGAACGAAGACTCAATACATATCTTCGCCCAAAAAGAAGCCGTCCCTGGGAGATTTGAGCTTTCATTTATTTCCTTTTGTAATGAACATTGATTAAAGAAATTATTAAAAGTTTCCCTCTTTTTGGTGGTTTACGCAAAGTTAAATTCCAGGAGTCCTTGAAAACATTTCATACATTGCATAGCATGACATAACATTGCATAACAGGTATCCTAAAAGATCAATATTCTCACGGTCTTCCTTCTAAACAGAAAAATGGCTCTCGAACAAACTGTCAAAGATCTCCAGGCTCAGAATGCTCAATTCCAGGAGATGATGCTGAGCTTATCCAAGGGGCAGGAAGAACTGAAGGCTCTCTTGCTCGAGAAGAAGAAAAACCAGAAACCTGTGAGTTACATTAACCCGGGAAGAAGGCGTAAAGGACAGGCCAAAGAGGCAATTTACCAAGATCAATATGACTTTAGCACAGGCACTGCAGGGTATGCTAAAGGCAAATTTGATTACCCTCAGAGATCCTCCTACGAATCCCAACACTACTTCTTCTCGTTATAATCCCAATGCCAGGTGTGCATATCACTCCAATAGCCCCGGACATGATACAAACGATTGTTGGTCGTTGAAGAATAAGATTCAGGATATGATCGACGCTGGTGAAATTGAATTTGATCCTCCAGGGACCCCTAATGTCATCACTGCACCTATGCCTAACCATGACAAGACTGTTAATGCTGTGGATGACAATTCTCACATTTCTAATGTAGCTGATTTAACATCTCCTCTCCTGATCATCAAAAAGAATTTATTGCAAGCTGGTTTATTTCCAGGTTGTGCTGAAAATTGCGATCGCTGTGTACTCCGACCCAACGAGTGCTTGAAGTTGAGGAATGGTATTCAACGGCTGATGGATGATCGCACAATTCTCTTCGAAAGGATTCCTAAAGTGGAAAACGTTGTTGAAGAGATATCTGTGATTGCTAGGTCCAAAGCTCCAGTGAAGATTACCGCTACTAGAGCACCTGTGAAGATTACTGCTGAGCCCAAGGTAGCTCCCCTAATCATCACTGCACCTGGCCCAGTACCGTATTCCTCCAGCAAAGCCATTCCGTGGCATTATGGAGGTGATGTTTACATCCATGGCGTAAAGCAAGTTGGTAATTCTGCTAATCCTAATGACATTGTTGGGACTAGTAAAGTTACTCGAAGTGGAAGGATCTTCTCTCCAGAAATCTCACCTCCCGCCCTTGAAATTCGAGGAAAGGAACCAGCGATCAACCCTGCTCAGTCGAAGACACCAGTCGAAGTTACTACCGAAGATGTTGCCAAGCAGGAAGTGGAGGAAATGCTGAAAATCATCCGTAAGAGTGATTTTGATGTGGTAGAACAGCTGGGGCATACTCCGTCTAAGATCTCGATGTTATCCTTGTTATTATCTTCTGAATCTCATGCCAAAGCGTTGATAAAATTCTTGAAGACTGCTCATGTACCTCAGGAGACCTCCGTCGATCAGTTCGAAAATTATGTTGCTCATCTGGCTGTTGACAATGGCCTAGGCTTTTCTGATGCTGACCTGACACCAGCAAGAAAGAATCACAATAAAGCTCTGCATATCTCCATTGAGTGTAAGGGGATCACCTTGTCTCATGTGTTGATCGATAATGGCTCTTCTTTGAATGTGCTACCGAAAGCCGTGCTCGATAAACTTGACTGTAAAAGCATTGAACTGAAGCCTAATGACATTGTGGTGCGTGCTTACGATGGTGCGAAGAGTGTTGTCCATGGTGAAGTGGTTCTCCCTATCAAGATAGGACCTCAAGTCTTCAACACTACCTTTCACGTAATGAACATTCGTCCTGCCTATTCCTGCTTGCTGGGACGCCCTTGGATTCATGGGGCAAGTGTTGTAGCCTCGTCTCTCCATCAAAAGCTGAAGTATCCAATAGAGGGTAAGACCGTCACTGTGTGTGGAGAAGAAGAATATATTGTCAGTAGTGTGCAGGCCTTCAGATACGTCGAGATGGATGGTGAATTCTTTGAGACTCCTTCTCAGTCATTTGAAGTGGTTCCTCCCCCCAGTCCTGTCCTTAAGCCAACTCCCCTTGTGCCCAAGGTTATTCGGGCTCCTCCTGCTATGATTTCTCTGAAAGATGCTCAAGCCATGGTTGAAAATGGTGGTCGTACTGGTTGGGGTCAACTAATCAACGTACCATACAAGTCTGACAAGTCTGGTCTGGGATTTAACTCTGAAAGGATGGTCAAAGATCAGATTAATGCTGTAGAAGATGCTGATAGCGATTGCGACCTGGATAGCTGGATTTTCCCAACAATTGGTGACAGACTCAATAATTGGAAGGCTGAAGACACTATCCCGATTTCCTTTAGTCAGGAGTAATTGTTATTGTCTATTTTAGTGTTGCAAATTTTTTTAGTTTTTTACAATTGAACTTCTTGAAGCATTGTGTCTATGCCCGGGGCACAATAGCTAATTTGTTAAGGGTTTTGTCATCTTCATAAGCATATTCATATTCAATAAATCAATGGAATTTTTGCATTCAAATATTGCGCTCTTTATCTTTCCTGTCATCTTCCAAACAAGCTATGTTTCTTACACACACTCATGTAACAAATTGCAGATCCACACCCACTCTGGATCCTGTTGATAATAGTTCTGCTACTGTTAATTATGACTTTGAAAATCCGATCTACCAAGCCGAGGATGGAAGTGAGGAAGATTGTGAAGTACCTGAAGAGCTTGCCAGACTGGTATTGCAAGAAGAAAAGACTATACAGCCGCATGAGGAGTCAATCAAAATTGTAAATCTGGGTACTGAAGTGGACAAGAAAGAAGTCAAAATAGGAGCAGGCTTGGAAAACAGTGTCAAAGGAAGATTGATTCGGATGTTACACGACTATATGGAGATCTTTGCTTGGTCTTATGAAGACATGCCAGGACTGGATACCGATATAGTGGTGCATCGTTTGCCGATGAAGGAAGATTGTCGTCCTGTTAAGCAAAAGGTTCGTCGCATGCGTCCTGAAATGTCCGAGAAAATCAAAGCCGAAGTTATGAAACAGTTCAATGCCGGTTTTCTAGCTGTTACTTCTTATCCTCAATGGGTTGCTAATGTGGTACCAGTGCCAAAGAAGGATGGTAAGGTGCGAATGTGTGTAGATTACAGAGATCTGAATAAAGCGAGTCCCAAAGATGACTTCCCCCTTCCGCACATTGATGTTCTGGTAGATAACACCGCTCAACACAAGGTATTCTCATTCATGGATGGATTCTCGGGTTATAATCAGATTAAGATGGCACCTGAAGACATGGAGAAAACTACATTCGTGACGCAATGGGGCACTTTCTGTTACAAAGTAATGTCGTTCGGTTTAAAGAACGTCGGGGCAACGTACCAGCGTGCTATGGTGGTTTTGTTCCATGATATGATTCATCATGAAATAGAAGTATATGTGGATGACATGATAGCCAGATCTCATACTGAAGAAGAACATCTCGATCATTTGTACAAATTGTTTGAGAGGTTGAAGAAATACAAGCTGAGATTGAACCCGAACAAATGCACCTTTGGAGTAAGATCCGGTAAACTCTTGGGATTTATCGTCAGTGGTAAAGGAATTGAGGTCGACCTGGCTAAGGCGAGAGCTATTCAAGAAATGCCAGTGCCCTGTACAGATAAGGAAGTCAGAGGTTTCTTGGGACGTTTGAATTACATCGCCCGGTTTATCTCCCATTTTACTGCTACCTGCAAACCCATCTTCAAACTACTGAGGAAGAATCAAGAGATGATATGGAATGACGAATGTCAAGAAGCTTTTGACAAAATCAAGAAGTATCTCCAGGAACCTCCGATCCTGATACCACCAGTTGAAGGAAGACCTCTAATCATGTATTTGACCGTGTTAGAAAATTCAATGGGGTGCGTGTTGGGGCAACATGACAAGTCTGGTCGAAAAGAGCATGCCATATACTACCTTAGCAAAAAGTTTACCGACTGTGAAACAAGATACTCACTGCTCGAGAGAACTTGCTGTGCTTTGGCCTGGGCTGCTCGCCGACTAAGACAGTATATGTTGAATCATACCACTTTGTTGATTTCTAAGATGGATCCCATCAAATACATATTTGAGAAACCTGCCCTCTCCGGAAGAATAGCGAGATGGCAGATGATTTTAACAGAGTATGATATCCAGTATACTACCCAGAAAGCAATCAAAGGAAGCGTGCTAGCCGATCATCTGGCTCATCAAGCAGTGGATGATTACCAATCTATGAATTTTGAGTTCCCAGATGAGGATGTCATGCTTGTTACTGATTATGAAGAACCTGGACCAGATGAAGGACCCGAACTGGGATCCCGATGGACTATGGTTTTTGATGGATCTTCTAATGCGTTGGGCAATGGTGTTGGTGTTGTAATTATTTCTCCCAAGGGTTGCCATACGCCTTTTACTGCTAGACTATGTTTCGATTGTACCAACAATATGGCCGAGTATGAAGCGTGTATTTTGGGACTCAGAGCTGCTATAGACTTGAGAATCAAGTTTTTGAGTGTGTACGGAGACTCAGCACTAGTAATCAGTCAGATCAAAGGAGAATGGGACACTAAACATCCGAACCTCATCCCGTATCGAGAACGGGTGTTGACGTTAATCCCATATTTTGAAGAGATTACATTCGAACATATTCCACGAGAAGAGAATCAGTTGGCAGACGCCTTGGCCACCATGTCATCTATGTTCAGAGTCAGATGGGACAATGAAGCTCCCATGATCACCATCGAGCGACTAGATGAACCAGCATATTGTTATGAACTTAACGCTGAGGAAGTAGAAGAGAAACCTTGGTTTCACGAAGTAAAAAGATATTTAGAAACTCAGGAATACCCTGAAGGGGCGTCCATCAATGACAGAAAATTCCTGAGGAGGTTCTCCGCTAAATTCTTTTTGAGTAATGGAATATTATACAAACGTAATCACGATTCGACTTTGCTTCGTTGTATGGATAAAAAGGAAGCAGAAAAGATTATGGGAGACATGCATGACAGTATTTTTGGGACTCACTCTAGTGGACATACAATGGCCAAGAAGATTCTGAGATCAGGGTATTATTGGTCTACCATGGAAGTTGATTGCCACCATCACTCCAGAACTTGTCACAAGTGCCAGATCTATGCGGACAAAGTACATGTGCCTCCTGCTCCATTAAACGTGTTGACAGCCCCTTGGCCTTTTGCAATGTGGGGCATTGATATGATTGGAGAGATTAAACCTACTGCTTCCAACGAACATCGTTTCATCCTCGTGGCTATTGATTACTTTACAAAGTGGGTAGAGGCAGCCTCATTTGCTTCTGTCACCAAGAATGTGGTGGCACGGTTCATCAAGAATAGTCTTATTTGTCGATATGGCGTCCCTGAAAGAGTTATCACTGATAATGGCACTAATTTGAACAACAAGATGATTACTGAACTCTGCACGCAGTTCAAGATAAAACACCATAACTCTTCTCCGTACCGGCCAAAGATGAACGGCACCGTGGAGGCTGCTAATAAGAATATCAAGAAGATCATACAAAAGATGACAGTAACGTACAAAGACTGGCATGAGATGTTACCATTTGCTCTTCATGGTTATCGCACTTCAGTACGCACTTCGACAGGGGCAACTCCTTTCTCTTTAGTCTACGGAATGGAAGCCGTCTTACCGGTGGAAGTTCAGATTCCCTCTCTAAGAATCATGAAAGAGACAGGTTTAGACGAGGATGAGTGGATTCAAACTCGACTCGATCAGATAAATTTGATTGATGAAAAGAGACTTGTGGCTGTTTGTCATGGGCAGATATATCAGAAGCGCATGACCTAGGCATTTAACAAAAAGGTCAAGAGACAGGTGTATCAAATTGGCGACTTGGTGATCAAGCGTATCATTCTACCACAAGGTGATCCCAGAGGCAAATGGACCCCCACATACGAAGGGCCATTTGTAGTTAAGAAGGTATTCTCTGGTGGAGCCATGATACTTGCTACGATGGATGGCGAAGACTTCCCACATCCCGTGAACGCAGACATAGTCAAAAAATACTACGCATAAAAGAGACTCGCTAGGTCGACGTACCTAGGCAAAAGTAAGGGCATCCCGACGAACCAAAAGGGTTCGGGCAAAAAATAGGGATAAACATATAAAAATGTACACCCGGCAAGTCGAAAACCTGAAAAGGCGGCTTGGGCAAAAAAGGGTATCCTGGTGGACTGAAAACCTGAAAAGGCGGTCCAAGCAAAAATTAGGGATTAAAAGCGTATGACTATGTCCCATTCTCAGACAGCTTCATCCAAGTTCAAGGGACTGAACAAGCCAATCACTTCTATCCGACAGCTGGAGATGAGATGCTTGAAGACATAATGACAGTAGCAGAATTAAAATCGATAGGACTTTTCCTTCATAGCTTTTTCTTTATGTTCTCGACGATTTCCTCTTACTAGGATTTCTGTCTCTTTGTACACAAATTACCTGTCTATAGGCCCTCTTTCAAACTCAATACAATTTTATTTCCAAAAAAAAATGCTTTTGTTTTACTTTTTCTGTTTGGCTTGCATAAACGTCCATTGACTTAATTTGAATTGATATATGCATTTGAATATGATCGATGTTTATCAAAAATACATGCATAAAACGGAAATAGCAATTACAAAAGACTTCAGGATCGAGGAGAAGGTATAACCATGCGTTCCAATGAATCCGGTTGCTAATTCCATTCCCCAACAAAAACAGCTATTTCCCCGAAGAGGTTGGCATCACCAGACAGACTGATCACCTCTTCCGTCCCCCAGCCAGACTCTGTTGAATATCTCTACCACCAGACAGAAATCAAGTATCCCCAGCCAAGAAAGGGTCATCAATACAAGCATCTCCAACCAGAAGATGGGGATTTATTTTCCCCAGGGAGTCGCCAGGAAAAACTTTTCAGACGCATAATTCATTCATTACATCATTTCACAGCATACGCATGCATACATTGTTCGCATTTATTTTCATAAGCATAAAACATCTCATGCATCATGACATGGCATGGAGCTAACTTTATTTTTCAGGTTAATTATCCTCCTGATACAGTCAAAACAAAGGTCCATTCAGACGGACATCTTTATCAATTACAGTCAAGATTCAAATACACTCCAGATATTCATTGCAAATACAACATATACAAATACTATCAGATATAGCCTGGCGTACGGTTCACTCTGATTCAGCTCAACATATGACTCCTTCAACTCAGATACGATCTAACGTACGATCCATTCTGACCTTCAACTACTCCAATACGGTCTAATGTACGACCCAGTTGGACTTTCAAATCCTCAGATGCTGCCCAGCGTACAGTACATTCCGGGATGTAGTCTAGCGTACGACTACTTTCTTCTTCAGATACAACCTAACGTACGGCTCATTCTGCGACTCAGATACGATCTAACGTACGATCCATTCTGACCTTCAAATCCTCAGATACTGCCTAGCGTACGGTACATTCCGGGATGTAGTCTAGCGTACGACTACTTTCTTCTTCAGATACATCCTAACGTACGGTTCATTCTGCAACTCCAATACGGTCTAATGTATGACCCATTTGGATCTTCAACTCAGATACGATCTAGCGTACGATCCATTCTGATCTTTCATCCCCAGCGAAGTCATCCGCCTAATGAACAACTCACTCTGCTATTCAGATACGGTCTAGTGTATGATCCATTCTGATCTCTTATCCCCAGCAACGTATAACACACTCTGACTCCCCGGCGAAGTCGACAATGGAGGACTCGCGATACGGTCTAGCGAATGACCCGGTATGACACCCATGTCTTCAGATATCGTCTAATGTACGACGCACTCCGAAGCTCTCATCATCAAGCTTCCTGGAGGGCATCTTTAAGCCCATCTTCATCAAGACTAACTTTTAATTAACAAGTGCAAATTTTTGGGGCATTCTAAGTGTTCAATAATCTTCCACCTCCAGACCACGAATGGCATACATAGAATTCTAACCCTCTCGGTTTAAGAATATTGAACAGGGGCAGCTGTCATACCCCAAAATTTGCTCGCAAATATTACAAGGCATTTTTCAAGGCACTCCAACTTATTGTTCAAGACATTGACCTTAAAGGAGCGAAGACCCAACTCACAAATGGCCCAATCCAGAAAATGGCCCAAGCTGGCATGCTCGCTAGGCGAGCAAATCCTTCGCCTAGCGAACCCTTCGCTACAATACTCGCCTAGCGAAGCTTGCGAATACCAGAAAATTCTGGGCTTCATTCTGAGCCCATTAGGTCACAACAAACCATTATAAATACCAACATTTCAGTCAGACAGAGGGAAACAGAAGGAGACGAACCGGAACCCTAGCAATCAAACCTTGGAGGCTAACCAAGAGAATTCAGAGCGCCCTAACGGAAACCCTGAAGGCAACTCATCTGCACAAAGTTTACCTCCGCCCAACTCAATCCGATACTAAAAGTGACCTGCCAATTCAACGTTGCAATTCAATTGCAAACAGGTTTGCGCATCACTACTGTTTTATGCTTCCAATCTGTAATCTCTCAATACATAATGCATCATGATTGAATTTCTGGATATGTAATTAGAGTTTGCATGTGAGTTTAAATGTGCCTGAATATCCTGAATGCTTGACCATGTTATTTCTGTAATTGAATGCCATAGGGCGTGCAGCATGCTGAGATCGTACTGTTCTGAAATTCAAAACCCGCAGCCGCTCGCTAGCACATCGCTAAGCGAGCATGTAGCGAGTATTCGCTAAGCCTTCGCTAGGCGAGGCAGAGGCGAACGTGACAGTCACTAATATTTTGGCTGTTCTGTTCTATGCTTATCTGATCTGTTCTATGCTAATCATGCGTTATTTTGCCTGACATTCCTATTGCTGTGTTCTTTTGCGGTGTAGTCCTCGATTGCACCCCCATTTGGTATTCTGACCTGTGTGCTGAATGTTGTAAGGGTTCACATATTCCCAGGAACAAGTAGCTTGCTAGGTATTCCACTTTATTTGTGGGATACCCTTGTGCAGATTCCTCCTAATTATTTAGTTGATTTTAATGTGGAGATTCATCCTAATTGTTTAATCGATTTTAATGTGGAAATTCACTCTGATTACCTAATTGATTACGGCTATCTAATTAATTGTAAAACTTTAAATAAGTGATCCTGGACCTCTCTTTGTTACCCTACGACTCCGGTATTATGGTCATGTCCCGCGAATGTGGGGATACACCTAGCAAAGACCCTTCGGTTAAATCATCATGTCCCTATAAAATAAATCATAGACCCTCGGATGTTGCCTACGAATATATGATTTTGCCCCTCGATGACCCTTCGTTGTAGCCTACGGTTAAATGATGATCGTCCCTTCAAATGCTAAGGTATCCTTACAAATGTTGCCTTCAATGACCAATCGATGACCCTACGATGACCCTTTTACATCCAAGAGATAAAACTACTTACTTCTCAATAGTAAGGACAGTTTTACCCTCATAAGGATAGGAAATGCCCATAAAGACCTTGGGTAGGTATAACCCTTAATTGCTGGCTCACAACCTAAAACATTTTTCATACTTCACACTTTGCAATTACTAGAAAATCACCACTTGGTATACATTCACACTAGAATCATTGCCAAGTTATATTTTTCTAAACCGCTTTCAAAATTAAACGAGATAAATACTCTGTATACATTCGCACAAGAATCATTACAAAGTTAAACTCTCCTTTCAAAACATTTTTTAAGCAACTCACAAACACTTTTTCAGACAAACATAAGTGATCAAGCAATTAAGAGCCCATGGATAACCATGGATACAAAGGGTGCTAACACCTTCCCTTTGTATAATGTACCTCCCGAACCCAAAATCTAATTAAGGTCTTTCCTGTTCTTTTCCACCTTTCCTTATTGGATAAAAGAAAAGTCGGTGGCGACTCTTGCTATCCGCGACATTTGCTTTCCAAAGCAAAACACACCAAAGTCAGTTCACCGTATGACACCCTCAATCGAGGTGTTAGACCTCTCGGGTGGGACTTTTATCCAACCCACAAATAAGACTTTTAAGCTAATTCTCTTGGGCTAGATTTCGGTCATCCTCCTTGGGTGAGATTTTATGTTGGATCCCGCCTGTGAAAACTCTAAGTCTATCAGACGGGGAGTTTAGATAGGCATGTTTGATGGAACTCTTAGTCCCCCAAGAGAGGTTATGTTAGCCTGGAGAGAGAGACTTCAAGTCCCTCAAGAGACACATTTAGATCTCTCAGGAAGGAATTCTACCAAGATCTTAGAAAAATCTTTAAGCTAATTCTCTTAGCCTAGACTTCAGTCGCTCCCCTTAGATAGGCATGTTTGACGTGACTCTTACTCCCATAGACGAGGTTATGTTGAGCCTAGCTAATGAAACTTCGAGTTACTCAAGCGAAGCGCTTAGACCTCTTGGGCGAGACTTCTATCAAGTCCTTAAATAAGACTTTAAGTCTCTTTGGCTAGACTTTGGTCTAGCCCCTTGGGAGATGTTTTATGTTGGATCCCGCTCGAGGAAACTCCAAGTCCATCAAGTGGGGAGTTTAAATAGGCATGTTCGATGGGACTCTTAGTCCCTCAGGCGAGGTTATGTTGAGTCTGACTAATGATACTTCAAGTTCCTCAGGAGAGGCGTTTAGACCTCTCGGACGGGACTTTTATTAAGCCCTTATACAAGACTTTAAGCTAAGTATCTTGGGCTAGATTTTGGTCACGCCGCTTGGGCAAGATTTTATGTTGGATCCTGCCCGAAGAAACTCTAAGTCCTTCGGGAGGGTATTTTAGATAGGCATTATAGATGGGACTCTTAGTCCCTCAAGTGAGGTTATGTTGAGCCTGGATGATGAGAATTTAAGTCCCTCAGGCGAGACGTTTAGACCTCTCGAACGAGACTTCTATCAAGCCCTTAAACAAGACTTTAAGTATTTTGGGATAAACTTCGGTCACGCCCCTTGGTGGTTAGTTCAATCATATTAGCCTAAGGGCGAAAAAGATATTCTCGTGGAAGTCCAGTGTATTCGTATAGCCTTAAGAGGTGGAAAGGATATTTGCATGGATGTCAAGCATATTGAAATATCCTTTAAGACATTAATGATCTTCATTACAAATAACCTTTAAGGAAGAAATGATCTTTGCATGGAAGCCTAATGCTTTCAAATATTCTTTTAACGCTGCAATGATCTTTGCGTAGAAGTCTAGCGCTTTCAAATAGCCTTTTAAGGCAATAAGGATATTCATCTTAAAGTCCAACATGATTGAATAGCCTTTTAAGGCGGCAAGGATCTTCACGTGAAAGTCCAACATATTCAAATAACCTTTTAAGGCAACAAGGATCTTCACATGGAAGTCCAACATTTCAAATAACCTTTTAAGGCGACAAGGATCTTTGTATGGAAGTCTAGCATGCATAATACCATGAAAAATGCCTTACTTATTTCACAAACATTCAAAGGTTCATACACTGCCGATCAATCTTCCCCCAAAAAATTACAAATAGTCTAATTGTAATAATATTTAAGACAAATAGAGTTCCAAGTTCTGGGTATAAGTCTTCTATCTAATTATTGTATCTTGTATGCACCATGAAGGAGCTTCTGGAATGTGCGATATAACCCTTCCCAGTTTGGCTACAACTTTTCCTATTGTGCAGGTAGAAATACTTTCCTTAAGACCCCGTCTATTTCTCGCATCTCCATTGGTATGACTTTGGTGTTTTATCTTTTGATGGCTCTACGATTGGCAGATGATTCCAGTATTTGGGAGACTTCTCTTAATTTATCGACCAGTTCTGCAACACATTCTAAACATGCCTTGTTTACCTCCTAGTTGAATTTGGAGCATCTCCATGAGGGTGTATCAATCTCTATAGACCTAATGTCGTCTTCCCCGTATACCATGGTTAATTAAGTTTCCTTAGTAGTGGAGTGGGGGTGGTATTATATGACCATAATTTCTCATGGAGCAGTTCAGCCCATAGGCCTTTGGTGTTGTCAAGCTTATTCTTGAGCCCCTTTAGGATCACCTTGTTCGCTGACTCTGCTTGGCCATTGGCTCGTGGGTGGACAACATATACAAACTTTGTTTGAACTTCTAATTCTAGGAAAAATTTGTTGACTATACTGCTGCATAAGTAGTTCCGTTGTCGGAGATGATGATTTAGGGGTAGCCCAAACCTGCACCTAATCTTCTACTAATAGAAACGACATACTCATTTAGTTGTATTTTAGCGACAACATCCCCCTGTATCCCTTTTGTGGAGTAATTTACTCCCACAATAAAAAACTTTTAGTTGACCCGACACTAGGGGGAGGGCCGAGGATGTCCACACCCACTAGTAGAAGTGTTAGGGAATCATCATGGAATGAAAGTGTTTTGCTGAAGCGTGATGAAGGCCTACGTATCTTTGACATTGGCCACACTTTTTTACAAAGGCGACACTATCCTTCAACAAAGTAGGCCAAATAGTATCCTGCCCTAAGTAATTTGTGGGGGAGATCTCTACCACTAATATGACTACCTCATACCTACTTTAGGACCTCTACGAGAACTAGAGAGGTTCCATGATCCCCCATATATTGCAACATTGATGAGGCTATTTCCATCTTATAAAGTTTCCATCAAGGAGGGTGTACTTTGCGGTTTGTTTTCGGACATTCCTTACCCCTTTTCATCTTATGAGAGTTTATCCTACTGCAGGCATCGTAGTATGGGCGACATCCAACTTGACTCGAAGGTGACTTCTTGGGAGAAAATCGTGTTCGCTTCAATCTTTACGATGGCGAAAGTCTCTTGGATCACTATCAAATTAAACCCCATTGTTTTCTAACTGGTGATCTTGGACAAGATGCTTGCTCTAAAGTTCTACTCTCGGAGAATATATTTTGCTTTAAAAGATGTAAAACGTGTCGATAGACTTTGTATCTTATGTAGATATTTTATCAGTCAAGGCTCTTTAGCTTGGTACTTTATGGTGACTTGGTTGGTGACTAATTGGGATTCTCTCTTGGCTTTCAATCTGGAGCCTCTCATATCTAAGGTGATAACCATGCTGACAATGAGGTCTTTGTACTCTGTCTGATTATTGTTGGCCTTGAGTTCAAACTAAAGTGCTTGGTTGATTAGTATGTCGTCAGATCCTTCTAAGACAATCCATGCACTGCTTCCCTTCACATTCGAGGCACCATCGACCGATAGTGTCCACTCTGGGGGCATTTCATCCTCCATGGGCGAGCTAAATTCTGCTAGAGTATGGGATTTCATGCTTCCTCTCAGGACGTATTAGATATCATTTTCTGAGAGTTCCATAGCCCAAGATACCATTCTTCCCGTCAGCTTCAGTTTTTCCAGGACTTGTCGAATAGGGTAGTTGGTTTTTTCGAGGATTTTGTGACCATGGAGATAAAGCCAAAGATGTCTCACAACAACGACAATGACCATCGATGGATTCTCGATCTTTTGATAGTGTGTTACGGTTCCTTTAAACACTTTTATAATGAAACACATGAGCCTTTATTCTTATTTATCTCCTAGACGAGTACCGAGCTCATCACCTAATCCTTAAAAAATTTACAGCCTCGACATTTAATCGATTACTCCTAACACGTAACCGGTTACACACAAAAAAAATCATTTTTATCTTGTTTTATGGTTAATGTAAGACAAATGGATCTTGGTAATGATATTTCTTGTATGAACATATTATGTTTCTATCCATGATTGTATCTTTTAAGTATGCATCTGTTATTCCTTGGTATTATTGCTTTGAAATTATCATCCATTTTCCCCTTGTTTTTGATAATGTCAAAAGAGGGAGAAAGAATGTATATTGTGTTTTCTCTTCCGTTTCAAGTTCCTATACAAGTTTGTGAAGTATATAAGTAAATGAACCACAAATTAAGGGGGAGACACACATGATTTAGGGGGAGGCATACATGTATAATGAGCTTTTTCCTAAGGAAATAAAAAACCCAATGTCAAATTTTTGTCATCATCAAAAGGGGGACATTGTAAAGATAATATTCATCAAGTATGATGTTTTGATGAAGACAAAAGAATATCAAGTTCAAGTGTCAAAAAGAAGGAAAAATTTATCAACATCAAGTATCAAGAGATATCTCAAACGAATCAAAATATGCATTAAGTTATTGGATGGAATTTATGAAAGTAGACATTGATCATGAGGATTAAAGAGAGAAGTCCAAGTTCATTCTAATATCAAGATTACATGATCCATTGGACATTGATTTAAGAGGAAATGATCTTGTTGCAAAGGTATTCCATTAAAATTCATAGTATGTATATCTTTAGATGCTTAGAAAATTATTCATCTTTTCATCTCAAATGTTTCTAAGAATCCATGCATCCATACTTTGCATGCCAAGTCATTTGGAAAAGTATTTTTAAAGTTACACAGTAGTGTAACCGGTTATGCTCTGTTGGTAACCGGTTACAAGTTCAAATTTTATTGTTTTTTTGAAAATTGGTGAAGGTAACTGATTACACTATTTACGTAACCTGTTACACATTGTGGGACCTTAATTTTTTTTTAATGTTCATAATTGCAGAATGCATTGTTTCATCAACCATTTCTATTATAAACCAATGCAAACCTTCATGAAGCGTCTACCAACATGTACAACTGATCCAAGATGTTTCATAGGATGGATATAAGGCAATGGTCATTAAATTTTTTGAATACCTCTTTCACTTAAGTTTTAACTACAATTCAAAATATGTTTTTTCTCCATCTTTAAACCTTGAAACGTTTTCTACATAAATTGTCATATCATTGCAAAACGTTTATGAGCACTTAAGGTTATTATATTTGAATTCTACATTGAAAGAAAATATCAATTTTTTGTATTGGAATTGATTCAAAAACAACTTCATATTCATATTTGTTCAAGACTTATACTTGATCACCAAGTGTGTGGTGACTTGTTTTGTAATAGAAAGTGGTGTGATTTCTACGTGGTGTAAACAGAAAGTGATATTTTTTATGGTTTATGTGAGAATCATCATAGTGTTTGATGGTTTGTAAAAATTTCCTTTGAATTGAGTTTATTCGAAGTCCACCATAGGTTTGGTGTGTGTGTGTAAGAATATTGCAGGATAGTCTTGGTGTAAGGTTGTACAAAGATCTAAAATAGTGAAATGCTTCACAGGGTGTGAAGGGACTAGACGTACCATTGGTTGATAAGGGGAACTAGTATAATTGCCTTGTGTCTCTTTTATTTTTCTGCACTTTTATTTTTGAGCATTATTGTTCTAAGTTCATGCACTTCATTTCAAAAAAATAAAAGAATAAGAACATATGCAAAATAAAAGAGAAATATTCTTAAAACCTAATTCAAAACAATGTTGTCCAACTTAGAACAACACTTTGCCACCTTGCTCCTCCTCCAAAGCAAAAGGTGTTGGGGAAAAAACAAAACAAAGCATGGAGAAAAAAGGGAACACAATCACAACACAAGAATATAAAGTGGAAGCTCCAAAACTGGAGATAAAACCATGGTTGTTGTCAATAGACAACCAAAGAATAACACTATGTAAAAATTATTACAACACATAATATACCCTCAACTAGCCCAGACTCCCCCATACATCCACACTTTCCAAAACAAATATTTAACTACATCTCACAATACTCTAATACAAGAGTATAAGAGAACAAAGAAAGTAAAATACAAACTTAAAGTGTTTTTGACTGGTGCATCTTGGAATGAAGAACTAAAATTCTATATATAGCCTTGAACTCCCTCTTCCTTCACCAAACTAAGTAATGTGAGACTTAAAAGAACTTGTATCTTATATATGCCTTGGACTCTCTCTTCATTCACAAAACTAAGCAATGTGAGACTTCTTCAATATGTATATTTTCAACCAACCCCAACAATCTCCGTTTTGATTGAAAATAATACATAAGCTTTAATTGTTCATCGACAATCATACTCCACCATAAAGAGTATAATCACTTGAAGCTACACCACTCCAAGAATTTTCACATTGTCTTCATCGACGATCATAATTTTAAAAATTATCATACCCTCTCATGAAAAATATATTTCACTTGAAGATAAACCACTTTAAGAATTTCACATTGTCATCACCGACAATCCCATATTTTATCATGAAGAATAAATTTCACTTGAAGGTAAACCACTCCAAAATATTTCACATTGTCTTTACCGACAATTATAGTTTTAAAAAACTATCAAACTCAACCTAAAGAAGGGTATACTTCACTTGAAGTTAAACCACTTCAATAATTTTCAGATGTCGAAAATCAGGTTGAAACATTATGGTGTAACTTCCTCGTTGGAAGGAAGCTCTTCAACCACTGACATAATCATGCACCTTGTGTAATCTTGATTGTATCAACACATCTTTGACTTGAACTTTCCACAAGTCAAAAAAATTCTTCCATCAAATTTCTCTAAGTCAATCTTCATTGCATTTGAAAAACTTGATATTTCAACCAAAAACATTTACTACAGCAAAACGAATTTTTCTCAACCAACACAGAGTATAAAATTGATTTTCTGATATGGAAGATCAGCCAAAACTACAACCACAGAGCATACTAAAAAATTTATACCCCACGAAACCAAGACTATGATACCAGTTATTTGTCAAATGACATATAACCCTCAACTAACTCAGGTCTCTAGTACACTCACACCCTCTAAAACAAATATTTAACTACATCTTATAACACTATAACATAAAAGTATTAGATAACAAAGAAAGACAAATACAAGCTTAAAATGCTTTTGAATGTTGCATCTTAAAATGAAGAACTTGAATCCTATATATAGTCTTGAACTCTCTCTTTCTTCACAAAATTAAGCGATGTAGGACTTCAAAGAACATGTATTTTATATATAACCTTACACTCTCTCTTCATTCACAAAACTAAACGATGTAGTATTTTTTCAACATGTATATTTCCAATCAATCCCAACAAAAGGGATATCCTAAACCATCAAACTCTCATCCTAATCTACATCTCCTTTGCATGAATATTTTGGTCTATCGATAACTCATAAATATGACGAATCTAGAACCCAAACTACCTTCCTCCTGCCAATAGTCTCTCTAAAAGGATGTTCATTCCATATTATCTATTGAGAGAGATAAACAATCATCTAGCCATCGAATCAGAATCAACCTCGTCCCTTTCTTTACTTCATTAAATCCTTCCATTAAATTGATCTCTTACTGCCTCCATCCTCTACACTACCACATTTTATTTTATTGCTAATACCTTATACCACAACCATATATGGTAAACATGCAACCTCCACAAATATTTTCTTATTATGACTAAATGACAACAAACCAAACTGAGTACCCTCTTTCATCCATTGCCTCCATCACCCTTGGTATCACACTACTGTTCTTAAAATATTACTCATTTGAGAAATTAAAGAAAAATAAAATATTATAGAATTAAATTTGTTGATAATATATATAATTTATAATTTACTTTTTAAGAGAAAAAAATAGCTAATACTTAAAATATTTTATTATAAACTGTAAACAAATATTTGACTTAATTAAAAACATGTTGGAAAACTAATAAAGACTTCATAATCATAAAAAGTCATATAAAACGGAATAAACAACACTTAAGAAAGTTGTATATTTAAATAATGAAGTATTGTAGTAAAAAAATTAGTTAATCTCGATACAGTCAAACTGTAGTCAACAATGTGATAACGAGAAGCATTTTTCTTACTTTTATAAGGAGGATAATTATTTAAATAATATTAGTAGTAGTAATTTATATGCACTAAGAATTAATTGATAATAGAGAGATTATGAATTTTCCATAAATTTCCATGAAAAATTAGTGGTTAAATGGAGTTTTGACAACTTTTTTTACTACAATGTTTGCATTGCTTATGTGATTTTTATATACGAAGAAGAAGAAACATGTGTAAGTAATGATTTATAGTTGGATGTTATGATTATGTTTAGTTAAACAATTATCACAGTACAGGTGTAAAACAATGACGGTAATAATTATAATATGGTAAAGAATAAGCTTATAGTGACACCTGAACTGACAAATAAGGTAATTAGAGATTCAAAATTTTCTCATTATCATTACGTTAAGACTTCTTGCAAATTACTTCTACTTATTTGATAATAAATAACACATTCAATTAAACTTTAACTAAGGTATCGTAATGTCCTATATTCAATAACAGAAATACAGTCGACAAAAAAATTTATTTAGAATTAAATTGATTTTGTTCAAACTGCTTTTTCTGTTTTATTATATTGGCACATGTTAAGTATTATATAATTCCTCTCAAATTATACGCATCAAATAGTGGTATACCAAATCAAATGGGACAACATCTTTATGTACATGAATACAATTCCTCAATTGATTAAAAAGTTTATGAATACAGTTTCTAGTTTTAATCTCAAATAAGATGTTTCAGAATTTTGATCTAACACAAACTTAATTTATATAAAGAAAAATCATTATGAATGCAATTTTTAAAAAAACGATAACTCATAAATATATGATTCTAATATAGAAAATAAAAGATAGGGAAAGAGAGAGAATAGAGTAAATCACAATTATAGTTGTTCAACATATTGATTTGTGTCTAATCCATTTTTCAATGGTATCTCATTGAAAATTTATAGTCTTTTACTATGATTTGATAATTATTTTACAGACTCTTTTAATATAATCATAAGATTTAAGATAATGCTGAAAATTAAATAATTTGATAATTATTTTACAGACTCTTTTAATACAATCATAAGATTTAAGATAATGCTGAAAATTAAATAATCTTCAATCTGAATATCTTCTTTGAATTTATACAACGTTTGAAACTGGTATATACAAGATCTTCACTTGATCTTGACTTCCACCTTCCAGATACATAAATTATGCTCCAAGCTTCTATTCCGCAACAACCTTTTCTATGTCCTACAACCTTACTGTCTGGGCCTTTGTCTGGGCCTTGATCTGTCATAAGACAATAGAAACTCCAGCTCCGTCCATAGAAACATTCACATAGTTTTACCGAAGTAATCTTGGAGAAAAAAATTCATTCTTTTTCACTTTTGGATTGTGAATCTCAACCACAACCAAATGAGAACTGCATACCTGAAATCTTCAAACATTCACCAAATGTTCAATCGAAACGAACCTCTTTACACAGATCTCACATTTGAGGTTGAGAAGCTAGACCAAAACAACAATGGTAGAAGTTAAAGGTTGAAGATGGAGTGAAATTCCAGATGTAATCTTTAAAAAAAACTCAATATTTTTTAAAACTTTGAGAGAAAAGTGTTTTGTGTGTTATGATTCTCAAATCATATGTATAATGTAAGAGAGGTTGAGAGGAAACGATTTATATATGTGTTGGAGATAGTGTACAAAAATGAGAAAAAAAAGTATCTATTTTGTTCAATTAAAGAGAAATGGTATGGTTAGAGTCGAGTGAGTGAATGATTTGAATCAATAAAAACCACAATAAAAAAAGAACTGCATCTTATTTCATATCAGTTAAATTCATGACTTGAGTCATTGATTCAAGTTAGAAAAATCAATGATTCAAATCATAAATATAGAATCAAAATAAAAAAAATTGCATGTAACTTTTTTTATTTGAGTCATGCTATTTAGTGATTCGAATCAAGACCTCCATGATTTGAGTTAAGTTTTTGTAAGATTTGAATCAGAAACGCATAAGCAAAATCATGTTTTCAGGTTCAATTTCTGATTCAAGTCGAGCTTTTTTATGTTTCAAATCAAAAATACATGATAAATTTCTAATTTTCAAATTTAATTTTTTATTTGCGTTAGCCAATTCTCTAATTCAAATCACACTTCTAAAAATTTTAATTTTAAGAAAAATGAAGTGCTTATTTGAATCGAGACTTGGCGGAATTTGAATCATGATTTCATGTGTTTCTTGATCCAAACCTCTGACTAATTGACTAGAAGCATATTACATCAATTTTAAGAAAATAATTTGATTCATGCATGCGTAAAATTAGTTTTGAACTGTAGCGGGGTATTCGTTACCATTAGAGATATTGACTAAATCTAAGGTAAACCATACAAGTCGAGTCGCCACCGCACTTCTATTTATCCAAAGGAATGGTTAGAAAGCGAACAAAAACCTAAAAGTTTTATCAAATCAAAAACTAGTAAAATTGTCAGAGATCTGGGTAAGGGGGTTGGTTATGCAATGGGAAGGTTTTAAGCACCCAAAACATCCTAGGTACTCCTAGGGAGCCCTTTTTCACATTTGTTGTAAGGTTGGTATTTTGTGAAAATTTATTTGTGCAAACATGATTGAAGAGATGAGAAAAGAATATACAAGTTTATTTACATTTTATGTTTGGATGGATAAACCCATTGCCTACGTACCATCTAAAAAAAGATTAGGATCAAAACCTCGTAGTTCGGGGTAAAAATCTCAAAAATGAGTTGGTGAATTGATTGGTCCAAAAGCCTTAAGGTCTTTTGTTATCCAAGGGAGAAAACTCAACCTAAAACCACAAATCTACCATGTGAGGATAGCTTCAACATGCTAGTGAGGGGTTAACCCTATCATAAGCATGGAAGACTCATTGTCCATCACTAAGGATAAAGGTGAATATTACATCTACCTCAAGGATAACTCAAACCTAATAGCTAGAGGTTATGAAAAGGTTGGTTAAGAAAGTGGCCATTGAAGCCACAAAAAGACATTTGAATGGGTTATATTTACCAATGAAAAGTATTTACAAAATATGGTCAAAGTTAGCTTAGAAGTTCAATTCAAAATAAGTGTTATGAAAAGAAAGTTTGAAAATAAAAAGCATAAGGCTTAGGTTTCTAATGTTGAAAACAAGTGTTAAATGTTTGCACAAAAAGTTTTGGCTATGGTTAGAGTGGAGAGAAGAAGAAGAATGGCTAAGGTCCTAATTATACAAGAGGTAAGGGATAAGAGAACAAGACCACAAATGGAGTTCCTCTCTTGAGATCATATTGATGATCCAAGTAGCTCCCATCCTTTGGAATAAGCAATCACATAAGCATAAACTCAAGCAATCAATCAATCAAATGAACTCTTGGAAAGCTCCTCAAGGTATCTTGGGTCCCTCTCTCTTAGAAGCTTATGGTAATGGTTCCTCAATTTGGCTCAACATTGGAATCCCTAGCACAAGAACACACACATCAAAAAGTTCTATAATGCAATCAAAGAATGGACAAGAGGGAGTTTATAAGTTGGTCCTTTCAAGGTTATCTTCAACATTAAGCATTCTAAAGGCATGAGGCCTAGATGCTCTTTGACATTTAAGCACTCTAAAGGCATGAGGCCTAGTTGCTCTTCAAATTCCATTAGCTTGGGTAAGGCCCTAATATCTAAGTCCATTTGTCCATTTCTTTGCATTTTGGTCAACATCAAACAAACAAAACACAAACACAATAGTATATACATAATTATGTGCCCAAGTGAGCAAAAGGCAAATTGCATTAACATAAACATGTGCTCCAATGAGCAAAGGAAAAAGCAAATGAATAATATGTACAAGAATAATAAATTGCATAAATGTAAAGTGCAAACAGTAAATGTTAATAGTTAATGGTTAATGTTAATAGTTAGTGTGCCATAAGGCAAATTTAGCGCTATGTTAAGCAATCGTAATTGGACTTATGTAGAAGTCACAACTATCTGAGGCCGGTCAATAATAATGTAGGCAACAACACAAGTTAGAAGTCTTGATTAGTGAACCAAGTTCCAACAACTTGTCATGCCAAAAGAAAAAGAGAATTGATCTTGTATCGATTTAAGTCCTTTGCATGATTTAGGAAGCAACCTATCCTTAATGCAAAGTCATTCACTTGATCATTTGATCAAGATGAATTAGATTTGAATCAAGGAAGATTAAACCTCCCTAATCAATGCTAACTTATCAACCTTTAACTCATTGATCAAAAAAGAAAAAAGAAGAAGAAGAAGAAGATGATGAATAATGGATAATGGAAATGGAAAGAATAAAGTGCATTAAATGAAATGGAATGTACCAATCAACAACTGTTGACCAATGACATTGAGGATCATGGTCAAACACTCAAAAACAGAAGTGAGATGAAGATTGGAAGTCAAGAAATGAACAAAATGTTTTTGGCATTTTTAATATTTGAAAATAAACTTTAAAATATTAAAGAAAGGTCAAACTTCAAAATCACTTCAAATCAACTTTGAAAAGTCCAAGTGATTTATCCCAAGTTCAACAAGGTCAAACAAAGTTTGACAAAAAAATTCAGCATTTTTAAAAGTCAGAAACTATTTTTAATCAATTAAAAATGAATAAAAATGACCTAATTGAACTAAAATCTCAAATAAATCTCAAATCAATTAAAAAATTGATGAGAATATTTTTCATAGATCCATCATCATTCAAATAGGTTGAGAAAATATTTTTGTATTTTTTGAATATCAACAACTATTTAAAATGAATTAAAAATGACCAGAAAAGAGAAAATTCACAAAAAATATCAAATGATGAAATAAAAAATATTAAAAATCATTTTTAGAAACTAGAATTTAAATGGAGAAGAGTGCAATTGGTCCCATATTTTTTGGATTAAAAATGAAGAAGTTATGAATTTTTGAAATAAAAAGGAATTAAAGAAAATAAAATGGAAATTAGAAAAATCAGAAAAAAGGAGAGGCGTCTGATCAAGCCTCATTAATTGACGTGGTTGATCAGACGAATGTGAGATGCACACGCACGATGGTCCCTGGTCAACTGAGAAACACAATGCATTAAATAAAGTCATAAGATCTAATGGCCACGATATAAACTGGAAAAGGAATCAAACGACTCAGGATTGATCTGGCAATGAGACGGTGGCCAACGCCACCGTCTTCTCCGGTGAGCTTGCATTTTCCGGCCAAAGTTGCAGGTTCTAAAAACTTGATGAAAACAAGCGATCCTCATATCATTGGAAAGCTGGGGTGATGTACATCACCCCTGTACCATTGGTTTCTCCTCTAAATCCTCATAGAGAGAGAAATCAGAGAGAGAAAATCATGGTGTTCATGCTGAATTTATGGATTTACAAAATTAAGGTCACACACAAGTTGCCTCTATTGAGAGGACTTCAACCAAGCAAAAGGACACAAGAAAGAAGCTATAAATGAAGAGTTTCGAAGCAAATAAGTTCTGATATCCACCTTTGAAATGTAGATCTTGAGAGCACGATTCTCCTCAACTAATGCTTGCAGTAGGATCTAGTGATGAAGATGAAGCAAGGCCAAGGGATTATAGGTCTGAAAATCAACCAAGGTAGTTGAAATTCAGATCTGAATTTTTAAGAAGAAAGTGAAAATTCCTTTGAGTGTGGTTATGGATTTCAATCTTACAGCATTTCAGGCGCCTTCAGGTTGGTTTAGAATGAATCTGAGCAGCTCTATTTATAGCACAAAGTGATGCAAGGCATGTAGAATTCGTGTGCATGAAGTGAGGGGGCCTCCATGCATGGGCCTGTACAGGCGCATGGGAGGCCCAAATGCAATGGCAAATGAGTGTTCAGATGTAAGCAAGATGAAATGGACGTGTACATGTGATTGAATTGGCTTGTGTAATGAGTTTCAACATGTTATGCATAAATGAACCTAAAACTTCACCTCTTCGAAAATGCCACTTGAAAAATTGAAACATAGGCATGTGGGTAATGGTTGGAAAGGTCTTGACATAAGGAAAAAATGTTATGTTGGCCAAAAACTCATTTGAAGTGTGGAAATTTATGAAAATAGGCCATGAAGTTCATAGTGCAAAGCATGTCTTTGAGAATTTTGCCAAATTGGTCCAACTTCAAGCCCCTCTGTTTTGACGATTCAAGCCTTAAATGGAAAAACCTCCAACATAAAAGTTGTATATCTTTTCAAGACAATTAAAATGGACTTAAATTTTGCATCATTTGGATTTTTTATGAAGGCGTTATGAGCACTTGAAGTTGAACTTTTTTACCTTTCAATGCATTTGGTCCAAAGTGACCTATAATGTCTTGAATTATCACATGTATTTCCTTTGAGATTATAAAATTTTATCCAACATAAAATTTGAAGTAGACACAATAAGATTTCCAATGCATTTGATCCCACCTCAAAATCATAAAAAATGAATGAGTTATGTTCTTGGGAAGTTGACCCAAAATTAGGGTTTCAGTCAAAATAACCTATAATGTCTTGGAATGGGAGATGACCTTCCAAGCTTCAAATCAATTTTTTATGAACATGAAAGTTGTTCATATTGTCCTTGAGAACATTTTTTCTCTTGGAGTAATCTCCATTTTACCAACACATAAAAGGTTAGGTCTCAGTGCATTTCAAAATAGTCAGATGAATTGACTGATCAGCTTCTCAAGTCCATAACTCATATCTTGATGAATTTATGATTGAGGACACTCAAATAAGTTCAAATATGCATGAAATGATGAATTAAAGGACTTCCCTTGATTTTATTTGATCATGGGCTGAGGTTGCTTCATGAGCAAGGCACACTTGGATGAATAGATGAATTAGGGTTTCCTTGGGAACAAACCTCAAACCCTTTGGCTTACTTTGATCAAAATGATGAAATGAGATACTAGGGAGGCATATTTTATGAATGAGAGCTTTGGTAACCATTACCCTGCTTGCTTTCATCTTCTCATGGCCATATCTTTGCACAAAGGATCTCCTAGAAGCTTTTGGCCTTGTGATTGCTCAAGCTACACACAAGAGATGTTAGTGACATATTTTTGTGCTTTTGGTTAGTAAATAAAAATGAGAAAAGCAATAATATACAAATCAAGTATGCTTGGTGACCTCAAACCAATCCCAAGAGATCCCACCCAAAGGCAAAGGGAACCAAGATGCTTATGATCCTTGAGGCTTTTGCAAATGCAATGTTATGATGCCATGAGGGATCTTAGGGCCAAAATTGGGGTCTTACACGAACTTAAACCTAGAATGAGCAACTATGTGAGAAAACTCATTTACGAAAAAAAAACCTGTAAGACCCCAATTTTTACCCCTAAGATCCCTCATGCCATCGCATAGCTTTGCATTGGCATTGAGATCTCACCTTGGTATTCTTCTAACCTATCATTTATTGGGTTTGCACTGGGAGAGATTACAAAGCATATATGATTGTATCATGCTTTATTTTCTTTGTTTACTAATCAAAATACAAAAATATGTCTAGTATAGCTTTTTTTTTGTAGGTGGTGTGTGTGTCCATCTATGACTCACCAAGACCACAACTAGGATTTGAGACCCTCAATGCAAGAGATCAAGCAAGAAAAAGTCCACATTAGTTCTAAACATCATATATGGATCCCCATGTTCTTTATTTGTCATTTTAATCAAGAGTTCATCAAGAGTTTGAAGCTTGTTTGTTAAGGAATCCCTATTCATCTAGGTATCTTGTGTGCCTTCCTCAACAAGTTTCTTCAACAATTGGTCAAAGATATCAAGAGATAATTCATTTTACATCATCATAAGCATATATGATCCTCCATGATCCCCTAAGAGCAAAAAAACTTTAAGTATGCAAGTTGATTCAAGGAAGTTGACCAGAGAAGTCAACTGGTCAAATCTAGGGTTTCCTAGACCCTATCTCCTACAGTATTTTTATATAAAAATGATTCCAAGATCAAAGTTACTCTTTATGACATTCCAAACATCTTTAATGTTGGCCTCAAGAGCTAATTTTTCTTGGAAAATTATTTTTTAAGGTGAAATATAATAGGTCATTTTGTATGTTCCCTAGATAGAATGTCAACTTACAAGAGCCATAACTTCCTCATTTTTTATGATATGAAGATTACCGAAGTTTCCTGATTAATTTCAAGATGTATTATTCAACTTTTATTCTTTTAGAAAGATAAAATTCTACTAAAAAAGTCATGTACCATGAGGAAACATTATAGGTCCATTTTGGTCCTCATCATTGAACAAGCAAATTTCGTCAACTTCTAAAATCCATAACTCCATCATCCAAACTCCAAATGGTGTCAAAATTATGGTCAAATTGAAGTTAATTGAAAGAGATACAACTTTTTAGAAGAAATCAATTTTATTTGAAGTTCACATCAAAAGTTATTCAAGGTGGAAAGCAAGGTCATTTGGATTATAACTTAGAAAATTTTCTAAGTATGTTTGATACCTCCACCTTCAAGACCAGTTTTATCCATTTTAAAAGCTTCAAATTTAAAAAGTCACAATATCAAAGTTGTTCCTAATGACGAGATATTTCCAAAAAGTCCAAGATCACATCATTTGGATGAGAAATAAGGGACTTGCGTATGAGGTCCTTTCATGGTTTGTTTTGGCATGTTTTGAGCTCCAAACAATGCACAACTTTGCATGGCCTTATGTGATGATTTCAGAAACCTCCTTGCATGATTTAGAGTGGATTCTAATCATTAATTGGGCCTGGACTATACCCATGCACCAAGAATTACTCATTTTTCATTCAAAATAGGAAAGGTGCACATATCAATTGCTTGGCCTATAAATCAAACACCATTTGCTCAGAATGAAGGAGGAGAATGCACAAGCTCTGTCATCCATTTATATAACCTCACACCATAGAATTATTTGAAGATTTCTTGAGAAATCGAGCTTTTTCTCAACTCAAGTTTCTGAACAAAAACTCCAAAGGTTCATTCCCTTTTCCACTTCATTGAGTTTCTACAAGCAAGAGGAAGAGAAAGCACGAAGAATTGCATCAATAACAAAGCTCAGGAGAAGCTCAAAGAAGGTGAACTTCACAAAACTCAACCTCTTTGATTCTCCCTCCATACTCTGGATCTAAGATGAATTTTGTGATGGTTGAAGTCCTACTAATGTAGGCAACATGACATGACTGAGTTGTTTGGAGCTTGATTCGAAGCAACTCAGGTTGAACACCTCTAGTTTGATCTTCACTTTTCTAATTATAAATTGATAGATGGAACAAACAGAGGTCATATTCGTGATCCTTTCAATTTTTCCTTTCGAATGATGTTAGATCCATCAATTTATGGGCAAATTCATTCTTGACAGTTCGGTGACCCTCACCGGAGAAGAAGACCGGAGCTAGGGCTCCGACGGTGGCATGGAAAGACCCTCACCCTTGGATCTCTCTTCCATATTTTAATTTGAGCTTTTGTTTATGTTTACCATGTGTGTGGCGCTTTGACTGAGGGAACACATGGAACACGTGTTTTGGATCATCAGATCTGTCACCTCAATTAATGAGGGGCGATCCGATGGCTCCTGTTTTTTCATTTTATTTTTTATTTTTCTAAATTGATTTTTTAAATATACATTTATTTTCAAATTCACCATAAATTCATTTGATCCAAAAATTATGGGACCAACACCAAAAATTCACAAATATTTTCTTCTTCACATTTACAATTAAAAATTAATTTTTGGATTAAGTTTGATATTTTTGGTGAATTTTGTGATTTTTAACTTGTTTTAATTAGTTTTTAATTACTTCTGACTTTTGAAAAAAATAAAAAAAAATTAGTCAATGGTCATTTGACCTTACTTGACCTATGATAAATCCCTTGGCCATTTCTTTGGTGTTTTGAAGGGGTTTTAGGTTTTTGATCTTTGAAAACTTATTTTTCTTCATTCTTAAAATGTTTTAAACATAGTTTAATTTATTTAATGTTTTGGTGAGCTTTTGTATTGACTTTATGTTGACCTTACTTCTATTTGACCTTGGTCTTGGTTGAATTGAACTTTGACTTGGTCAATACCATTGGATTTAGGAGGTTGATGAAGTTTAAAATATCATCCCTCAGATGAATGAATGGTATTGATCAAGTGAGGTTCATCCCTTGACCAATTTGGGATCCCCTTCACTTCATCTCTCCATTTTCATATCATTTCTTCCCCAATCATCTCTTGGCCAATGACTTCTCATGGATCATTAGCTAGTTGATTCATAATGACCTTGTGTCAGATGAATCAACATGGGCTTGATTTCTTGTTTTTGTGTGTGGTATGCTTTAGGAGCTTGGTCTTAGATACCTTGTTTCTAGCATGCATTAATACCAACATTATTATTGACCGACCTCAGATAGGTATGGCTTCTATATAAGCCTACTTATGATTGGTTAACATAGCGCTAAATTTGCCTCAAGGCACAAATTAACATACTAACTTGACAACTAACATTTAATTTTCTTGTCATTTACTTTAATGCAATTTAAATTCTTGCACTTTATCATTCCTTTTCATTTACATTCATGCAAATTTTTTATGCTCCAGTCATTTGCTCTTTGCCCACTTAGGCTTATGTTTATGTTTCAGTTATTTTCATTTTTTGCTCACTTGAGCCATTATATTTTATGATTATGATATATTTATGCTTGTGATCATATTTTGTTTGTGGTATTAGGACCTTAAAACACTTAATAAAAACAAAAACACTAAAAACACATTGGTGGACTATTGGATCTTTGTTTGTGACTTGATTTAGACTTATGGACTTAGAGTAGGAAATATTCCCGAGCTATGGAAGAAAAACTTGACCAATGCCATTAATTTGAGACCAAAAACATGGCCAACTCCATTCATCTGGCACAAACTTGAGAGACTCCCTTGAGTTTATTTGATACACTCTTTCTCTTTATTTAAATTGTCATTTTGATCTTATTGTTATTATTTGATGTTTTCTCTTTGAGTATGTTTCAAGGGATTTTTTCATCTGGTACACATAAAGGACATTGAAGATTTCTTGCTTTGGAGTGCTAGCTTGAATTATTGGTTATCTTTATTTGATACCATTGGGTTTCTTATTAATTGATCGGATGATTATGACTTTGTTGCTTGCTGGACAATCCAAAGGAAATGAGTTTCTATCTGACACTATTGTCTTGTGGATGCTTCCCATGGGTTAGATCTTTTCAACTTAGAACTCTTAATCTTGTCTAAGATAGCCTCTTCATCTTCACCTCCTTCTTCTTTAATTTAAAAATCTCCTTCTCATTTTTAAAACTTCTTTGCTTGTTATTTTTAAACTTAGACTTGTTTTAATGAGTAGAAACCATGGTCTTATGCCATTGGTTTTCAAACTATTTTCTTAATCAAACTTGTAAGAAGACTTAATCATGTTGAGTTTATTTTCAAAAAGACCAAAAAGAACTAATATCCTCATTTAATCATTTTGACCAGTTGGTGCCTTTTTCCTTTTAAGCTTTTCGAAAATAAAGCATTTAGATTTAAGTTATCCTTGGTTGAGATGTAATTCTCCCATTCCATGATATGTTGAATGTAAGACTTTCCATTTACTAGGGGTTAGAGGCATACATGTTGATTTAATCCGAGTTGGAGTCCTCCCTCTTAAATATTGTAAAGCCCTCATTATCGGTGGATGTTTGATTGAGTATTCTCCCATTGATAACAAAAGATCTTTAAGCTTTTGTTAAAATCAATTCACCCATATTTGAAATTTTTACCACAAACTACGAGGTTTTGATCCCTCATTTATGTTGGTACGTAGGCATAAGACCAAAAGTCTTATCAAACACAAAATGTAAATAATGAATTATTTTCTCATCCCCTCATTCTATTTGTAAAACAAACATCTTTTCAACCAAAACAAGTACACACAAAAAGAGCTCCCTAGGAGTACCTAGGACACTTTGGGTGCTAATAACTTCCCTTTGTGTAACAAACCCCCTTACCTGTAATCTCTGGCATTTTATTAGTTTTGATTTGAAAACTTCTTATCTTTGTGGTTTGTTCGTACTTTCTCCATTTTCCTTTGGAAATAATAAAAATGCGGTGCGACTTTGGTTTTATTGACGCTGAGTTAAACAATAGCTCAGTGGTCATGAATTTACCGCTAAAAAACCAAAAGACTAAATTGACAAGAAATAAAACATAAATCAGGGTAAATTTTAGGAGGCATGGTTACTTCACTTCTTGTTTGCTCTACTTGTACAATGCCTTTGTCAGGTATATGAGGCTCCCTCTAGCCATCATGGAAAACAAATGAAACACTAGAAGTTTATACAAGATCCTGACTCGACCAATTTTAATATTTTTTCTAATTGATTATAATGTCTCTACTTGCAATAATCCTCTGGTTTACATGGTTGTAAAACTTGTATGAGCTTGTAGTATGGTAGCCTACAAGAATAATCTTTTCACTCATATATTTAAGCATTTTTCCTTCTTTATTCTGGAATGTGTTTGAAACATAAAAGTTCAAAGATCCTCAAGTGCTTGGCGTATGGAATTTGACCTGGCCATATGGCTTATGGGACCAAGTTCGTTCTCTTTCTAAATAAACTTTCTTGAATTTGTCATCTCCAACATGACCTTTCTCAAGAGTGCCAAACACCTTCTACGATGAAATTACATTCTTAATATTTTGAAAATCTCACCATATTAATCTTTTGAAATTACGTACTTAGGTAAAAGGTTTTATTAACTTAACCCGACCAGGGGTTCTTATTTAGGTGGGTGATTACTTAGGTATGAGGTTTTATTAACTTAACTCGGCCAGAGTTTCTTACTTACGTGGCAGATTACTTAGGTTAGAGGTTTTATTAACTTAACCCAACCAAAGGTTCTTATTTACATGGCCGATTTCATTAGGTTAGAGGTTTCATTAACATAACCCGACCAAAGGTTCTTATTTACATGGCCGATTACCTAGGTCAACGGTGATGCCTACTATCCTTATCAATCCCAAGACGAGCTTGGCTTTATTGTAAGAGACTAAAAACGACACATAAACATACGAACTAAGGGTGTCTCATTAAAAAACCTTTCACTTGTTAGGGAAAATTTGTTACCCACAATATTTATTTAATAATATCATTACATAATGTTAACTGTAATAAAACCTAAGGTTGGAAACATTCCAAGGTCTTGGCATTTCTATTCCTTCCAAATATTTAAGTTTGGAGGCTCCATTGTTCTACTTTTGTCTGATTCGGTAAGGTCCCTCCCAGTTTGGGGAGAGTTTTCCCTTCTTTTGTGTGTATGTAATCTTCTCCAAAACCAATTCACCCTCTTGAAAACTTCTCGGTCGGACTCTAGTGTTGAACCTTCTGGCCATCCTTTGTTTTGCTGCACATTCTCTCAGGTGAGCCATTCTTATGATTTCTTCTATGAGGTCAGTCGAGTTATCCAACCCTTCCTTGTTAATATTGTCGTCAAAGTTTAATCAACTTCAAGTTAGATAATTGACTTCCACTAGTATCAATGTGCCGGTCTCATACACCATTCGAAAGGGTGTCTCCTTAGTGGTCGAATGAGGAACAATGTGACAGGACCACAAAATATGATGTAAGTACTTGACCCAAGGCCCCTTCGCTTCATCCAGATTCTTCTTCATTCCTGATAGGATGATCCTATTTGTTGCGTCTGCTTGCCCATTAGCCTAGGGGTGCTCGGCCGAAATAAACCAGTTTTGTATGCCGAGGTGCTTGTAAAATTGTAAAACAATTGGGCTCATGAATTGTGTGACATTATCAGATACAATGATCCATGGTAAGCTAAAATATCATATGATATTTCTCCAATAAAAATATTTTACCCTCTCTGCGGTGATTTGAGATACGACCTGGGCTTCCACCCACTTGGTGAAATAGTCCACTGCCACTATAAGAAATTTTAGTTGCCTAACGGCCAAAGGAAAAGGACTGAGAATATCTGATCCCCACTAGTAAAAAGGCCACAGAGATATTACTGAATGCAATAATTCGATCGAGGAATGTATGAAGGGAGCGTAGATCTGACATTTCTCATAGAAATTTACAAACCATGCACAATCTTGTAACATACTCGGACAATATTACCCGACCATGAGTATCTTTCCAAATAAAGCTCTCTCCTCAATATGACTTTCACACACTCCTTCATGCAATTCCTTCATTATGAGCCCTACTTCTTCTTCAATGATGCATCTCAACATCGAAGAAGATCTACCCATCTTGTATAGCTCTTCGGATACCACGAGGTATCAGGAAGATATCCTCTTGATGTATCGGGCTTCATTCTCCTCATCTAGAAGCTTCTTTTAGGTTAGGTAATGAATGATGGGTGTCATCCAACCCCTTGCATTTTCTAATACCATGACTTCCTCCGTTTCCGTGCGTGGTGCCTATAAAGTTTCTTGGATTACCGCTTTGTTTAACCCAGGGTCTTTGGTGCTAGCTAATTGGGCTAGTAGATCGGCTCTGGCGTTTACTTCCCGCAGAATATGTGATACTTCAAATTTCGTGAATCCATTGGCTAATTGCAAGACTCGTTGTAGATATTTGAATAGTAATGCATCCTTTATCTGATAATCTTCTCTAATTTGACTGGTGATTAACTATGAGTCAGTGCAAACCAACAAATGAGAAACCCCGACTTCTATGGCTAGCTTCAATCCAGAAATCACTGCTTCGTATTCTACTTTATTATTGGTGGCCTGAAACTTGAAACATAGAGATTGCTTTAGTATCAGCTCCTCCAATCACTACTAAAAACTTTGTGTTTAGTGATTGATTTAGAGACCGAAAAAACTTAAAAATCGGTCACTATAATGTTTAGCGACCTATAAAGCGAATACTAATTTTCGGTTGGAAAAGTGTTAGTCGCTAAACTTTAGTCACGTATTTAGTGACCTATTTTAGTGACCGTTTTCAGTTAATTAAAAAACTTAAAATGAAATCAAAAGTTTTGCCACATTAAAGAATCAAACCAATGACCTTTTATTTTAGAAGTTTGTGCATAACCACTAGACTATTTCAATTTTGTAGTTATATTTTCCTTCAAACTTGCAATATTATAAACGAAATTAAAATTTTAAATATTATTTTAAATATTTATTAAACTAATTATCATTAAAATTATATATATATTTTTAATTATAAATTTGTATGCACAAATTATTTATCTAAATATATGTTTTATTTATTAAAATAATAAGTATGCAACTTTCATTAAAAAATAAAAATTGAAAAAGAATTAAAATATTTAAAAAAAGGAAAAAATTGAGGGATGTGACTTAATAAAGAAAAAGAAATTATTAGTGACTGAAATTTCGGTCACTAAAGTTTTTTTATAAATTAATATTTTATACAATCGTTTATTTGAGACTGGAAATTCCGGTTACAAAATATCAATCACTAATTCGATGACTAATTTTATTTAGTGACCGATTTAGTGACCTTTAAAATTTTATTATCATTATATTCAAATTCGATGGCTAATTTGGTGGCTTTAGTGATCCTAAATTTTCAGTCACTAATTCGGTCACTAAAAGTGAATTTTCTAGTAATGGGTCACTATAATACTATCCATGCTCCACTACCCTTGAAGTTGGACGAGCCGTCCACCGATATGACCCACTGCTCGACCATTTCTTTTGAGGTGGGATAACTCAACTCTATTAAGAAATATGCCAATACTTGTGACTTGATGTTGTTCCTAGGTGCGTACGTGATGTCATATTCAGACAGTTCTATCACCCAAACTACCATCTTGCCTGCCAGATCTGGCTTCTTTAGGATTATTTTTATGGGATAGTTTGTCTTCACTATGATGGGGTGGCCCTGAAAGTACTGTCAGAGTTTCCTGGAGGTAATTACTACCGCCAAGGCTAATCGTTCGATCTTTTGATAACGAAATCCTGCTCCTTTGAGAACGTTGCTGACAAAGTAAACCGACATCTCATCACCATCATTGTCCTGGATCAATACTGAGCTAATAGCCTTCTCAAATACTGCTATATACAAGGTAAGGGGTGAATTTTCCTTCGGAAAAACCAAGATCGGCAGAGTAGACATGAATTGCTTCAGCTCCATGAATGCCCTCTCACATTCTTCTGTCCACTTGAACTCTGCCAATTTCCTTATGGTCGCAAAGAAGTGTATGGACTTATAACCTGCGTAAGACAAAAATCAAGACAAGGTGGCTAATCTCCAAGTCAGTTGCTGGACCTCTTTCACTGATGTCGGGATTCTCATATTAATGATTTCATGACACTTGTCTAGATTTTTCTTTATTCCCCGATGTGTAAGCATGAAAGCTAGAAATTTGTCAGCTTGTACCTTAAAGGAGAACTTGTCGGGATTATGTCTCATGTCGAACTTTCTTATTGATTTAAAAGTTTCTTTCAAGTTATCTACATGTTTTACTTCCTACTGGGTTTTGACTAACATATCGTCAATATTTACATCAAGGTTTCTTCCTATCTGTGTTGAAAAGACCATGTCATCAACCTTTGATATGTCGCCCTAACATTTTAAAGACCGAACGACATTACTTCGTATAATAGTTGTTTATGTCGGTTGTGAATGTTGTTTTGGAAGCATCGGTCGAGCTCACTCGTATTTTATTGTACCCTGAATAGGCGTCCATGAAGCTGAGCAAACAAAACCCAGATGCGGGGTCGATCATACTATCATTATGTGGAAATGGATGTCCTTCGGGAAAGCTTTGTTAAAATCATTGAAATTTACACACATATGCCACTTTATCGACTTCTTCTTTACCATGGCAACATTGGATAGCCATATAGGAATTTTATTTTCTGGATGAATCCGTATTTCAAGAGCTTACTGACCACCTTTGTGATGACTTTCCTTTTTTAATCTCCGTTTTTTATTTCCTCTGCATTACAGCCTTCGACGATGGATCAAGTGAAAGCCGATGACACACGACATTTGGGTTGATCCCGAGCATATCTCATGGCTTCCATGCGAATAGGTCGACGTTGTCCCTCAGTACCTTGATGATGTCTTCTTCCTCTTCCTGAGATAGCTCTGAGCCTATCTGTGTGACTTGAAAGTTCTCAGCACCGATTTGCACATTTTTAAGTTCTCCAATAGGGGTCAAGCTATCATCGTCCAGATTCTCCCGAGGATCAAGTTCATCCAAGTTCACCTTCAAAGTGTTTTCCATTATAGGATGCTCCTGCTGGATCTTCTTTTATGGATTTAGACTATCTTTGTAGCATTTCCTAGCTAGTCCCTGATCACCTTTGACTACTCCTACTTGTCCACCTTCTAGGGGATACTTCATGGTTAGGTAAAGAGTGGATAGTACGGATTCCATAACATTAATCTTAGGCCTTCCGATGATGATGTTATATAATGACACGTTCACTATCAGGTATATCACCTTGATGCCTTTGGCGTTACTTCCACTTACAAAGACGGTCATGATGGGTAGGTGTCCCAATAACTGGACTTGTTCCCTAGAGAAATCGACCAGGGTTCCTTTGAAGGGTAGCAACTCAGATGTATCCACGTTCATACCCTTGAAAGAATCCCAATATAGTATGTCGTCTGAGCTTCTCGGATCAATTAACACCCTCTTGACACTTCAATCGTGAATTTTTACTTTTATGACCACCGGGTCATTTTCATGCACCAATACCCCTTCCAAATCCTATCTTGGAAAAGTGACGACAACAAGTCCTCTTTCCTTGTGTGACAACAAATCCTGTGACACATGCGTTACTGATCAGGCGTACCTTTTTCTGGCCGAGCTTGTTTCTCCTCCACCGGCGAAACCTCTTGAGATGGTGTTAAGTGTGTGTCGGGCCATCCGGATCTCATGCACTTCCTCGGTGTTTTTTCCTTTCTTGGCAGAGAGATTCTCTGAATTTGGCTCTCTCCTGGAAGGACTTCTCTTTCCTACTGATCCTTATGCCTCCTTTACATATAATAACAACCGTCCTCTTTGTATCAGGATCTCGATTTCTCTTTTTAAGTGGTGACAATCTTTAGTATGGTGGCCTCTCAAATGATGATAGGCACATCATGCTTCTTCATCCTTTCCTAGCACAACATTGACCCTCTTGGAACAAGTAGGTTCTGGTAATAGCTTGAGATGATATAGCTCTCGCAAAATGTCAGCATGTTTTATATTGAGAGGAGTAAAGTTCTCAGTGAAGTTATCATATGGCATCCAGGAAGGTTTTATTGCAGAACACTCCCTCAACCCGTGCTTATGGTGTTCCTTCCTAGGCCAGGGTCATACCTGCCTCAATTATGTCTTTTCTTTAGCATCCCAAGACCTTTTCTCCATGTTGCTTTCCTCCTCTTTAATATAACATTCTTCTATGTTCATGACCTCATCCATGCTAGTGGCCGACTTCTGCTTTAATGATTGATTGAAATGGACAACCTTTAGGCCATTTTGGAAAGCTCTTAAGAACAACTCTTGATTTGGATAGGAGACTTTTATGGTCTCTTCAATGAACCGTGCCATATATTCTCGGAGGGATTCGGAGGATCTCTAGAGGACGTTGAACAAGTTAGTGGTAGTCAATTTTCTATGTTTACTGGCGGAGAAATGTTGTACCATCTTCCTAGTCAGGTCTTGGTAGCCGATAATTGATATTCTAGGAAGACTCATGTACCAACGAAATGCCACGTCTTTGAACGTTCCTGTCATAAGTTTGTATTTCAGAGAGTCGATAATCCTGACTATTCTCATTTGATTGTTAATTGGTATTATGTGCTCCTAAGGATCACTTTTACCATCGAAGGATGACAAATATGGTGGTTTAAAGTTTTCAAGGACTTGATTTCCCCAAATTATCTCCGAGAGAGGTTGAGGATCAAGGAGCGTCTCCTCCTCTTCATCATCCTTAGTGCTTTGTGATTGTTGCAGTGTGTGGACACTTTCTTGTAGAGATTCATTGTGTTGACGCAGGTTCTCCACAATTATAAGGAGTTGTGCCATGTTTGGTGATGTGCGAGATTCACTCATGCTAGGAGATGACTCAAACATTCTATTGCCATGGTGAAAATGTATTGTTTTGTGATGCCTAGGAAAGTTTTACTGAGACCCCACAGTAGGCGCCAAATATTCATGATAAATACTATTTGGATAAATTCCCCTTACGCGAATCAGGTGAGATCACAATCGTCTTATCTGCGGGAGGTATAAGTTTTCTCTCTTCTTCCTCGTTGGAAAATCCCTTTTATACTTGTCATATCTTCAAGGCCCATTTAAGGAATGCCCCTTCAGATCCCATGTTTAAATGATCTCTGGTAACGTCCATCGTCCTCCCTAACTCTTAACTAACGCATCTTCTATCAATTTCTGTAACCTCCACGCAATCATGTATTATCTCGTAACCTTCGTATGTGATTATTCATGTCGTCTTATAGCACATTTCAAGAAACCATATCCAACTTGATGTTGTCTAACAGTGTGCTTATGGGACTGAGACCGACTTGTCATGTAATAATACTCCTATTGCTCAGGTTTATGCAGCTCGGCCTGCTTACTCCTTCATACTCGTCTCAACAACTCGATTTTAAAATTCCAAAATATACAATAATAATAATAATAATTATTATTATTATTTACTATTATTATTATTATTATTATTATTATTATTATTATGGATGAACGAAATCCTATTTTTTCCGCTTTTTTATTTATTTTAATTTTATGTTAAACTTGATAAAAAAAATGGAAGTTCAATTTAGATAAAAAAATTGTTCTATTGTTAAAAAATTGCATATTTTATTCGACTTTAAAATCAATTTGGATGTTTTTTATTGAAGTAAGTTAAATTAATTTGGCTTACAACTTTTGACCAAAATTTTCAAGAAATAATACCTCATTTTATTGTCATTTTGTGTTGTTATTTCAAACGACCATATTTGCTTAGCTAGCATGATCAGATCACAAAATTTAATACATTTTTAAACCCCAAAAGTCTATCCACGTATAAAAAACTTTTTTTTTCTTAAATGGCACCTTCAAAGTTGAAAATATTCTGAGATTTTAATGGGATACTATAAACTTGGTTATGTTTCCATAAGTTAATTAAATCTCAAAAAATGTGTATAAATTTGGATTTTCTTTCCACCGACAAGGATAAGGATAAATTGTATAAGATAAACAGCATTAAAAGGTTAAGCTTCAAAGTCTTCATATTCATATTGAGATATTGAAACCATGCAAAACTTGAATTGATCAAATACTCTTTTTTTCTTCTTCTTGTACATTATAAAGGAATAGTAATCATTTAGAACACAAAAGCCAACACCAATATATTCAACCTTGTTTATAGAAGCCATATGTTTTGGTATCTTAATTCAAATGCATACCATGTGCATACAGATTATTGATATGTATTTGTTCAAAGAATGCATGCAATGGCACGTATAGAGTTGCGTGTAATATCCATAAACATTCTAAAGTTTCAAACAGCTAGGAAACAGTCATGCATACAAAAACACATTTCATAAACATGCTAAAGTTTCAAACAGCTAGAAAAAAAACCATGCATACAAAAACACATGTTTGTTAAAGTTGTATTTGTGTTCGGGAAATTTTTTAGTATTTGTTTGGAGTATTTTCTTGTATAAGTTTTAGACTATCAAATGTAAAAATGTGTTTCCGCGGTTGAGATATGTCTAATATAATTCAAATTATGTGTGAGTCAAGTTTAAAGTTAATTAGAATTTAAGGTTTGTTACTTATTTAGTAGATAAGTTAGTTAATTGTATATAAATACATATCATATAATTCAATTTATTTCATTCAATAATATCAATCCTTATTTTTATTTATTCTCATTCTTTCTCTCCTTACTAAAAGTGTCTCATGCACTAACAAATTGATATCTAGAGTTCCGGTTAGATTCTTGATCGTATTTTTAAAAATCACACGTCGGTGATCGTGTTTTCAGGATCGTCAGTTGTTAATCAATCGATGCAAAGATGAATGATACTAATGGTATTCTTAATTCTCTTTCAATTCTTGACGGCAAAAATTGGAACTGATGGAGCAAGCAGATAAAGTGTTTGTTCGACTTTCATGAAACCCTATAAGTGGTTACTAATGGTGTCCCTGAGCTTGCTAAGAATGCAACCGACGCTCAGAGAATCGCGAATAAGGAGGCAAAAAAGAAAGATTGCAAGGTTGCGTACTACATTCAATTGGTGGTAGATTCGGAAAATTCCGACAAGATCTCTCATGTTGAATCGGCGAAGGAGGCATGAGAAATTCTTGTTAAGTATTATGAGTGAGGTGAGAAAGTCAAAGTCGTTAAATTGCAGACTTTACGACAGTAATATGAAATGTTGTAGATGGGAGAATATGAAAAGATTGTAGGCTATGTGTCGAAGATGCAAAATTCCGTCCATCTCATGAAGGATTATGGTGAAACCCTAAATAATAAGATGATAGTTGAGAAGGTAATGCGTACGTTGACCTCTCACTTTGATCACATTATCATAGCTATTCAAGAATCCAACGATCTTAAAACCCTAAACTGGAAGATTTGGTTGGTTCGTTGGAGGAGCAAGAGATTAGGATTGTCGAAAGGAAAAGGATTCAAGATTCCATACAAGCACTGTTGGATCAAGCATGGAAGAAGCATGGTGGTTCCGACAAGTTCAAAGGCAAAGGAGACAAGACTTGGATCAAGAAGTCTTGGTCAAACCCTCAAAAGCATAAGGTCGATGATAGTGCTTATGAATCCTCGAAAAGAGGAGAAGGAAACTCCTATCAGAAAAACAAAGAGAGAAAAAAGGTGTGTAGTGCTATAACTCTGAAAAATGGGGTCACTTGGCTAAAAATTATTGGTACAATAAAGACATGGGATTGGAAATAGGAAAGGAGAAAGGAGAAAACCTTGCACGCCAAAATCCAGATGATTCTGAAGATATGATGGTAATGGTTGCAGTTGTAGATGAACATGTCGACTTTAAGATCTGGTTCCTCAACTCTGACTGCTCGAATCATATGACTAGTCAAAAGTGCAGTTAGCGGATTTCAACTCGTTGAAGAAGAGAAAGGCCAAACTTGCTGATAATAGCTCGTTACGAGCAGAAGGTACCGGTGACATAGTTATTCAAAGGAGCAATGAAGCAAAAGCTATGATCAAAGATGTACTCTATGTATCTAGAATAAAGTGTAATCTGCTAAGTGTTCGACAACTGGTCTAAGAAGGTTTCTCAATGATTATGAAAGATGGAGCCTTGGAACTGTTCGAAACTCAAAATAATTTGGTCTTGAAATCTCCTTTGTCGAAAAATAGGACATTCAAGACCATGATCAGTTCGACTGAAGTACAATGTCTAAAAACTGTTGTCGACCACAAGCACAGTTGGGTGTCACATTTAAGGTTTGGAAATTTTAACTTTCGATCACATAATCAACTGATTACTCAAAGATATGGTAATTGGTATACCAAATCTTGAGATGCCCCACAAAACCTATGAATGTTGATTAGTCGGAAAGCAATCAAAAAGTATTTTGTTTCAACTATGCCAATGAGATCCTTCTGCATACTCGAAGTTGTACATTCAGATGTATGTAGCCATTTTGAGGAGCATACCATGGTGAAAATAGGTATTTTATTTTGTTTGTCGATGAGCTTAGTCGAAAGCTTTGGATCTATGTGATCAAGCGAAAGGATGAGGTATTTGCAATCTTTAAGAGATTAAAAATACTTGTCAAAAACCAGAGTGAAAAGAAGATCAAGGTTCTGCGAACAAATTGAGGTGGCGAATATACATCAAAGATGTTTGAATAATTCTATGCGGAATATGGTATTGATCATTAAGTAACTAATCCTTACACACCTCAACATAATGGAACAACATAAAGAAGAAACATGACCATATTGGACATGGCGAGATGCAAGTTGAAGCAAAAGAATTTGCCAAAATTCTTATGGGGTGAAGTTATTTCCGTTGCTGTTTATATTCTGAACAAGTGTCATACCAAGAAGTTGAAGAACAGAGAAGTGTATAGTGGCAAACACACATCAGTGAGTTATCTGAAAGTGTTTAGATCTATTTGTTACAAGCATGTTCTTGATGCTAGTAGAAGGAAGCTTGATGACAATAATGAATCTATGATTCTGATAGGATATCATAAAACTGGTACATACAGGTTATTCAATCCAATCAATGAGAAGATCGTGATGAGTCGAGATATTGTGATTGACGAAAATTCTTCCTGGTATTGGAATTCAAGTGATGCAATTGACAAGCCATCGATGAGCTATGATTTTGGCGAAGCAAGTAATAATGTCGAAGTCAAAGATATTATCGATATTCCATTCGAAGTTGATGTAGTTGCTGACATGCTCAAAACAATTGAAATAAAAGATGGTGTAGTTAGTACTAGTCAAAGACCTCAAAGAACTAGAGTTCATCCAACAAGACTTCAAGACTACGAAGTGACTAGTGAAGATGAAGTCACACCAGATGGAGAATCAGTTCATTTTTCTTTACTTGCAGGTGCTGAAACAATCAACTATAGCGAAGCCTTAAACGATAAATAGTGGAAGTAAACCATGGTGGAAAAGTTACAAGCAATCAAAAGAAATAACACATGAGAGTTAGTAGAATTTCCATCACATACAAAAGATATCAAAGTGAAGTGGGTGTTCAAGTTAAAGCACAATGCTGATGGGTCGATAGTCACACATAAGTTAAGATTGGTAGCTCGAGATTTTCTTCAGAGAGCAAGAGTCGACTACTCTGAAGTATATGACCAGTAGTTAGATTGATAACATGTTTCCATCTGCTTTACATATAGCTAGGTATGGTTCTCAGGCTTAATCTCATAATTACACAAATAGTCATAGACCTGTCATAGAATCTACTTATCCCTTTGATACAAGTGAACTTATTACTCTTGTGCCACAAAATTCACAATCTGACTCATACACCAATATCCCTAAAAACACTCTAACTGATTCACCTATGTCTCAATACACTATAACTCCATACCTCCCCCAAACAATTCAGTCTACAGGATCCATGTCCTATGTTATACATACTCAATTGTACCTGAAGTGATACATCTCAATGGTCATCTTATGCTCAAAAGAGCTAAAACATGACATTCCAAACCAAAAGTATTGTTGGCACATGTTGAACCACACCCAGTTAAGAAAACCCTTTCTCATCCTGGTTGTTTCAAAGTTATGCAAGTTGAATACCACACTCTCTTAGACAATTAAACTTTGTCCCTTACCAGTCTTCTACCTCACAGAAAACCTGTATGTTGTAAGTGGGTTTTCAAGGTGAAAGAGAACCTTGATGGCTCAGTGCATAAATATGAAGCCCGACTTGTAGATAAGGGCTATCACCAATAGTTTGACTTTGACTTCAATGATACTTTCTCCCCAGTAATCAAGCTTACCACAATTCAATTAGTCCTCACTCTTTCCTTATCTTACTACCGGGAGATGCATCAATTCAATATTAACAATGCTTTTCTAAATGGTTCACCTTAAGAGGAAATTTTCATGACACAACCACCTGGTTTTGAACATCATGACTCAACACTTGTATGCAAACTTCACAAAGCCTTATATGGTCTCAAGCAAGCTCCACGAGCTTGATAGGAAAAGTTGACTCAAGCTTTTCTCAAATTTGGTTTCTTTCATAGCAAGTATGATCATTCTTTGTTCATATACTCCCATCAGGGCATTATCATGTATGCCTTAGTCTACGTGGATGATATATTACTCACATGTTCCTCTTCTACTCTAATACATAAACTAATTGACTCAATTCATGCCACATTTGCACTCAAGAAACTTGGGAGGATGAATATTTTCTGGGTATTAAGGTAAAGCATCTTCCCAACAACAACTTGCATCTCACTCAAACTAAGTACATTCACGACTTACTAAATCAAGCTACAATGCCCACTTCCAATGATGTCACTACACCTATGCTAAGCACGTGTAAACTAAGTAAACATGACTCGACTTCCCTCTCCAATCCTCATCAATACAGGTCCCTTGTAGGTGTATTGTAGTATGTAACACTCACCAGGCCCAACATTGCCTTCAACGTCAATAAGTTCTTCCAATTCATAGCTTCCCCCTCTGAATCTCACTAGGAAGATGTCAAGCTCATATTTTGATCTGTTAGTCGAACAATCACTCATGGTCTACATCTTGCACCTACTATGACTTCTCATAAGTTCTCTCTCAGGGTCTATAGCGGTTCTGATTGGGCAAGTGACCCTGATGACCAGCGTTCAACTTTTGGTTCATGCATTTATCTTGGGCCCAATCTTGTGTCATAAAGCTCGAAGAAGCAGTCTCTAGTTGCATGTTCCAGCACTGAAGCCGATTATCGAGCACTAACACACACTACTTGTGAACTTTTCTAGATATACTCGTTAATCTTGTTTCTTCCTCTACTTTATTATGTGACAACCTAAGTGCGATGCCACTATCTTACAATCCAATCCTCCATGCTAGATTCAAGCACATTGAATTGGATACCCATTTCGCTCTTGAAAGAGTCATTGCAAAGAAACTGAAAATTTAGCATGTTCCAAGCAATGTGAAGGTTGCGAATACACTTACAAAACCTCTTGGCACTTAAGCGTTCCATGAGCTACGATTCAAGCTTAATGTCTTTGCTTTCAATCCTCTTTGAGCTTGTAGGGGAGTATTAAAAGTATATTATGCATAATAGGTAAAAGAAGCAAACTAGGTAGGTGCTTTATGTAAAAATTGCAATGTATAGACCATATGCAATATGTAAAAGAACCTAGCCATGCAATAACATCATGATCAACATCAGCATCATGTAAACTTTATATATAGGCCTGATGCACATTGTAAAGATTAATTAATCATTTAAACAAAGTTAAATATGATGCACTCAAATCTATTACGATATTATTTGATCCTTTCTAATACCCACTTCGCACCCACCCCTGCCTCGCCACGACCTATTAAATTTAATTTGTTATGTTTATTTTAAAGAATTTTATTACTCATTTACCCTTCTTAATATCAAAATATCAAATTTATTAAAAAAAATTTAAATACAAATTAATAAAAAATGATCAAGTATTATAATTATTCTTAAAATGATTAAATATTTAGTTTAATTATTGATTTTAATTATCATGGAAAAACATACACTTAAAAAATATTATATTTTATGCGGGTGAATACGATGTAGGAAAAAAAATTCATTTCTCGTTAGAGATGAGATGAGTGATCAATGTTACTCCAACTAAATTTAGAAGATGGAGACGAAGTTTGCAAAGTGAAACTGGAGTGAAGTTGATAATATTTAAACCTGCCTCACTCTGACTCATTACTACCATCCTATGTCTTCCCCGCTCCGACTCGTTACTACCATGTGCCTTCCACAATTTACTCTTTATATCAGCAGGATCTTTAGGTTTTTTTACCGAGATAACCCAGTTTTTCGAAAAAATTCCCAAAATAACCCAGTTTTCAGCAAAATTCCCAATCTACCCCATTTTTAGGAGGTGTCGCCAATTGAATTGGCAAATCCTCTTAAAAATTGCAAGGAGGCGCCAATTGCATTGGCTAGGGCAGGTGCCCTAGCCAATCCAATTGGCGCCTATGTGTAATTTTTAAGAGGAGTCGCCAATTCAATTGGATACACCCTTAAAAAAGGCTTAAATGGCAAAACCTCCAACGTGAAAGTTGTATATCTTTTCAAGACAATGAATTTGGACATAAATTTTGCATCATTTGGAATTTGTATGAGAATGTTATGGGCAGTTGAAGTTGGACTTCTGAGTTTTTCAACTGTTATCTGACCTATAATGTCTTGCATTATCGCATGTGTTTCTTTTAGAAATATGAAATTTTGTCCAACATAACATTTGAATTAGACATCTCAAATTTTTCAATGCACTTGGTCCCACCTCAAATTAATTAAAAATGAGTGAGTTAGGTCCCTGCGAACATGACCCAAAATTAGGGTTTCTGTCAAAATGACCTATAATGTTTTGAGATGAATGATGAGCTTCCAAGTTTCAAATGGATTTTTGATGAACATGAAAGTTGTTCATATGGCGACTGTTGTTAAAACTTGAATGGAGGCGCCAATTGGATTGGCTAGGGCAGGTGCCCTAGCCAATCCAACTGGCGCCTATGTGTAGGTTTTAAGAGGAGGCGCCAACTCAATTGGCGACTCCCTCATAAAATGCCTTTTTTGTCTTATAAATAGATGCGTTGTGTGACCAATTGTTCCATAACTCATATAATCATTTGGCTATCATGTTTGGTGTTCGTCGCCGATACGGTAAGGTGATTTATGCGAGAGACAAACCTCAATTGCTGATGCTGTTTTGGAACATCACCACGTTAGATCAACTGAAGAGGGAGCTGGTTCGATGGTTAGACGGGAAAATACCAGAAGGGGAAAAAATCAGAAGTATTGAGAGACTTGACAGTATCTTTGGTTGGGTGTGAATGAAGACTGATAAGGATGCTAGGGAAATGATGTTCGGTCGAGACGACATTAATTTGATTGTTGTAATCAGTTAGAATTATTTATGATTTCAGATGTTTTGTACTGATGTTTGTTATGAAACTCGTTGTAACAAGAACTTAATGATATATAATGATTGATTGTTACAGAAATACAATGTTACAAAAAGCTTAATATCTAGATACAATGTTACAAAAAGCTTAAGATCTAGATGATGCTCCTTGATTGGGACAGTTGTTTTTGTTGTGTCCTGGTTGACGACAGATACTACATAATCTTATCATTTTATCTGTGGAATCCATCTCTGTTTTGATACGTGTGCTGTTTGGCCTTCCTTTCTTCTTTCTACGCATCTCTTCATTGTGCCAAACAATATCTCCTTCATATGGAGGCTAGTAATCCTCCATTGATAGTACTGAAAATCTTTGACTATATACATTCATGATGGTGTTGGCCTTATACACATCAGATAAATGGGTGTAAGCGTCTTGACGAGTATAAGTGCATGCTGCAATGACATGGGAGCAAGGTATGCGGAAGGCCTGAAATTTTCCACAATCGCACCAACTTGTGTGTAGTCTAACAGCGTAGGCTAAATTTGGTCTCCCCTCGTTGTTGCCCATTGTTTCCTGGACGCTGAAATTTTGTCTATGACGGTCAAAGACTGTTACAGCGTGTGTCGTAGCCTTGATGCTCTCCTCTTTCAGGACCTTCATGCAACACTCACTGAATACTTGTCCGGACATTAACACTGCACTCCATCTTTCACCTCTGGTTGCGAACATAGAAGCCAACCTATAATAGGTTGATCTTACCAAGGCAGTTATCGGCAGATTTCGAATTCCTTTGAAAACCCCGTTCATGCATTCCACAATGTTTGTTGTCATGTGGCCCCATCGACAACCACCGTCAAATGCTCTTGTCCACTGCTCTACTGGGATGTTATTTATCCATCTCCCCGCGTTGAGTTAAAGCATACCCAGCATTCACAACCTTCTTGCGAAGATTCTTATCTTTTATAGCACGCATGAAGTTTTGTGCAATGTGTCTGATACAGTAGACATGTGTAGAAGGAGGATCATGCCATCCGTTGTCATGGTTGTTGTAGGCACTCTCAATGGATGCATGTCTATCAGAAATCAAACATAGATTGGCTTGTGGAGCGACATGCGTTCTGAGATGTCGAAGAAAGAAACCCCATCCACCAGCCATTTCACCTTCAACAAGAGCAAAGGCAATGGGAAATACATTGTTGTTACCGTCTTGTGCAACCTCCATGAGCAAAGTACCCTTGTATTTTCCGTATAACCAAGTGCCATCAATTTTCAAGAGAGGTTTGCAGAAAGCGAAACCTTTGATGCACGGGTCAAATGCCCAAAATAGACGGTGAAATATTCTATTACCTGTAGCACAGGTTCCGTCTGGCATCATTGCTGGCACTGTCTCCATAATTGCCACAGTTCCTGGGACATAAGTTTTTAGTGCCCATAAAAACCGTGGTAATTCCTTGAATGAATCCTCCTAGTTGCCGAAAACCTGTTCAACAGCCTTTGTCCTCGCAATCCATGCTTTCTTGTAAGATGGAGTATAATTATATGTTGTTCGGATATGGGATATAATTATACTCACCTTCACTGATGGGTCTTTATTTACCAATGGCAGAATGTCTTGACATATCAAAGATGTGCTCAGTTTACGGTGATCTTGTTCAACGTTAGTTGCAACGCAACTGTGCGGTGGGTCTATTGAAGCAATCTCCCAAGAGTCATTTTTCTTCTTGTAAGATGCAGCCAAACGAAACTTACAAAGCATGTTACGACATTCGATAACATACCTTCTAGAATCAGTGCATTTCACTGTAAAGTCAGCAAAGTTGTTCATGTGGAATTTTTTGATTGCCAAGACACATTCTTCTTTGGTACGAAACATGTCTCCCACCTTTAATTCGCCTACTGGTCTTGGATACGGATTATAGAAGACACTGTCGGATGTTTCATCATCGTGAAGATCCATATTTGTCATATGTTGAGGAGGATTGTAGGCATGACTAGGAGGTTTTGGTGGTGGTTGAGCATCATCTTCATCGTCGTTGTTCAGCATGTGATCAACCTGTATCTCGGTCTCCTCTTCTTCTTCATCAACAACGTCGACTTCTACTTCTACTTCTGGGTTGAGTTCATCTGACCATTGTGCATCATCTGTAGCATCTTCACCAGCTGCATCCTGATCGGTTAGTTGAGACTGTTGAGACGGTATACATGGTTGTAGTGTAATGTACAACTCGATACAATCCATGCCTGAATGTTCATGACTAAGAAACATGTTTTCAACATCTTCATCGTCTCGTACCTTAAGGGGGAAAAACTTGCATTGACCATTCTCAAAAAATATAGGATTTTGATATGTGATCTTTGACACAATACCTGATCCTATAAAGGATTGTATTCTTTTTTTCAAATGCAAAAAGGTTGCATTTCTCTTGACCGTGATTCTAATGGTATTAGTGTTTCTAAAACAAAAACCATGAAGCTCAGACTCAAAAGTTTCACCGTTGCAGTGAACATTGACACTGTATAATGATGAAGATGACATTTTGGAGATGAAAACTATTTTGCAAGTGCAGATGAATGTGAGTGAAGTGTCTTGGATGTTGATAGTAAGACACTTAAATAGATGGTATCAGTGTCTCACATGCTAGCTAGTTCTGAGATGATGTGTCGGACATTGAAGTTACTCTGAGATAATGTGTCAAGCATGCAAGCCAGTTCTGAGATGATGTGTCTGTCATGCAAGACAGTGTGAGTTGATGTGTCAAGCATGCTAGCTGGTCATGAGATGATGTGTTTGTCATGCAAGACAGTGTGAGTTGATGTGTCAAGCATGCTAGCTAGTCAGCAGATGATGTGTCTGTCATGCAAGACAGTGTGAGTTGATGTGTCAACCATGCTAGCTAGTCATGAGATGATGTGTTTGTCATGCAAGACAGTGTGACTTGATGTGTCAACCATGCAAGCTATCAAGAAGCTAGTCATCAGCATGCAGGAGACAAGACATACACGTGTCGGACATGTAACATAGTCAGAGATGATGTGTCAATCATGCAAGCCATCCACAAGTGAGTTGTTCAGCATGCAGGAGACAAGAATGCCACGTGTCAGACATGCAGATGGTGTCGCCAATTGGTTTGGCGCCTACACTTAAGACTTGTACATGGTCGCCAATTCAAGTGGCGACCCCATGGAGTCAGTCCTCGAAACCAAGCATTCAGAACTAGCCTTGCATGCATGTACCTATGGTGTCGCCAATTTGAATGACGCCCCCTCTTTAGGATTGTACATGGTCGCCAAATGAGGTGGAGACACCATGCAAACACAAATTTATATGCTCTTATCCATTTGCCTATAAATACATCCACTCCTTCAACAATTCTTCCACACCAACATTCTCACTACTTCATCTACAATACTTCTTTTACAATTTCATCTTCAACAACATCTTCCAATTTCATCTACACCAACTCCCCAACAATATGTCTTTACTCACAATGGGCGAGGCACACAGAGGAACAGTTGCAAACATCGCAACATACGTAAGTTTTTTCTTATACTAATTTTTTATGTTTCATCTCCACCAACCCCATTTTATTTTGAAATACCGACTTAGTCAAGTGTTATATTATTTCTATTATAGGATGTATCAAGGTTTCGAACTCGAGTCCACGAATTTGTCCCAATGGACCCGATGATTCAACCTTATGTTGAACTCGCCGGTTTTGGTCAGATTAGCAAGATTATGTCTTGGTCTATAGATAACAAGTTCATTCTAGCCTTATGCGAAAGATGGAGGCCAGAGACACACACATTTTGGTTTCCAACCGGTGAGTGTACCGTGACGTTGGAAGACGTCTACATGCTTTTAGGACTACGAATTGAAGGCAAAGTTGTTAATGGTAAGACCAACTATGCAAGTTCAATTTGCATGGAGCTTTTAGAAACTGATTTGTTAGATGATAATGCTAGAGGTCAAGGTATACTACTCTCACGCCTAAAGTCATATTATAATAGTTTATATTTAGATGAACATTCTACCGAAGATGCTCGAATAATAAAAACTAGGTGTTACATTATGTTGTTACTAGGATCCTTTTTATTTCCCGAAGGTAGTGGTTCTAGCATGCATATTATGTACTTACCTCTACTTAGACATGTAGATAAATAGGTAGTTACAGTTGGGGATCCGCATGTCTAACCTATCTCTATAGTTCGTTGTGCAAAAACTCCCACAAAGACACATCTACATTTTCTGGATGTGCTGTTTTGCTACAAGCATGGGGATGGTCAAGACTACCGTCTTTAGCACCGGTCAATAACAACCCTTTCACTTTTCCATATGCAAAAAAGTAAGTTGTTTAAATTGCTATATCTTTACTTACTTCCTTACAGTTTAGTACCTATAACTAATTTATTTTAACTTTTTGGTGTAGATGGTCGGCACGTGGTATGAGTTACAGCAGATGTCCGAGACACTGTATTACTCAGTATCGCAACCTGTTGGATCACCTTCGACCGACAGACGTAAGCAAAATAACTTCATTAATTCGTCATATTATGTTGACTTTTTCTACATTCATTTAAATCCTATCTTCTTTAACATTTCAGTTCATTTGGCGTCCATACCTTAATCTGGATCATGAGCATGAGGTCAACCCTGAAGACGCAGCCGTATGGACAGCATGCACACCGATAATACGGTTCACAACAGTGGAGATGCACAACACCGATCGTGTGAAGCTGCAGTTCGGTATGGTCCAGAATATCCCAGATCCCCCAGCTAGCGTAGGAGAATGGCATATGCGTAAAGTGAACGACCAATGGAACTTCAACCCTTGGCAAACCTTCGCAAGATCAGAGTGTCGCAAGTGGAAGCACCGTCATGACCATGTCTTAACTGACGCAGTCATGCCAAATGAGGTAAAACCAAGTCGTACTTATATGGCTTGGTACAGATCGGTTGGATTTCAATTCATTGCCGATGATATGTACCTCTACGACCCACGCCAGACAAGTTACACACAAGAAGGATCAACATCTAACCCCCAACAACATTCTCATCCCGGTTACTCACAACCACCTATCCGTCAAACTTTCTGTTCCACAAACACACAAACATACAACCAAAACATGCCATTCACCCAACCCCAATACCAAGAACATCCCCCATACCACCAACAAATGGACGATCAACCTCAGACCGAACATCACTTTGCACCCACACCATCACCCTACCAAAGTCGCCTAGCCAAAACACTAACCGCCCCTCCTCCTACCGTAGCCAAGAACCCCAAACATCACAATACCAAAACACCCCACAACCATATCTCTTCCAAACACCCCAACAACCTTTTCAACCTTTCCTAGATCCATCATTCACACCCATGTCTCCCTTCAACCGTCCTGGTCGCCCATCCATGAGTCAACCACACCCCAACTTCTCTGGCATGGGTCATGAGCTCAGCTACGCCGGTACACCATCATTGAATACTGAAGACTATGCTGAGTTGGATGAATACCTCAACGGATCTTCTCCTGTAGGAGGTAATGACGCTCCTGGACTATCAGATGAACAAACACCGGTGCAGAATCGTCAACGTGGGTTAGGACCAAGGGTTAGGGTAGTTAGGGGATGTGGGACCGGAGGTCGGTTAGGTGATCCCGGTCATCACCATTAGGATTCTTTCTGTAAACTCCAACTTTTATTAATATCAAGTCGTATTATATCAAACTTATCTTTGTGTAAACTCCAAACATTAGGTTTCTTTGTCTAAACTCCATTTTGGCAAAATTCACATACACATGTTTTGACTGAAACCCTAATTTTGGGTCAACTACCTAAGAACCTAACTCACTCATTTTTTAAGATTTTGAGGTGGGACAAAGTGCATTGGAAAGTTTGAGATGTCTACTTAAATTGTTATGTTGGACAAAATTTCATAATTAAAAAATAAACACATGTCATAATACAAAATATTATAGGCCACATAACAATTGAAATGTCAAAGAGTCCAAGTTCAGGTGCCCATACCTTTCTCAAAAAAATTGCAAATGATGCAAACTTTTAGTCCAAATTCATTGTCTTGAAAAGATGTACAACTTTTATGTTTAAGGTTTTGTCATTTGAGGGTTTTATCATTCAAACAGAAGGGCTTGAAGTTGGTCCCTTTTGGCAAAATTCACATACACATGTTTTGACAGAAACCCTAATTTTGGGTCAAGTTCGCAAGGACCTAACTCACTCATTTTTAATTATTTTGAGGTGGGACCAAGTGCATTGCAAAATTTGAGATGTCTGCTTCAAATGTTATGTTGGACAAAATTTCATAATTCTAAAAGAAACACATGGGATAATGCAAAACATTATACGTCAGATAACAGTTGAAATGTCAAAGAGTCCAAGTTCAGGTGCCCATACCTTTCTCAAACAAAATGCAAATGATGCAAAATTTTAGTCCAAATTCATTATCTTGAAAAGATCTATAACTTTTATGTTTAAGGTTTTGTCATTTGAGGTTTTTATCATTCAAACAGAAGGGCTTGAAGTTGGTCCCTTTTGGCAAAATTCACATACACATGTTTTGACAGAAACCCTAATTTTGGGTCAAGTTCGCAAGGACCTAACTCACTCATTTTTAATTATTTTGAGGTGGGACCAAGTGCATTGGAAAATTTAAGATGTCTACTTCAGTTGTTATGTTGGACAAAATTTCATAACTCTAACAGAAACACATGCAATAATACAAAACATTATAGGTCAGATAACAGTTGAAAAAATCAGAAGTCCAACTTCAACTGCCCATAACCTTCTCATAAAAAATCCAAATGATACAAAATTTATGTTCAAATTCATTGTCTTGAACAGACATACAACTTTCATGTTGGAGGTTTTGTCATTTGAGGCTTTTTTAAGGGAGTCTCCAATTGAATTGGCGCCTCCTCTTAAAAATAACACATAGGCGCCAATTGGATTGGCTAGGGCAGGTGCCCTAGCCAATCCAATTGGCGCCTCCTTGCAATTTTTAAGAGGAGTCGCCAATTCAATTGGCGCCTCCTCCTAAAAGTGGGGTAGATTGGAAAATTTTCTGAAATCTGGGATATTTTAGGAATTTTTTCGAAAAACTGGGTTATCTCGGTAAAAAAACCGGATCTTTAACTACCTTATTTGCCGTTAAAATAAATAAATAAATAATTAATCCAAAATAAAAATGAAACATAAAAATCACTTACGCAACTTTGCCCATATATTTCTAGCACAATAACTTGTGCATGCAAGTTTGTTATGAGAATAGGCACTATTCATTAATTCAAAGTCAATAAAAAACTTGCACAATCTTTTCTCTGAATATGATTTAAACGTTCATGTATGCTGGTTCATCTCCCCCAACCCATAAACCATATTCCAATATTGGTAAATCTTTAGGTAACTTTCAATCATGGTTAATATTCATAATATGACCAGTTTGGTCTTTACTTACCACAACCAACAGTAACAGTTAATTTTGTTCCCTTCATATGGCATGCAATTTCTTAACATGCAAAGTATCCGTTCCCAACTTAGTTTTCATGCCTCACTATTCAGATGCAGATACAGTAGCAACTGTTATAGCTAGGGACTATGTTTCAAAAATAGCCACATTTGAATTGAACCTTTCATGCATAATATTTGTCATGTGTTGATTTATAATCTACTAGTATGCTTTTTTAGTTTGAAATTTGCGAAAAGAACTTGGGACGTGTAAGCATGCTGTTAGTGGCATATATGAAGTTTAGCAAGTCGAGTCAAGCCTAATCCTTGAAATATTGAGTCAAATGTTATCTTACCAAAAATACCTAAGCTGAGTCATGTATTCAAAGAGCCTTTGTTGCCTCTTTTTGGGATAAGATAATCCCTCATTATTCACATAATCACACAATAATGATCAAATCGAACGGCTTTTGTTTTGACTTTGTAATTTTTTTGTTAATGGATGAAACCAAAGAATTATATTTATAATACATAAGAAAAATGATATTTGAGAGAGAGAAATAAATAAATAGAATGACATCGATTATTTAATTCACTTCATTATATAAAAGGATAGATCAAATGTCAATTTGTTTAGGGGATTAACTCCTATAAAATGTTGAACATTATTTAATAAATTATTTAATTTAATACTATCTTTTTTTTTATTTAATATATTTAAATTTAAAAAAATTGAGAAAAACCTTCACACCATAAGAGAATAATGTTATTCATGTCAAACATAAAAAAAAAACATATCTTCAAATAAGATCATCCCTAAAATTGTAGTATTGATCTCTTCATCTAATTTTTCTTCCTCTTCCTCATCACCACAATAATAATAAAGATTAGTGTTATCATTTATGTTCTAATATGCCTTCGAATCTTAAGTGGAAATAAAAAGAGAGAAAACATGTTTTAGTACTACTGGTTTTTAAGAAAGTGGTGAGGTGGCGATCGTGGATTACTTTGATGAAACGCCAACACAATGACGTGAAGGTGGGCAAGCGATGGTGTGTGGGTATCAGATCGGTTCGTTTCTCGTATTCGTTTTGTGATGACTCGTGTTTTGGGCCGAATTTGGATCTTTAGGATTTGGACAATTATAAATATAGTTCTCTCTCACTTGTTATTAGTACGAGTTTCTTAATATATAAAAATCCTAGTAAGAAGCAAGAGAAGAAACTCTTGATTTTATTCTTGGAGTTTGGTAGCATTTGTGATTATCAAAGGGGATTGAAAAACACTTTAAAAACCTTGAGTTTCTGCAATTCATATACTGTGAGCGGGAGATATTGGGAAACACTATGGTAAAAAATAAGGTTTGTTCTTGAAAACTTTTAAGTTTATTTTCTTATAATTCATCTTATAATCTCTTGTAACAATTTTGAAGTATATTGATTTGGAGAGTTGGTCTCTCCTCCGGAGTAGATCAATATTATCGAATTGGACAAAAAAAATCTTTGTGTTTTCGGCTTTTATACTTTTATTGAATTGTACCTATTTGATTAATTGTCATTATTGTTTGTCTCAGACATTAAATATTTTGGTGTGATTGAGCCTTTCAATTTCACATAAAGTGGCACCCACCATGGGGCAAAAGGGTTACATTTACAAGTAAGTACCACGAGTTTCAAATGGGACATCGATAGTTTTTCCATGGATAACAACTTTGCGTTCTGGAAGGTGGAGATGTATGAAATCTTAATTAAACAAAAGTATGTGGAACCATTGAAGGGAGATTCATTGAATACAACAAACCTAACACAAGCAAAGAAGAATAAGATGATCAATAAGGCAAAAAATGTCATTATCTTGTGCATTAGAGATAAATTTCTAAGGGAAGCTGCGAGGTAGAAAATAGTGACTGAGATGTGGGTTAAACTTGAATCATTGTACATGACCAAGTCCTTGGCTCACAAATTAAACAAAAAATGTATTCTTTTTGTACGGTGGAAAATAAACCTATTGTGGAGCAGTTGGCAGATTCATTGATGATTTGCAAAATATTGAGATGAGAATAAATGATGAAGACAAATATCTACTCTTGTTAAAATCATTACCCATATCCTTTGAGCACTTTAAGGATGCATTTCTTTATCGTAAGTAGGGGTGAAAATAGGTCAGGCCGATAACAGGGGCCTACGGCCTAGCCTACACAAGCGTATGTTAGACCAATTTTTTTTTTAAATAGAAAAGGCCTAGGCTTTTTTATAATCCTATTTAGTTAAAAAAGGTTAGGCCTCAGGCCATGAAAAAAGCCTTTTAAGCCTAACAGGCCGACCTATTTAAATAAAAATGAATAATTTTTGAAAATTGAAGGTGATATTTTTGAAAAGTTTAATGAATGATATACTTTTAAAGTAAATCAATTGAAAACTAAACTAAATGTTTTGAGAACTGATGCGAAGTTTTCCTTGTCTTTGATGTTTTTCGCAAGTGTACAAAATGTATCGGGGTAATAAAAAGGTTGTTGAACCCACAGAGAACAATAGTCAATCTTATTGCTATCTACTGTTGCTATGTAAATCTAAGCCTAATCGGATTTTTTTTTGGTTTGAGAATGAATGTAAAATACTAGTGATTTTTTTAAAAACAGAGACAGAAATGTGATTTTCGGTGTACCTTCAGGACTCAGATAAATGTTGGCACTTCTTTTTGCTTTAAAGTATTTTTTTAGAGGAAATATTTATTAAAAAACACTACTCAATTTTTCACAATCCATGTTATGCTTCGAAACCGTACAAGTCATGATGTCGCTCCACAGGATACAATTTCGAAGTAATTTTTGAAAACTGATAAGTCCTTATTAATTTCTAAAGCACTATCGCTATTTTTAGAAATTAAAAAATCCATTTTTTATTGATCGGATACTGATGTCACACTGTCGCGCTGTTGACCAGTATCTGAGTGTTTTCGCTTTTGCGCAAAACCTTTTAAATTTAAAAACTAAATATTAAGAACCGGAAAAAATAAATTAATATAAAAAATTAGCGCCGGTAAAGTTTACTAAGTCCCGTTGGAACGACAATCCTCATATTCAGGAGACTTATGGTGTTAAAATGATACCTATCATGTACAGTTTTCTCAAGTCCCCATAATATAACCTCAAATTTGTCTGTAGCTTATATACTTTCAAATCATGCAATAAATTTCCAAGTTATGAAAACAATTTTTTTGTATGGCTCAAGAAAAAGGGAGAATCAACAAACAGCAAGAAACCACGCATAAAGACTCAACAACACATTCATGGACTCTACTAACAACAATTAAACTAGAAATTGCATAAAATCCTAATAAATATGAAATAAACTAGAAAAACAAGAAATCTAACGAAAATTAATAAAAGGAAAGCAATAAAGTTCCTCCCCCACACTTGAACCAAACATTGTCCTCGATGTTTTGATAAAAGTGGGAAAAGAAAGAAAAAACTTGGATGAGTTCTGCAAAGATATTAGTGCCATCCACGGCCCCGACCTTAGTTCCAACCACTTCGTCCATCATGCCCACCCCAACCATATCCACCACACCCATGTGCTCCATCCATTAGGAACTACAAGCTAGTCAACCACCCAGATAAGGAATCCAACTGGTTGTTACAGTGATCTTCATCCGCTTATGAAAATCGAAGGTGCTCTAGCATCTCTTGGTGGTGGTGTTCCATGCAATTTTGAAAGGTTTGCCACTATTAGGCCTCCTCTACATGGTGGTTTGTGATATTTGAATCTGATGGATGTTACCAGCCATGGTCTTCTGTAATGTCCTCATGTGACACACACACCCTAAAAGTGAAGCTTGGGTAGTCTGGATTAGTTGCACATTATCCTTCATATCCGTCTTAAAAGCTTGCATCTGACCCATTTGCTCCATCATGGTTTTTGTTGTGTTTGCATTTGATTCATATGATGCATCATATCTATCTATTGTTGATGCATGACATAAATCAATTTGTCCCTATCAGCATCCATAACACTCTGGACACATATCTCACTGAGTATGTCATCAAGTGAAGCATATGTGGCTCCGGAAGAAGTACCTGCAAAATGGTCAAAAACAAAAGGTTGTGTGTGTGTGTAGGTGAAGCAAGAATATGGGTGAATGGTATGGTGGAGGCTCATGTACAGGATAGGCTCGCTCTCTCTAATTCAACTCATCGTCTGTGGCCCCGTTAGTAACGATATTCTCGAGAATCTCCATGTGCTCAGGTTCGACATCGACATGAAAATCATAAGTCCAATTAGACTTATTTCGTACATTTTTGCGGTTCAGGAAAGGTAGAACAAAACTCCAAATCGCAACATTAAACCATCAATAAATATCTACCATCATGTCTGGCTCTAATTAGGTGCATGTGCCTACATGCGTGGAGATCAAGGAAATGGGGTGGTAAAGGCTCTAGGATCGCAAGCTCAGTATGAATACCCAAGTCACAGGCTATTGAGGGAATCAATCCTCCAATAGAAATAGGGTGCTTTGAAGTAGTGCCAACTGCCTTCATGTGGGTTATCATAAAGGGTGTTGAATTTACCCGTGTGGGTTCAAAAACAGCATGCAAGTAAAATAACTCTTTTGCATTGATTTTATTAGTATTCTCTCTGTCAAAAATAGTGATTGCTAACATTTGGCGGAAATAGCGGATGGTCGGGCTATGAATGTTAGTTGCTAGATTTCCCTCAAAGCTATCAGTAGAATAACCCGTTAACTAATCCCATAAGTCCCCAACATTATGCACACAATTAGTTTCTAATGGTGCTTCACAAATAACACCCTCTCCATAAGGGAAAGGCAAACATTTCAGCAAGTTGATCAGTGGTAAAGTCATATTCCATATTAAACATAGGAAATTTAACGGTGCCTGCTGTCCTAGCAAAGCTAACCCGTGTGGTGTAGTGAAGTGAGCTTAAAAACTCAACTGTACGCCTAACATAAGTATGGTATTTTTGTGAGAAAAAAGTGTGACAAACCTAATGTATCCAACGTCTAATGTACACTATTGAATAATCCTAAAGCACATACGCAAGAATCATCAGTGTACCTGGTCGAGACAATTTATCGATTCAGGAGAGCTTCATATTTCTTCCTCTATTTTTCTCCATCTCTTCCTTCCCGAAAAAAAATTCAATTGAAATCAACATTACCCTCTTGTGCCATTGCTGAAAACAGAGTAGAAGTTGGAGAAGAGGAAGGTTTGTGAAATTTGAAAATGGTGGAAGTAAGAATGGTGGAGTTGGGTTTAAATAGGAATGGAATAGTGAAAGAGTGAGAGACTTTGGGAGGTTTTGGGAAAAAGAGAGAATAAATGCAAGTGGGTGTAGTGGAAGAGTGAATGTGTGTGGTTATAATTTTAAGGGATTGGAATATGAAAGGTAAAAATGGGTTTTTAAACTGACTTTTCTGGGTTTTGTGCATATGGAATCTATGGTGAATGCCACGGGGTGTGTGGCGAACGCCACAAACTTGGAATTTGAATTTTTCATTTATGCAGGTTGTGGAAAACGCCAAGGATGTGTGGCGAACACCATGCTCTTTTTAGTGCATTTTTGTTTACCTTTTTGGGATCTTTGACTATTTTTGAGTTTGCATTATGGTTAGTAGTGCAGAATTTTGAAAAAAAATTAAAAGAAATAAAATAGGAAACAAATAAATAAAGCAAAATTAAAAGTTGGAAAGCAAAAAAGTTTTAATTAAAATGCTTAGATAATAAAAATCATGTGGGTTGCCTCCCACGCAGTGCTTTGTTTAACGTAGAGAGTTTGGAAACTAAAATAGAAACATGATTAAGCAATGATAAAAAAAATGAAAAATTAATGAAAAATTTGAAGAATTTAGCAAAACTTAAGAAAAACGGGGACGAAGGAAATAGTAAACCTATGGATAATTCATGTGTCACAGTATCTGGCTTGTTTCCCTAAAGCTCTTCATAAAGAAAATACTTCTTGGAACAGGTGGTCCATTTGCTCGACAGCTCTATTAGTTTGATCTTGAATAACATGTCGAATAGTCAACATTGTGCCCATGTCGAGGACCTGAGACTCTCTCTGAGTCCTAATGTTTCTAGGCACTGGAATTCCAGATATCGGGTTGGTGAAATGATTATCTCAGATAGGACTTCGTAACGCCTTCTCTAGGCATCGTCCTTGAAAATGATCCTCATGTTGTCAACATGCTGCATTCTTAAATAATTTGTTAGTGGAAAAAATTGTGCTAAGGAGAATGTAGGTGACCTAAAAATAATAAAACATGAACAAAGTTAGTGAATAATCAATAAGGTTTAAGTTTTGCCGTTTATTTATTTGGATAAGGAAAAATGAAAAGAAATTTGTGGTTTGTCTCCCACGTCGCGCTATTGTTTTACGTTGTTAGCTCGACACTTTTAAGCTCATCTCTCATGCGAACTAGCAGGTGGCTCATTCAATTTCCAACTAGCATAGTGGTCAATTTCTTCATCACCGTGATAATGCTTGAGCCTCTGCCTGTTTACGATAAATGGGCCGGTTGACTGACTCCAAATTTTGATTTCTCTATATTACATAACTTTTACTACTTCAAATGGTCCCGACCATTGGGAACAAAGCTTTCTTGAAAATAACCTTAATCTGGAGTTAAAAAGGAGTATTAGATCTCTTATTGAGAAATCTCTCCTACTGATGCACTTACCATGCCATCTTTTAGTTCTCTCTTTATATATCTGAGCACTTTCATAGGCGTCTAATCTTAGTTCTTCTAGTTCGTGAATATCTAGTATCCTTTTTCCATTGGTAGCTTTGTAATTCGTGTTTAGGGTATTTATTGCCCAATAGGCTTTATGTTCCAGCTCGACCAGTAGATGACATGACTTTAGATACACAAGCTTGAAGGGTGTGGTCCCTATATGTGTCTTATAAGTTGTCCTATACGTCCATAGTGCTTCATTTATCTTGGTCGACCAATCCTTCCTAGAGGTTGCAACAATCTTTTCTAGAGTTTGTTTGATCTCTCTGTTAGAAACCTTTACTTGACCACTTGTCTGGGGGTGATAAGGTGTAGCTACTCGATGTCTTACCCCATACTTGTATAGGAGCTTCTCAAATATCTTAGATATGAAATGTGATCCTTCATCACTTATTACCAATATATGCCCTCCAAATTTAGGGAAAATGTTATTTTTAAACATTTTGGTAATTACTCTTGCATCATTTGTTGGAAAGGAAATGACCTTTATCCATTTGAATACATAATCAACAGTTATAAGTATGTATTTATTTCTCATTGAAGATGGGAACGGACCTATAAAATCTATATCCCACACATCAAAAACTTTGACCTTGAATATGTTGTTCAAAGGCATTTCGTCACGTCTGGAAATGTTTCCGGTGCGTTGGCATCGGTCACAGTTCATGACCATATAATGGACGTCACACTACATGGTAGGCCAATAAAGACCAACTTGAAGAATCTTAGCACAAGTCTTTGACGTGCTTGTGTGCCTTCCGTAAGGAGAGGAATGACAGTGGTTTATAATTCTTTTGATTTCCTCCATAGGAACGCAACGGAGAAAAACGCCATCGACTCCTCTTTTGAAAAGGAGTGGTTCGTCCCAATAAAAAATTTCTAGGTCATGGAAGAATCTCTTCTTCTGTTTGCATGTCACATCAGGAGGTAGAACTTTAGCTACTAAATAGTTTACGTAGTCAGCGTGTCAGGGCACATTCTTATCTACGAAGGCAACTTCCTCTTTTATCTCGTTACCAACATTTGAGTATTGTGCTTTATGAAATTCATGGAGTGATCATAACTCATTCCTTCGATGTCAATTTATGCGACCAGTTTGTCATAAGTAAAATCGTCATTTATGGGTACAAGTTCTGGTTTCAAATCCTCTAACCTTGAGAGGTGGTCAACTACCATGTTTTTGATTCCCTTCTTATCTCGGATTTCCAAATGGAAATCTTATAACAATAATATCCACCGAAGTAATCTTGGTTTTGCATCCTTCTTACTCAATAAGTAACTTATAACAGTGTGGTCTTTGTAGATGATGATTTTGGCTCCTACTAAGTAAGAACGGAATTTATCGATTGCAAACACTACAGTTAAAAGTTATTTCTTAGTTATTGCATAATTTATTTGAGCAACGTATAAGGTTCTACTTGCATATTATATAACATGTAGTTTATATCTTTATGTTGTTCTAAGATACCGCCTACAACATAGTCACTGGATTCACACATAATCTCGAATAGTTGACTCCAAATTAGGAGGTGGCATAATAGGGGCGGAGATTAATGCACACTTAAGGATATTAAAAGACTCAAGACATTTTTCATCTAAGATGAATTCAACATCTTTCATAAGAAGACCAGTCAAAGGTTTAGAAATCTTAGAGAAGTCCTTAAGAAAACATCGATAGAAACCGGCATGTCCAAGAAAACCTTTAACCTTTCTAACCATTTTAGATGGATGAAGGTTCTCAATGACTTATATCTTAGATTTATCAACCTCAATCCCTCTTTCAGATATTATGTGTCCTAGAATTATGCCTTCATTCACCATGAAGTGGCATTTTTTCCAATTTAGTACTAGGTTAGCTTTAATGCACCTTCCAGAACTTTTTCTAAGTTAGCAAGGCATCCTTCAAAAGTAGATACGAATATGGAAAAATTATCCATAAAAACTTCCATGATATCATCTAGGAAGTCTGCGAATATCACCATCATACATCTCTGGAAGGTTGCAGGAGCATTGCATAGTCAGAATGGCATTCGTCGGTAGGAGAAAGTTCCATAAGGACATCTAAAAGTAGTCTTCTCTTGGTCATCTGTGTGAATTGGAATTTGGAAAAATCTTGAGTATCCGTCTAAATAGAAAAAATATGAGCGTCTAGCTAAACGTTCGAGCATTTGATCAATGAACGAAATGGGAAAATGGTCCTTCCGAGTTGCTTTGTTTAGATTTCTATAATCTATACACATACGCCATCCAGTTTCTGTATGTTTAGCTACATATTCTCCCTTGTCATTTTTAATAACTATTACACCTACTTTCTTAGGGACAACGAGCACTGGGCTAACCCATTGTCTATTTGAGATTGGATAGATTCTTCCAGCATCTAGTAATTTTAGTACTTGCTTCCTGACTACATCACTCATGATAGGATTGATCCTCCTCTGATGCTCTCTAGAGGTTTTAGAGGCCTATTCTAGCATAATTATGTGCATGCACGCATAGGGGCTTATCCCTTTTAGATTGGAAATGTTATAGCCTAAAGTTGTAAGATATTTTTTTAATACCACCAAGAGTTTCTCAGTTTCTTCTTTATTAAGATCAACACTAACTATAATCAGGTGATCAAGTCGTTCATCAAGAAACTCATATCTTAGATTCTTGGGTAATACCTTAAGTTCTATTGATGGCTGCTAAGGCTTAGCATAAGGTTAGGTGTAAGTGCTAAGCATTCTCTCAGGTCACCATTAGCATATTGGCGAGGGTATTCATCCTCATCCTCTTCTAACATTTCTTCGGCTAGAAGTGCTACTAATTCTGTGATTGGCTGGGGAGGTTTAGATGCTAACTCTTTTATGCATTCATTAATGATGTCTATAATACAACAGGTGTCGTCTATAGTTGGGGTGTTTATAAATTGAGAAAGGATAAATTACATTTTCTCTTCTCCTACCTCAAATGTCAACTTCCCTTGTTTCATGTCTATTATCGCATCGACTGTAGTTAAGAAATGTCTTCCTAAGATGATGGGTATATTAGAATCTTCCTTTATATCCATCACTATGAAACTTGTAGGGATATAAAATTGGCCAATGCGAAGTAGAATATTTTCCAGCATTCCCACGGGGTATTTAACATAATGATCGGCCAATTGGAGGGACATTCTAATGGGTCTCAAGTCTCCTAACTTTAGTTTTCACATATGGAAAGAGGCATCAAACTAGCGCTAGCTCTGAGATCACATAGTGCTTTGTCAATGACAAACTTACCTATTACACAGGGAATAGAAAAACTACTAGGGTCTTTCAATTTGGGTGGCATGTTGTTTTGGATAATGGTGTTACACTCTATAGTGAATGCCACGTTCTCGTCATCTTCAAGTTTCTTCTTATTTGACAAAATCTATTTTAGGAGCTTAGCATATGAGGGCATTTGATTAATGGCCTTAGTGAAAGGTATAGTAACATGAAGTTTTTTAGGAGCTCGATGAATTTCTTAAACTGACCCTCATTCTAGGATTTAGCTAGTCTTCGAGGGTATGGTATCTTTGGTTTATACGGAGGTGGAGTTACATAAGGTTTCTCTTTCTCAATGACATCTTTATTACTGATAGTATCTTCATTATCGGTGTAACACCTCAAAATTTGCCCTCCTCTTCTTGGGACTAGCTTAGCATTTTGCATTTCATGTTTTAGGGCATTAGTCATTTCATATTGCATATCATGTGAAAACAAGCAAGTCATCCTCCTAAGTCTTTCTCAGAATATGGAGAGGTTAAGAGATGCAAGTCTGAGGGTCTCATAAATTGATCACTAATCATCTGAGGTTTGTGCTTCAATTAGGGTTTCTTGGTCCTTCAAGGAGTTTGAGCATTATCTTATTGGCAAAGGTATGTCACCATCATCATGGTTATGTCATCCTCAAGGGGCCCATTGTTCATGCTCAGATTCTTTGGGATTAGGGTTTTGACCTCTGGTCAACCCTAATCAGTTGCATTCTACCAGTCAGGGTTTTTCAAGGAGATGGGGTTATTTGCTTGGATGGAGATCATATGGTTATTATGTGGGGCTTACAAGAGCTAGGGGTTCATTTTGGAGCCACTTCCTCAAGTGGTTGAGGCTCAGGCTGATCAGAGCATGACCAAGTCATCTGTCAACCAAAAAGTCAACAGAAAGTCAACTGAGGGCTAGGAGGTGGAGAAATGAGTTTCAACATCTCATTCATGTTCAAAAGAGGCTTATTAATCATGTCAAATGTATATCTTGAAGAATTTGAGGCCAGATCAAAACTTTCCAAAAGTGGAAAGTGACCTGTAATTGAAAGTTTCCAAAAATGGAAAGTTTTTGGTTCAAATTCACCTTGATCTTGCATCATCAAAAAATCTTCAAATGAAATTTTGTCCAACATGAAAGTTGAAGATCTCTCTCTTCCATTTCCAAAAAGTCCAAGATCATAAATTTATGATGAATGGTTGAGGAGATACGATCAAATCATGGCAAAGTGTGCTTGAAACTTCAAATGGCCATATCTTTTGAACCAAAACTCCAAATTTGGTGCCTCTTTTTCTAAAATGCTTCTCATGTCATGAAGTTTCCAAATAAATTATCACATTGCATAAAATGTCATCACATGATCATTTGCATATCCATGCCCATTTTGGAGGGAAATTGCAAAATTTAAAAATGGTGCGTTACATGAACTTTTTACCATTGCCAATGTGTTTTAAAGATGGTTTTAAGTGCATTTGAGCTGGTAATGGTTACTGTTCACGTGTGCATGCTTCACACACCCTCCAATTTGTCATTTTTTGCCATGCACCTTATCTTGATTAATTTCAACTAAACCTTGCCTAATTTGGATTAAGAGTGGATTAGTACAACATATAAATACCATAATCATAACAGAATTGAGGAGCTTAATCACTTTTCACCATTTTAGATCTAGTTTTCATCTCACATCAAAATTTTTCTCTCAACCAAAACTTGTAATTTCTTCACATAACCTTGCATTTTTCTTTGATATTCTGAATCATTGAGTGTAGTAGATGGAGAATCGAGCTTTGGATCATTGATTTTGGTCAGAATTCAAGCCTAATTCAAGCAAGAACTCAAGAATGGAAATGGATTGGTGAGCTAGATCTACACGGTTTCAAGCTTCATTTTCATCATCAAACATCATTACAAGTGTTCTAGAGTTGATTTGGATCATTACAAGGCCTTGGATCGTGCGTTTTCAAGAACTGTTCTTCAAGAGGTCACATTTTCGATCCTTTTAATTCTCTGTTTTGTATGCATAATCTTGTAGAACATTGAATGCTGAGCAATCTGGTATGAATTTCGTGTGAAATGATGCAATATTCATGAAGTTATGGTTGATTAAAGTTTGTAGATCTAGAAAGTTTTCCATCGATTCTCCTTGATCATGTTGAATTAGGCTTAGATGTTAGTTGATATGTGTTCTCCATTGAAAGAGCTTCATGATGATATAAGATTTTTAGAATTCTGGAAAATTCTGGAAATTTGGCTTTGAATGTTCATACTGTTCATCTTCATCTTCGTGAGGAAGATGAAGATCTTCATCCTAGCGTCCGTCTTTCCGTCGCTAGTGGTGCGCTAGGGTTTTGGCTCAAAACGGTTGCGTTTCACATTGGTGCGCGCCTCATTTGAAAATGGACTTGGTTCGATCCTGACGCACGGCATTTTTTCAAATTGCACTTCAATTTATTCATTTCCCTCCAAACTTCCATGCTATGATCATTTTCATTTTCATTTTTTTCTTCCAACTTCAAAAATGCATAACAAATTGAAAAATGATCCAAAAATGCCTGGTTTTTTGTAGCATGATCCTCTGTTTGTCTAGTTTTTTATGATGATTATTGCTGAAGTTGTGCATGGTTGGATTTTGAATGGTGTTAGACTCTTTGATCATATGTGCTTGTGTGACCTTACCTTGCTCTTCCTATTGTGAAATGCTTGATTTTAATCCAATGGACATGAAATTTTGCATGATGATTCTTGACATGTTAATGGATGTTTTAGGCTTAGTTTGGTATTTTTCTCATGTTCCATCCCTGTTTTATGCACATGTTTGCATGGTGTGACAATTTGTGTCACACATTTGGTTGATCAACTTGTGCAATTTCATTTCCATATAAAATGACCTTTGATGCTTCTGATTTTTTGAATGATGATCATGTTGGATGTGTTGAATGCTCATGAATTTTTCCAGAATTATTTGAATCATTTCTGTTTTGATTTGGAATTTTCATTCTCAATGTCCATTTGAATGCTTTGAAATTATCTTTGACTTCTCTTACACATGAAATGCCTTTGCTTGATGATTTTGTTGTGATCCTTTTTAGGACATGTTAATATGTGTTTGAAGTTGCATTGTGTTGAATTTCAGCTCCTGTTTTGTATTTTTTTCTTCACCTTTGACCCTAGGCTTTGACCTAGTGGTTTAGACTTACATGTGAGCTTTGAATTTCAGGACCAAGCACCTAATCTCCATGGTTGATGTTGCTTCATCATTTGAATGTTGATATTTGCTATTGATGGCTAACATTTGTTTGTTTTGTAGGTCTATGATAACTCATTTGAGTTTGCCTTATGGCTTATATGTTGTACATTGGGATTGTCTGTTTGTTGATTGACTGTTGTCTGTTTGTCTGAATACTGTACTGATTTGTTTAGTTGTTTACACAGGTACCTAAGTTGCTTTAAGTTCATTTGAACTTTGCTTTGCTTTGCTTGTGGTTGGCATACCACTTAGGTATAATCCCTATTCTTCATGTAGTCTGGAAGACCTGCTGTTATTGGCAGGCACCTGTCTGAAGCCCTCCTTAAGAGGCAATGTTTGTGGTTGTTTACTTTTGTGCCAAGCAGGTTAAGTCCTCTTAAGAGGCAATTGGCAGATAAGAGGGATGTGTAATCCATCCCCTGCTACTCAGTTGTGTCATTCATCTTGCTCACACCCCCTGTGTTGATGCGCTTTGAGTAAAAAAACCAAAAATCTTGTATATAGAGTCAGTCATTGTGGAGAAGAGTTCCTTCATTCTGAACTCCCACACCTTCTATTGATTCAAGCTCACCCAGGCCCGGGTTAAGAGCTATGAGGAATAACCCTCATCTCCATTTCATCTGCTCACCCTAACTCTTAATGTTAGAGGTTAAGAGCCTGACCACCCATTCCAGTATTTGGCTTGTTTGTCAAGGTCGATATGACCCCTTGACTAAAGCCCAACCTTGCTTGAGCTCCCTTGGTTGTGTATAGTGTGTGCTATTTCCTTTTGATGTTTATCTGCTTAGCTTCTCATCTCCTTTCTGTAGGAGTCGTATGATCAACTTTCGAGGAAGTTGAATGTACGTAGAGATAGACTTGAGTTGACTCACTGCCTGTGTGAGTCAACCTCTTATTAGAAACCTCAACCTAGGACTATTATGGATTACATGATAACTATTAGGCTCGAGTCAGTCTCCCTTCTAGTTTTTCATTTCCCTAGTCTCTGGTTAGGATAGAAGTTCTTTCCCTGTTCAGGGGAACTACGTCGCCCTGATCCTCATACCAGATGAGGTACGTAGGCAGGAGATGAGCAGATCTCTCCGGGCGCCCTTTTCTTTTTTCAACCCTCTTCTGTGTGTTTGGAGTCTGACGTAAGTCCAGCGATTGGCAGTCGGTTTCCTATGCGTGTTTGCTTGTTTGGAGTCTGACGTAAGTCCAGCGATTGGCAGTCGGTTTCCTGTGTGTGTTTGCTTGTTTGGAGTCTGACGTAAGTCCAGCGATTGGCAGTCGGTTTCCTGTTTGCGTTTCTTTTGTGGAGTCGGATGTAAGCCCAGCGATTGGCATTCCGTTTCCAGTTTGTGTTTGGGTGTTTGCTCGGACGTCTCAGCGTCTCCGTTTAGCGTTTTGTTTGGCGTGCCTTAGCCGAACTACGGTAGCTCTGATTCTCATTCCAAATGAGATACGTAGGCATAGGATGCGATATCCTAGCGAGCCCGTTCCCCTCTCTTTCCATCTGTGTTTTCTTCCAGTGTGTGTGCATTCTTTGAGCGGTTTTAGCAACTTTTTTCTATCTTTCTGAGCGTGGATCCCGTCGAGTACGACGAACGTGAGGGGTGCTAATACCTTCCCCTTGCGTAACCGACTCCCGATCCTTGCAATCTCCGGTCGTAAGACCATTTCCTTTCCAGGTTTACTTCGAGCGTTTCCTTTCCCTCTTTTGGGATAAATAACGCACGGTGGCAGCTCTGTTTGTTTTGCTTTTCTCGTCGGTTATTTTTCGCGTTGCGACAATCGACTATTGGTTTTCTTACTTGACTATCATCGTCAACTTTCTCAGGTTCCTCCTCGACTCTTCTATACATCACCAGGTTTTCAACTCTTGGGTCTATTGGTCCATCTAACTCTGTCTCACTTTATAGTGTGATAGAATTTGCATGTCCCTTGGGATTTGGTTGAGGTTGGACTGGAAATGTTCCAGATGGAGCAGCAGTAGCCGCTTGTTGTTAGGCACCTTGAGAGATTTGAATTCCAAGCAACTTGTCATGTGTAGACATGGCTTCAACCTTGTTTGCTAATTATTTTACCAGCTCATTAGTATGAATGCTTTTATTCATGAACTCTTTGTTCAGCCGGGTCTGGTATGCAATGAAGTTTTCCATCATAAGTTCTAAGTTTGACTTTTTAGGAGCAAGAGGAGCGGTAGGGGGTCTTTTTGAAAACCTGGAGGGCTTGGCACAAATAATGAGTTATTGTTCTTGTAAGAAAAGTTAGGATGGTTCCTCCATCCAGGATTATAAGTGTTAGAATAGGGATTTCCTTGCGCATAGTTGACATGGTTTGGTGCAGTTCCAGTCAATATTTGGAAATCGGTGGCTATATGTTCTTGGACTCCACAAATTTTGCAATTTGGGGCTACAACAACCACAATGGCTGGAGTAGTTATAGTTAAGTTATTGATCTTTTGGGTAAGTGCTTCGACTTTAGCATTTACATGATCAATTCTATTGACTTCGAACATTCCTCCTTCCTATTGGGTTTTCTCGACTTGAACTTATTCAGTTCCCCATTGGTAATGATTTTGGGCCATGTTTTTGATAAGTTGGTATGCTTCCTCGAAGGGTTTGTTCATTAAGGCTCCGCCAGATGCAACATCTATGGTCATTTGTGTGTTGTATAACAAATCATTATAGAAAGTATGGATGATAAGCCATTTTTATAATTCATGATGAGGACATAGTCTTATCATATATGTATATATTTCCCATGTATCAAAAAGTGATTCTCCTTTGGCTTGTTTAAACGTAGTTGTAAGACCCCAATTTTGACCCTAAGATCCCTCATGTTATCTCATCATATGCATTAGCATTAGGATCACACCTTGGCATTCTCCTTACCCCTCCATTCATTGGGTTTACATTCTGTAGCGGGGTATTCTTTACCGTTAGAGATATTGACTAAATCCAAGGTAAATCATACAAGTCGAGTCGCCACCGCACTTCTATTTATCCAAAGGAATGGTTAGAAAGCGAACAAAAACCTAAAAGTGTTATCGAATCAAAAACTAGTAAAAATGTCAGAGATCTGTGTAAGAGGGTTGGTTATGCAATGGGAAGGTATTAGGCACCCAAAGCATCCTAGGTACTTCTAGGGAGCCCTTTTCACATTTGTTGCAAAGGTTGTTGTTTTTTTTTTTGAAAATTTATTTGTGCAAACATGATTGAGGGGATGAGAAAAGCGTGTATGTTTATCTAATGTACTACTTACTAAAAGAAGGGTCAAAAGAAAATGACTCGCACGGACGTCGCATCCACTGCATACGTATCTCATCTGAATCTGAGAATCAGAGTCTTCGTAGCTCGGCTACCTATGGGTTAAAGAGGAGTGTGCTCGCTAAGACATCGCGTCTTATGCCTACGTATCTCATCTGGGATGAAAATCAGAGCAAAACGTAGTTCGACCACCTATGGGGTAAGGGTTGTGTTTTGGGGTGAACGACGTTACTACGCAATCTACCGGATGCTCGACCTTTGGAGACTTACTCGCCTGTAGTAGAAGGAGATAACGTGTTCTTAGGAGAAGAAAAATCAATGAGTTTGGGGTGTTTAGGGATGCTCATGCAAAAAGGCAGTCATAGATGAAGGAACCGCGCTACCTTAAATGACATGCCACGAGAGGCTATACGAAACCTAAGAAATCGGTAACATGAGGGAAAAGTAAAGGGATCGAGAGATCTACCGTACGGATAAAGATCCGAAGTAACAACAATTAGATAAATAAGAAACCCAAAGACTCTTCCAAGCTAAACACCATCAAAGAAAGCGAGTCAGTACAGGTAATCGGAATAGACCTCCAGGTGGTACCCCATAAATAAAGTGGAACACCAAGCAAGCTATCCCTGCAAGAGTATGTGAGCCCTCACAAAAACTCAACAAACAGGTTAGAGTAATATGTCGGAATTAGGAGAAAACAATGTCATTACAAACACAAAACAGGTTAGAGCAAATAGGGTAGGGTAATTAAGAGTTGCCCCCAAATCAAAATGTAACCACATGAATCATGCCATTAAAATTCACAAAAAGCTCACAAAAAGCAACCAAGGGTAGGAGGCCTAAACCTCTTGTCAAACACATGCATCAAAAGGGTATCAAATTCACCCATAATACCTCATACATTCAGAGCATTCAAATTAAAAGCATAAAGTAATGGGAATAAGGCAAACCTGACTGGAGAGATCGAATGAAATTGAATTGCCCGGTTGGGTTTGCAAAGCAATCTGAGGGTTTATATGAGATGGAATTGGTTCTTTGCCGATGAGTTCCCTTCAGTCTCTGGAGGTTGCTCTGAACTCTATTAGCTCTTCTCTCACTATCTTTTTCCTTGCCAGGGTAATAGGAATAGAATTCCCTTTTGTTTCACTGAAACTCTGAATTTATAACCTGATTTTTATGGACCTGTGGGCTCAAATGAGAGAGGCCCAAGTCCAAAAATTTTCTGTTATATTTTATTTATTTATTTATTTCGTTTTCTTTTATGTATAAAAACACGTGGGCTTCGCCTAGCGAGCATGACAGTTCAAGAAATTCCTCTGAGCGTAGGTGATTCTGGTGGCTTTTCTTGGGACTCGATAAGCGACCCATTCTGCTCGCCTAGCGAGCATGACAGCTCATGAACAAACTTTTGCTCCTTCAAGATTAACGTTTTGACTGACGAATAGACCCCATTTGAACCTGTTGGAAGTATCTCAAGCCATTCCCTTGTGTTGACTGATCATCTAGAACTCACAAAGTGTCTTGGATGATACTCAAGCTTCAAACAAAAGATGTTAGTGACACATTTTTGTGCTTTCGGTTAGTAAACAAAAGTAAGAGAAACAATGATGTATAATTCAAGCATGCTTGGTGATCTCAAACCAATCACAAGGAGTCCCACCCAAAGGCAAAGGGAACCAAGATGCTAAAGATCCTTGAGGCAATGCAAATGTAATGTTATGATGCCATGAGGGATCTTAGGGTCAAAATTGGGGTCTTACAGATGCCCCTATTTAAGGTCATTCTAGCCGGAGAAGTGAAGGTTAAAATCTTCGTCTCGACGGGGTAGAATGGGCTTAAATAATAACAAAGAGACGAATTTTGGTCCCTAAGAGACCTCATGATGCAAATGTAGGTATGAAAAATGGTAGCACTCTGTGGAGATATGTGTCCACAAAAGCAAAGAAATCAGAAGCCACTGATAATCCATATGAGCAATTCACTCCATAGGACCAAGACCCTGGGGACTCTCCTGGGGATAGAAAAGGGATAAAAATGCGCGAGCAGGTCACGACTCAAAGCGTGGGGAACATAATTCCAAATGGAAAAGATCCAATGGAAAGACTCGAGCTGACTCGAAGATGCATGTATTGGAGAATATGCCAATACAACAAAAAACTATCCACAGCGGATACTTCGCTGGGGATGTCCATAAGGACACTCCTGGGGAAGCAGCGGGACGAGGTATTACCGGTTACTGGGTAATAAGCTCAAGGAGACATGTGATCTGAACGCCAGGTATGAGGGTGAGAGATACAACATGCTCAGGAAGAGATGAATATCCAAGACCGGTATAAGGGTGAGAGATATCAAAACTTCAAAACGTCTGAGGAAAACCTAAAAGATATACTTCAACTCAGGGATTCTGACTCCACAGGGGACAAAAAGTCATAATAGGGAGCAGAGAGGAAGGAACACCAGGGATACCGGTTACTAGGCATATATAGGTGACCAACCAAGGCGTGAATTGGGGAATATTCCCAAAACACTCATCATCCAAAAGAGGGCTAAAAGCAAACTCGATTACAGGATGGATATTCGACTCCACAAAGGGGATACGAATCTTACTCAACTGGGGAAGAACAAAAGGCTTCAGACCCGAGAGTGCATGAGATATACTATCTATTACCGTCAGAACGTAGATAATATACTCGCATGGACGATTATCCACAACCGGTTACTGGGTTAATAAAGGATAAATCGACCGAAAAGAAAAGGCATCGGGATACCGAAACTAGGTATATGATGATGACCAATTCAGGGGAGAAACAATCGTTACCAACAACAACAAGGTAGACGAGAGATAACCCGCTGGGGATAAATTGCGTAATCAGGGCAATTATCCACGCAGATGAGGGGATATCAACATCGAATATTGGATGAAGATAACTGTCACCAATTAAGGATGAGCAAAAATAGTTACTCTGCAAAAAGGGAAGAAATAGGGTTTACAACTACCAGTATGAGGGTAGAGAAACACAGACTCCGCCGGGGATAATAATTACTAATTATTGAGCAATTATTCATTTACCACGGGGAAACAGGAAAAGAGTCTCAAGAGACCGATCTAGGATCAAACTAGATAGGCACACCAAATCAAGACTTGTCCCGGTGAGGATATAACTCAATGGGGAAAACCATCCCAGTATATGTGTTGGGAAGGAACAAAAACAATCAACATCCACGAGGATATAACCCGGTGGGGAATATGGAAGAAAGGATAGACGCTTTCTGCCTATGGAGCTGACTCTATATGGAGAGATCAAACACACACGTCTGCTTGGGGAAGTATATCACCAAATAGCAGGAGACAGCGAACAACGATATATGGCAAAGAATGCAATATGAATATCTGAATGTTATAATTATGCATGTATGCGTGTGGTTTATGTATGATGTATGTTGACAAATAGACATATTTAACACAACCAGGTCCAGGAATCAACCACCCGGTACTACATCTCAAGAGAGAAAGCCAAGTTCACCGGAGAGTATCCAATCTGCTGGGGATCAGAGATACCAGGAAGCAAAGAACTCTGCAGGGGATGAATCATCAATCATTCCAGCTGGGGACGAGAGTTATCACAGACAAGGTCCACCATACCAACAACTCTACTGGGGAATCTATCCGAGGAGATAAAGGATTTATCGGGATCAACCACCAAATACCGCTCTTGCCCAAAGAGATCCAAGCTGCTGAGGAAGAAAGATTGCTACTCTGCTGAAGGGAAGAGAGGTGACTCTCAACAAGCAATCCACTTGGTAGGATAAACCACAAGAGGTTCCGGAGGGAGGAGATACAGTCATGCCAGGAATATGAACAAAAATCTTACCCTGTTGGGGATCGTACCACCCTTGGGAGAGCACTGAGGATCTCCTAAGTATCCTTTCGTCATTGTGAATGTTCACTTTGTTTAAAAACAAATTATAAAAAATTTGATCGTTTAAAACAATGATATTTTCTTAATCAAAACATGCAAAACATTTGTTGAATAGAAACAGATAAGAGTGCCAATAATTGGATAAAAGGCTCAAATTTATTTGATAGGATGGTAGTCTGTGAATGGCAAGACTCCATAGATCTTTACAAATTTGAAATTGGTGATATATATTGGAAAAGGGCTACATTGAACATAATGACCATTTCTCCACCAATTCTGAATCCGATGTATTTGAAGCTTTGGCTGATAATGAGCAAGGATCTCTGACGGACGACAGTTGTAGAACAAAGTCTTGTCAGGATGCATTTACTTGCCAAATCCCTAATTTTTGCCTAGATTGCCCCAGGATGAGGTACTCAATCTAGTGGGATACATATATCATTATTATACATTTTTTGTGTCTCTAACTTTTGCCTGGATCGCCCTTTCGGGTTTTCAATCCATCGAGACGCTCATTTTTGCCTAAGCCTCCCTTTCGGGTTTTCAACTTAGCGAGCTATTTAGTTTTTATTTTTTTAGGCGAAGTATTTCTTGACTGCATCTGAATTCACAGGACGAGTGAAATCCTCCCCATCCATAGTTGTAAGTATCAAAGCACCGCTTGAAAAGGCTCTCTTAACAACATACGGACCCTCATAGTTCGGAGTCCACTTGCCCCTGGAATCGGGCGCGAAAGATAAAACTTTCTTGAGCACAAGGTCACCTTCTCGGAACACATGAGGCTTGACCTTCTTATCAAAAGCTTTCTTCATCCTCTGCTGATATAACTGACCGTGGCACATGGCAGTCAATCTCTTTTCTTCTATCAAGTTCAGCTGGTCATAACGACTCTGAACCCATTCAGCATCAGTCAACTTGGCCTCCATCAAGACTCTCATTGATGGGATCTCCACCTCTACTGGGAGTACCGCCTCCATGCCATAAACAAGAGAGAAAGGGGTTGCCCCTGTTGAAGTGCGGACAGATGTACGATAGCCATGCAAAGCGAATGGCAACATCTCATGCCAATATTTATACTTAACAACCATCTTCTAGATAATTTTCTTGATATTCTTGTTAGCAGCTTCAACAGCCCCATTCATCTTGGGTCTGTACGGAGAAGAATTATGATGTGCAATCTTGAATTCACTACACAGCTCTTTCATCATCTTGTTATTCAAGTTAGATCCATTATCAGTAATGATCTTATCTGGCACACCATATCGGCATATGAGTTGATTCTTGATAAACTTCACGACCACCTGCCTGTTCACATTTGCATACGACGCCGCTTCAACCCACTTGGTGAAGTAATTAATTGCTACGAGAATAAATCTGTGTCCATTGGACGCTTTCGGCTCTATCATGCCAATCATGTCAATTCCCCATATGGAGAAAGGCCATGGTGATGAGATCACATTCAAAAGTGTCGGAGGAATATGAATCTTATCAGCATAAATCTGACACTTGTGGCATTTCTTCACAAATTTGCAGCAGTCAGACTCCATTGTCAGCCAATAGTAGCCTGCTCTCAACATCTTTCTAGCCATGGCATGTCCATTGGAATGAGTACCAAATGAACCCTCATGGACCTCAGTCATCAACAGGCCTGCTTCGTGTCTATCCACGCATCTGAGCAGAACCATGTCAAAATTTTTTTTGTAAAGCACTTCGCCATTGAGGTAGAAACTGCCTGACAATTTCCTCAAAGTCTTCCTATCTTTTACAGATGCCCCAGGCGGGTAAATCTGGCTATGAAGGAAACACTTGATATCATAATACCACGACTTATCATCTTTTACTTCTTCTACTGCAAATACATGAGCTGGTCTGTCCAAGCGCATCACGGTGATATTGGGGACTTCATTCCATAATTTAACCACAATCATTGAAGCAAGCGTAGCAAGAGCACCTGCCATCCGATTCTCATCTCGAGAAATATGATGGAAGTAAACCTCAGTAAAGAACGTTGAAATCCTCCTCGCATAATCTCTGTATGGAATGAGGCCAGGCTGATTCGTTTCCCATTCACCCTTAATCTGATTAACAACGAGGGCCGAATCACCATATACATCAAGATGCTTGATCCTTAGATCAATACATTCCTCCAATCCCATAATACATGCCTCATACTCAGCCATATTATTCGTGCATTTGAAAGTTAGCCTTGCTGTAAAAGGAATATGCGCGCCCTGAGGAGTAATAATCACGGCCCCAATACCATTTCCATACTGATTTACAGCGCCATCAAACACCATACTCCATCTGGAACCAGGCTATGGCCCTTAATCAAGTGTAGGCTCATCGCAATCTTTCACTTTCAAATACAGAATTTCCTCATTCGGGAAGTCATACTGAACTGACTGATAATCTTCAATAGGCTGATGTGCCAAATGGTCAGCCAAGATACTACCTTTAATAGCCTTCTGAGCTCGATACTCAATATCATACTCAGATAACAACATCTGCCAACGGGCAACTCTCCCTGTTAAAGCAGGCTTCTTGAAGATGTACTTGATTGGATCCATTCTGGATATCAACCAAGTCGTATGATTTATCATATACTGGTGTAAGCGCTTAGCAGCCCAAGCCAAAGCACAACATATCTTTTCAAGCATTGAGTATCGAGACTCACAATCAGTGAACTTCTTACTCAGGTAGTAAATAGCATACTCCTTCTTCCCTGATTCGTCTTGCTGACCAAGGACACAATCCATCGAGTCTTCAAGAACAGTCAGATACATGATCAAAGGTCTTCCCTCTACAGGCGGAGACAGAATCAGAGGCTCAAACAGATATTCTTTAATACTGTCGAAAGCTTTCCGGCAATCCTCGGTCCAATCATGGGACTGATCTTTCTGGAGGAGCTTGAATATAGGCGCACATGTGGCAGTCATGTGGGATATGAATCTGGAGATATAATTCAAGCGGCCAAGAAAACCTCGGACTTGCTTCTCAGTTTTGGGCGCAAGCATCTCTTGTATTGCTTTGACCTTTGCAAGATCAACCTCAATACCTCTTTCACTAACAATGAAGCCCAATAACTTTCCAGAACGGACTCCAAATGTACACTTGTTGGGATTCAGACGAAGCTTATATTTCCTCAAACGCTGGAAAAGCTTCAACAAATGCTCTACATGTTCAACTTCCGTTCTTGACTTAGCAATCATATCGTCAACATATACCTCAATCTCCTTGTGCATCATATCATGAAACAAGGTGGTCATAGCTCGTTGATACGTGGCTCCGACGTTCTTCAAACCGAAGGGCATCACTCGATAACAGAATGTTCCCCAAGGTGTGATGAATGTTGTCTTCTCCATATCCTCGGGTGCCATCTTAATCTGATTATATCCGGAAAATCCGTCCATAAACGAGAAGACATTGAATTTAGCTGTATTATCTACCAACATATCAATGTGTGGTAGAGGTAAATCATCTTTCGGACTAGCTTTATTCAAGTCTCTATAGTCCACACACATCCGGACTTTTCCATCTTTCTTAGGCACGGGCACAATATTGGCCACCCATTGAGGATATATAGAAGTCACCAGAAACCCCGCATCAGTTTGCTTCTGAACTTCTTCTTTGATCTTCACTGCCATATCAGGATGAGTTCTTCTGAGCTTCTGCTTCACAGGCACGCACTCAGGTTTTAACGGTAAGAAATGTTGCATAATATCAGTATCTAGACCAGGCATGTCTTCATATGACCAGGCGAAGACATCGACGTATTCTCGTAGCAAATCAATCAACCCCTTCTTAACGGATTTTTTCAGGAGTGCCCCAATCTTGACCTCTCGTACACAATCCTCAGACCCCAAGTTGACTGTTTCCAGATTCTCAAGATGCGACTGAATGATCTTCTCTTCGTGCTCAAGCAGACGGGTGATCTCATCAGGAATCTCTTCAACATCATCTTCCTCTGCCTCAAATACAGGGAATTCAAAATTGGGAGATGGTGTTGGGTCATTATGTTCAATGGGTCTAGAAATCAACCTGCATAATGATTTTGGATATGAAAAGCTTTAGAATTAAAACAAGGCAAATCATTATGCATATGAAAAGATTGATTTTATTCTTTTTGAGGTTTTATGTGATCACCAATTTCATGCAAAAACAAAAAGGGAAAATAAATGGGAAAAACAAACATTTAACATGAATTTATTGAATGAAAATATCATTGTATTTACATTGCCAACAATGTTATCACTCCTCCTTTTGGCATGGGAGAAGGGTTTTTAAACAAAGTGATCATTACGTTGACTTATGGACAACTGTTGGAATATCCACAGCGACCCAATTGTTGCAGACCCCTCCAGGGATGATGAAATTGCCAGAATCCTCTACATCTTCTTCTAAAATGGCAGCAGCCTCCTCATCTAGACCAGTGTGGATGAAACCTCCACTCTTGAATAACCCTTGCTTGTTGAAAGTACCAAACGAAAAACCTATGCTAGCCCGGGACTCGTTGTCTTTCTAACTCAATCATTTTTCCTAAACCAATGGTTGCACCACGCTCAATGGCCAGCTTTGCATCTTTGTAGGAAGCAAATGAAGGAGTTCTCTTCTCAATAGGCTCAGCAATAGATAAATCTTGGAAAGGAGTTCCAACTTCAACCTCAACATCTATATAAGAGAAGGAAGACAAATGGCTAACCAGGAGAGCCCTTTCTCCCCCTATCACCACCAGCTTCTTGTTTTTCACGAATTTCAATTTCTGGTGTAGGGTGGACGTCACGGCGCCTGCCTCTTGAATCCATGGTCTACCTAAGAGACAACTATACGATGGGTGAATATCCATAACCTGGAAGGTGATCTGGAAATCACTTGGTCCGATCTTGACTGGGAGATCAACTTCCCCAATCACAGTTTTGCGAGACCCATCGAAAGCCTTCACAACTACTCCACTCTGCCTCATAGGAGGCCCTTGATATGATAGCTTTGAGAGAGTGGACTTTGGCAATACGTTCAATGATGACCCGGTGTCCACCAGCACATTGGACATGGCGTCGTCTTTGCAATTCATAGATATGTGTAAAGCCAAGTTGTGGTCTCTTCCCTCCTCAAAGAGATCAGAGTCACAAAAGCTCAGGTTGTTGCAAGCAGTAATGTTTGCAACAATGCTATCGAATTGCTCCAAAGTGACATCATGATCTACATATGCCACATCCAACACCTTCTGCAGAGCCTCTCGGTGTGGTTCTGAATTTAAGAGTAAGGATAACACAGATATTTTGGATGGCGTTTGTAGAAGTTGGTCTACAACATTGTACTCGCTCCTTTTGATGAGTCTCAGCATCTCATCACAATCTTCTTTCACATTGCCACTCGGGCCAACAGAAGTAGGAGTTTTCAGTACGGAGGAGGGCTTAACAGCAAGTGCCGGATTTGGAGAATTCACAGCGTTCCCGATCGGGCGTTCAACAAAATCAGCATTAATTTGAGGCTTCGACGGTGCTGAAAATACACGACCACTACGGGTCAAACCGCTAACATCGGCAATATTCACAACAGAAGAAGAGGGCAAGGACACCTCTTTTCCATTCTCTACTGCTACGGCGTTGTAGCGATAGGGAACTGCCTTTTCAGAAGAGTAAGGCACAGGACCAGCAGGCTTAATGGTCAGAATTGGAGAAGCCTTCTGCTTGCTACCATTGTACTTGATGATAACAGGCTCGGGTATCCGGAACACTGGGGAGATCACATTGACCTCAGGCTCATTTTCATCAACATTCCTGTTTTGAAGGATCTCAATGACTCCTTCGTCCAGCATTTCCTGAACATCCTTGCGCACCTGGCAACAACCCAATCGGTTAACAGAGCATACTCGGCATCTATCATGGTCATGCTCATAATGACTGTAGTCACACAACAAACGATGCATCTGGACCAGAGACTGTTGAATATGACTGACATATTTGACCTTGTATTTTCCAGGGCAACCCTGGACCATTGTGACAGATTTCCCATGTTCGGGCAATGGGTTCTTCTTCACATTAGGGCCTACGTCCTTAAAACATAGAATACCACACCTCACAAGGTCTTGAACCTTGGTCTTCAAAGGGTAACAATTCTCCACGTCGTGGCCGGGAGCACCAGAATGGTAAACACAATGTAACTCAGGCTTATACCACCACTGGGGGTTAGCAGGTATAGCCGGTGGGTCTCTCAGGGTAATCAGCTTCCTTTCTATCAAAGAGGGATATAACTCTGCGTACGTCATAGGAATAGGATCGAAGGTGACCCTTTTCCTCTCGTAACTCGTGCTGGTTTGATTACTGTTTTGAGGCTGGTAGACCTGCTGCTGCGGTCGGTGTTGTTGTTGCTGATATTGCGGATGTGGTTGCTGATTGTTACTATGTTGCTGATACTGTTGATTGTCTCTGAAAACAGGTGCTATATGAGCCACCTGGTGCTGGTTACTGGCGGGACGCACAGTCTTCCTCCTCACAGAGGGTCTTCTTGGTTTCTCATGGGAGATCACAGCATGTGCCTCTCCATCTTTCTTCTTTGCAAACGCCCCATAACGTTTGGCAAAAGAGCCTTCTTCTCTGGTTAACCGTCCTTCACGAACCCCTTCTTCTAGACGCATCCCCATATTCACCATCTCGGTGAAGTCAGAAGGAGAGGTAGCAATCATCCGCTCATAATAAAAAGAACTTAAAGTCTTCAAAAAGATGTTAGTCATCTCTTTCTCCTCTAGCGGAGGCACGATCTGTGCTGCCACCTCTGGGCGTACTCCTTAAATGTTTCTTTATCCTTCTGGGACATGGCTCTCAATTGATCTCTATCGGGAGTCATATCCACGTTGTACTTGTACTGCTTGACGAAGGCTTCGCCGAGATCATTGAAGGATCGGATGTTCGCGCTGTCTAAACCCATGTACCAACGCAAAGCGGCACCGGACAGACTGTCCTGAAAGTAGTGGATGAGTAGTTGGTCATTATCGGTTTGAGTCGACATCTTCCTGGCATACATGACCAGGTGGCTGAGAGGACAAGTATTTCCTTTATACTTTTCAAAATCAGGGACCTTGAATTTCACAGGGATCTTCACATTTGGAACCAAGCAGAGTTCGGCAGCAGACTTGCCGAAAAGATCCTTCCCTCTGAGAGTTTTCAATTCCTTACGAAGCTCAAGAAATTGATCGTTCATAGCATCCATCTTCTCATAAACATATGGACCCTCAGACGGCTCAGAATGATAGATGGTGTCGTCTACCCTGGGCAAAGTATGCACGACAGGAGGAGGAACGGCAAGGACCGGGCTAGATGCCGGCAGAGAAGCAAAGGTAGGAACAGGACCCTCAGGCATGAAATTGGGAGGCATCCCCCACGGGAACCCGATTGGCATGGCTGTTGGAACAAAGTGTGCACTGGAAGCGGGCACAGTAGAGGAGACAATCTCGGAGATAACTGTCCTCTGGGGAGGAGTTGAAGGTGTCGGAGAAGACTGGCTTTGGGCAGCCATGAGTGACTCCATTAGGGCAGTCAATCTGGCCACTTCCTCTTTCAGCTCGCGGTTCTCTTGCTCTAAGTGATCCATCAGTCTTGAAATGTTGGCTCTAGTGTAGTACCGGTGAGTCAGCTTGTCTTCAAAATAAATGAAGGACACAGAGTTAGACCACAGGGCAAGGGACCGGAAACAAAACCTACTTATGCATATGATGCATGCAATGTTTGTGCATATGATTTGTTTTTTATTTCAAAGGAACTTTAGAGTTTTATTTGCAAATTCTGGAAATATTAAGCATTTTATCACATATGGAAATATCTCATCAAATAATATCAGGGAAAAGAAGTGCAGCATTGTCAATCATATACAAGAGAAAAGGAAAATAATCGTCTTATGCATCCCTAGAAACAATCATCTAAAGCTCGGGACACAGGAAGATAATATGCGCGAAGCCTCTTCACCTCCCTCTCGTAGGCTGCCTCCATATCGGCCTTCTCTTTGGCGAGTCGATCATACCTCCTCTTCCAGAACTTAGAAGACTGAGGAAGTAGAGAAGTCCATACATCATCCGGGTCATCAATAACCTGATGCTCAAGAAACTCAATCAACGCATCCTTCTCCTTAATCTGCTGAAGCAACTCTTCACGTTCACGGATCCAGGCACGTGAATGGTCTTCGCCTCTCAACTCCTCTGCTCCTTGATTAGGGAGGGTTGAAGGCCCAGCCATAATCATAGGTGTAGGTCTCGGATACTCGTAAGGCATGAGATACTCAGACACCCTCTTCCTAACCCAAATAGTGTAAGGCTCCAAAGCGATGCAATTCTTAGGACCCAACTCTTTCCTTCCTTTCCTATGAATCTTGCGCCAAGCGCGGACCATCCTAGCTTTCAAGCCTTGGGGATCTTGACCATCCTGAAAGAATACACCCTCTAATAGAATGTTATTGGGTTTATCCTTTAAGGGGAACCCAAGCTGCTGACGTGCCAAAACAGGATTGTAGTTAATCCCACCACATGTACCAAGAAGAGGTACATTGGAGAATTCGCCACAAGAGTCAATAATCTGCACACCATCATACACATGGTTATACCAAGAGATATCATCATTAGTGAGAGACATAAGTCTCGTGGACCACCGTAGATATTCCTTGTTCTCCTTGAAAGTGACCGTCTGAGGTAAGTGAGAAATAAACCACTTATACAACAGAGGCAAACAACACACAATGGCGTCACCACCCTTTGCATTCCTCATATGCAAAGAGAAGTAGGTATCGCCCAACAGAGTCGGAATGGGATTAAGAGTGGAGAAGATCCTAATAGCGTTCACATCCACAAACTTGTCGATGTTGGGGAATAATACTAGCCCATAGATGAGAAGTACAAATATGGCCTCAAAGGCGTCCTCACTCATGGCCTTCCCATACATAGTAGCTTGAGCAATGAGGAACTCATAAGGGAGACCTTGAATTCCTCCTTTGGTAGTCATATGAGCACCAACCAGAGATTCATCTATGTGTAACATGTCAGCTATCTCTTGAGAAGTAGGAATACTCTCCAAGCCACTGAACGGCAACTGGTCTAGAATAGGTATACCCACAAGGTAAGCATACTCCTCAAGGGTAGGCAAAAGCTGGAAATCTGGAAACGTGAAGCAACGGTACAAAGGATCATAAAACTGCACCAATACACTCACCAATCCTTCATCCACCTGAGTAGTCAGAAGAGGAAGAAGCTTCCCAAAACGAGCCTTGAAACCCAAAGGATCTAATACATAGGATGTCAGATTCCTTAACTCTTTCAAATCTGGTTGCCTGAAACTGTACTTCTTTGTATTCCTTCTTTGTCTTTCCATGTCTGAAAATTTTGCAAATAGACCTCTTAAGTTCCTTGAAAATTTTCTCATTATTTTGATGATATGAATGGAAATGGGTGCATGAATGCATGAATGCAACAATCACACTCAAGGATCAAGCAAAGCACACCAAACAAAGGTCATGGGATGGATCATGTTATCTTTAATATCAACCATCCATTTTGGTGGATTATGGTTTACACCTTATCAACACCCAAGTTCCATTGATATTAAGGATACATGAACGGATCAACCATGAATCAAAGGTTTGTTGCCAGTCACGAGCATGGAGTTTAGGTTAAGAACCAACCAAAGGAAGTGTACTAAGGTTTAAACCTACCAAACATGTTCTACAAGAGGTTCCCATAGTCATCATCCCATCTTTCGGATATTATCGGAGAAACGACTACTCGCATTCCAAAAATATTCTCAAGAGAGACTCTTATGAGTTTAGTATCGTGTAACAATCATATCAAATCTTACACTTGAACGACTTTCGCACTACATCCTAAGAATAGGCCAAGATGGGCTTGGTAAACTAAGGTCCTTGGCTTCTAAGGTCTATATTGGAAAGAGTAATGTCTAACCACAACTTACTTGTGTGACATTATTGATCCCAACATAACCTCCACCAAGTGAATGGACTTGCAAGTCAACTTGCTAAGGAATAACTCCACACAAGTCGACAAGACTATGCCATTCTCCTATCCTAAGTGCACTCGAGTCCGGGTATAGAACTCATCTCACAAAGATCACCAAGCATACAAGGAATTAATATTCAAACAATTCAATCATTACATACAATACAGTAATCCCAAATTGCACAAAAATATGTCACACAAAAAAATATACAATACAATACAACAAATATGAAAAGTAGGCAAAACCCACTAGGATGTTTAGTTCCCCAGCAGAGTCGCCATTTTTCTGTAGCGGGGTATTCGTTACCATTAGAGATATTGACTAAATCCAAGGTAAATCATACAAGTCGAGTCGCCACCACACTTCTATTTATCCAAAGGAATGGTTAGAAAGCGAACAAAAACCTAAAAGTTTTATCAAATAAAAACCTAGTAAAAATGTCAGAGATCTGGGTAAGGGGGTTGGTTATGCAATGGGAAGGTATTAGGCACCCAAAGCATCCTAGGTACTCCTAGGGAGCCCTTTTCACATTTGTTGCAAAGGTTGTTGTTTTTTTTTTTGAAAATTTATTTGTGCAAATATGATTGAAGGGATGAGAAAAGCGTGTATGTTTATCTAATGTACTACTTACTAAAAGAAGGGTCAAAAGAAAATGACTCGCACGGACGTCGCATCCACTGCATACGTATCTCATCTGAATCTGAGAATCACAGTCTTCGTAGCTCGGCTACCTATGGGTTAAAGAGGAGTGTGCTCGCTAAGACATCGCGTCTTATGCCTACGTATCTCATCTGGGATGAAAATCAGAGTAAAACGTAGTTCGACCACCTATGGGGTAAGGGTTGTGTTTTGGGGTGAACGACGTTACTACGCAATCTACCGGATGCTCGACCTTTGGGGACTTACTCGCCTGTAGTAGAAGGAGATAACGTGTTCTTAGGAGAAGAAAAATCAATGAGTTTGGGGTGTTTAGGGATGCTCATGCAAAAAGGCAGTCCTAGATGAAGGAACCGCGCTACCTTAAATGACATGCCACGAGAGGCTATACGAAACCTAAGAAATCGGTAACATGCGGGAAAAGTAAAGGGATCGAGAGATCTACCGTAAGGATAAAGATCCGAAGTAACAACAATTAGATAAATAAGAAACCCAAAGACTCTTCCAAGCTAAACACCATCAAAGAAAGTGAGTCAGTACAGGTAATCGGAATAGACCTCCAGGTGGTACCCCACAAATAAAGTGGAACACCAAGCAAGCTATCCCTGCAAGAGTATGTGAGCCCTCACAAAAACTCAACAAACAGGTTAGAGTAATATGTCGGAATTAGGAGAAAACAATGCCATAACAAACACAAAACAGGTTAGAGCAAACAGGGTAGGGTAATCAAGAGTTTCCCCCAAATCAAAATGTAACCACATGAATCATGCCATTAAAATTCACAAAAAGCTCACAAAAAGCAACCAAGGGTAGGAGGCCTAAACCTTTTGTCAAACACATGCATCAAAAGGGTATCAAATTCACCCATAATACCTCATACATTCAGAGCATTCAAATTAAAAGCATAAAGTAATGGGAATAAGGAAAACCTGACTGGAGAGATCGAATGAAATTGAATTGCCTGGTTGGGTTTGCAAAGCAATCTGAGGGTTTATATGAGATGGAATTGGTTCTTTGCTGATGAGTTCCCTTTAGTCTCTAGAGGTTGCTCTGAACTCTGTTAGCTCTTCTCTCAATATCTTTTTCCTTGCCAGGGTAATAGGAATAGAATTCCCTTTTGTTTCACTGAAACTCTGAATTTATAACCTGATTTTTGTGGACCTGTGGGCTCAAATGAGAGAGGCCCAAGTCCAAAAATTTTCTGTTATATTTTATTTATTTATTTATTTTATTTTGTTGTTTTTCGTTTTTTTTTATTTTAAAAATCACATGGGCTTCGCCTAGCGAGCATGACAGTTCAAGAAATTCCTCTGAGCGTAGGTGATTCTGGTGGCATTTCTTGGGACTCGCTAAGCGACCCATTCTGCTCGCCTAGCGAGCATGACAGCTCATGAACAAACTTTTGCTCCTTCAAGATTAACGTTTTGACTGACGAATAGACCCCATTTGAACCTGTTGGAAGTATCTCAAGCCATTCCCTTGTGTTGACTGATCATCTAAATAGAACCCACAAAGTGTCTTGGATGATACTCAAGCTTCAAACAAAAGATGTTAGTGACACATTTTTGTGCTTTTGGTTAGTAAACAAAAGTAAGAGAAACAATGATGTATAATTCAAGCATGCTTGGTGATCTCAAACCAATCACAAGGAGTCCCACCCAAAGGCAAAGGGAACCAAGATGCTAAAGATCCTTGAGGCAATGCAAATGCAATGTTATGATGCCATGAGGGATCTTAGGGTCAAAATTGGGGTCTTACACATTGGGAGAGATCATCAAGCACATCTTTATTGTATCATACTTTGTTTTTCATTATTTACTAACCAAAATCCCAAAAATATGTCAATGTGTAGAGTTTGTTGCTTTTGTAGGAAATGTGTATGCTCACCTATGCTCCATCAAGCTCATATCTAGGGTTTAAGACCCTCAATACAAGGAGCTCAATCAAGAATTGGTTTACATTGGTTCTAAGCATCATATAGGTCCCCATGATCTTCATTTATCATTTTGATCAAGAATTCATCAAGAGTTTGAAGTTTGTTTGCCTTGGAAGCCATAATTCATCTAGGTATCTTGTGTGACTTCCTCAATAAGTTCCTTCAACATTTGATCAAATATATCAAGGGATACTTCATTATACATCATATTATGCATATATGATCCTCCATGAGTCCCAAAAGTCAAGAGAATGCCAAGCTAGCAAGATGGTTCATGGTGGTTGACTAGAGAAAGTCAACTGGTCAAAACTAGAGTTCCCTAGACCCTATCTCCTACACTTTTTTTCATATGAAAATTATTCCAAGATCAAAGTTACTCAAAATGACATTCTAAACAACTTTCATGTTTAAGTAAATAACTATTTTTGCTTAGAATGTTGTTTTTTATGGTGAAAGATTATAGGTCATTTTGTCTGAACCCTAGTTTGGAGGTCAACTTCCCAAGACCATAACTTGATCAATTTTTATGATATGCAATCCACTCAAATTCCATGATCAAATTCAATATGTCTAATTCAACTTTTATGTTTAGAGGAATTTCAAATTCAACTTGCAAATGCATGTGGCAAGAGGAAAAATTATAGGCCATTTTGGGCCAATACCATTGAACAATTGATTTTCCTCAACTTCTAAAATGCATAACTCCTTCATGAAAAATCTAAATTAGGTCAAATTTATGACCCAATTTAAGAGGTTTTAAATAGCTACAACTTTTATGAAGGAACGTTTCTCATTTGAAGTCCATAGAAAAAGTTATTCAAGGTGGAACGTTTCTCATTTTAACTTGGGACTTAGAAAATTTTCAAATATGTTTGATTTCCCAAACTTCCACCTCAAAATTCATAATGATCCGAGCTTCAAATGAAAATGTGTTCAACATGAAAGTTGTTCCCCTTGACCTCAACTTTCCAAAAAGTCCAATATCATCTCATTTGGCCATAGGATGAAGGACTTGCGCATGGGTGAACCATGAAGAACCATTTGGATGATTTCCACTTCCACTTTTCATACACGGTTGCATGGCTTTGTAACATAATTTCAGCATGATCCTCACTTATTTTTGGACCTTATTACATCACTTGATGGGCCTATCACACGCCCATGCAAGCATGCAAGGGAATTTCTCAAAATTGGCCAAAATTGGAAGTGTGTGGAAATGAATCTCCTTGGCTATAAATAAGGCCCCCATTGCTCAGAATTAAGGACCTCATGCCCAAGCTTTGAACCTGCAATCTCAAACCCTCACCATTGAAGGATAATCTTGAAGGTTTTCTTTGAAAATCGAGTTTCAAATCTCCATCTGTTTTGAGATTAAAACTCCAAGAGTCCAGGACTTTTCTTGATCCTAATCACTTCCAACAAGCATCTGAAGCAAGGCTAAGCACAATTGGAATCAAGATCGTGCCAACCTGAAGCTCAATTGAAGGTGAATTTTCTTCTCTTCGATTCTCCCTCAATTCTTCACCATTCTTTGTAATTTTTGTTTGTCTGAAGTCCTATCAATGTAGGCAAGAAGATAGAGTTGCTTTGAGGTCAAATCGAAGCAACTCAGTTCATGATCCTCAAAATTCAAATCCTTGTATCTTTTTATATACTTGGAATTGGAGAAAATTGAGGCCATATTCGAGCTCCTGAGTATTTTTTCTTTAAATCCATGTCTTTGTTTTTTATTTTGGTGATGGTTGATGGTGGACCGGTCCGGTGAGGTCCATCAGAGAAGAAGACCGGAGCCCTAGCTCCGGTGATATGTTGTCACACATCTCAGCCACATGATCCGTTTGAAATGTTTTAATCTCACACGTCCAATCTGATTACCAAGCCTGCAGCGCATTGACTAAGGACTATCGTGGATTATGCGCGCTTGGCCATCAGATCTGCCACCTCAATTAATGAGGGAAATTTGATGGCCCTCATTTTTTTGATTTTTTTATTTTTGTGTTTAATCTACTTATTTTGATTAATTCATATTAATTTCATTTTTAATCCATAAAATATGGGACTTTCACCAAAAATCTTTAAATATTTTCCTCTTTCATTTTCTGAATTAAAATTATTTTTTGAATTAATTTTGATATTTTTCATGAATTAATTGTTTTTGTGCATATTTTTAATTGTTTGAAAATACTTCTGACTTTTCAAAAATTATGAAATTTTTTGTCTAAGTTTCTTTGACGTTGTTTGACCTAGAATAAATCTCTTGGCCATTTATTTGGTGTTTTGAAGAGGTTTTAGGTTTTGACCAAACTAAATTTAATTAAAATGCATTTTTAATTTGATTTTTAATTGATTTATTGTGTAGAAATTATGTTGAGCCATTTTTATTGACTTGTGGAGTTTGACATTGTGTTTGGGCCTTGGTCAAGGTTGATTTGACTTTTATTGGATTAAAATCATTGGATTTAGGGGATTGATGAAATGTACATTTCATCTCCCAAAATGAATGAATAATTTTAATATGATAAAATTCCTCCCATGACCAATTTGTGTTTCTCTCATTTCCCCTCCCTCTTCATCTTCAATCCCATTCTCTCCCATCCTCTCCATTGACCAATGAATTCTCAATATCCTAAGGCTAATTGGTTCATCAATAACTTTGTGTTAGATGAACCAATACAAGTATGGATGAGATAGGTCCATCCTTTCATCTTTTTTTCTTTTTGTGTGTGGTATGTTTTAGGAGTATGGTTCATTATACCATGTCTCTAACATGCATTAACACCAAAAAATTTATGGTCCGACCTCAGATAGTTGTGACTTCTACATAAGTCCAATTACGGTTGCTTAACATAGCGCTAAATTTTGACCCTAAAGGCATAGCATTCTAGTAAGTGAGATTGTAAGTCTCCCCCCTTTCATGGTGTTGTATGGAAACTTGGCCTTTTTTTCTTCCTTTGGAAGATGTCTTGGTACAAGGATCCATGCTTGTGAATAGAGGGTTGAGTATTCTCCAAAGAATGACTTAATCAATTGAAAAGCAAACTCCACTAACTCCTAATCAACTAACATTTGAATAACTTTTATTATTCTTGCTTTTATTTTCAAGTCATTTACTTTATGCAATTTAAATTCCAGTCATTTACCATTTCATTGGTCATTTACATATCATTTAACTTGTTTATATTCATGCCATTTTCACTTTGCTCACTTGAGCAATATATTGTGATTGTATATATTTGTTCGTGTATTTTGTTTGTGTTTGTGGTCTTAGGACCTTAAAATACTTAATAAATAAAAAAACCCTAAAAAATGTTTGTGTGGACTGTTGGATTTGATCTGAGCTTTTGGACTTAGAATTAGGCAACCTTCCATATGCAAAAGGACTTGGCCAATGCCAACATTTCTGAGACCAAGTTATTATGATTTGAGCTTTCATCTGATGCAAGTATTAAGGTCTACATGAATTCATCTGCTACATGGTCTTAATATAACTGTTACTTTGAACCTGTGTCTAATGCCTTATTTTGAGTTAATCAAGGAGTATGTCATCTGATACATGAGAAGGAAAAGAAGATTGTTAGCTGCGAAATTGCTTGCTTGGATGTGGTTATCTTTATTTGATGCCTTGATCTCCATATTGCTATTTGCTTGTTGATATTGCTTGATTCAAAGTCCAAAGGGAAAATGGGTTTTCTATATGACATCCTTGTCTGTTGAATTGCATCCCATTGGTCAGACATTTTCGACTCTTAACTTTTAATTTTGTGCTTAGGATTAGTCTTTTCATCTCCTCCCACTTCTTAAATTTCAAAATCTCTCCCCCTTTTCAAAACCTTTCTTTTCTTGTGATTTTAGAACTTAGACTATATTACAAATTAGAAACTTTGGCCTTATGCCATTGCATTTTAAAACTCTTTTCTTAATCAAATTTGTAAATGAACTTAACCATATTGACTTAAAATTTCAAAAGACAAAAATAACTAACACTCATTCAAACTCTTTGGGCCCTTTGTGCCTCTTTTAAACTTAAATTTTGATTAAAAGCAATCCACTCATTTTGAAATTGATACCACGAACTACGAGGTTTTGATCCCTCATCTTTATGGTGGTACGTAGGCACAAGTCCGAAGGTCTTGTCAAACACAAAAATATAATTAATGAATTCTTTTCTCATCCCCACACTCTATTTATTGCAAACATCTTTTATACCAAAACACATACACACATAAAAAATGGCTCCCTAGGAGTACCTAGGACACTTTGGGTGCTAACACCTTCCCACTGTGTAATCAACCCCCTTACCTATAATCTCTGGCATTTTATTAAGTTTTGATTTGAAAACTTCTTATCTTTGGGTTTTGTTCGTACTTTTCCCTTTTCCTTTGGAAACAATAAAAGCGTGGTGGCGACTCTTGTTTTATTGACGTTAAGTTTATCCATAGCTTAATGGTCATGAATTTACCGTTACAGTAGTTATATGATTTCTCAGTAAAACCGTTTTGCTTGGTGGGAAATATTTGGCTAAGAATACCCTCTTGAGTTCATTCCAAGTGGTGATTGAGTTTGCAGGTAGAGACTGTAGCCATGCTCTGGCTCTATCTCTAAGTGAAAATGGAAATAGTTATAATCGAATGGCTTCTAGATTTACACCACTACTCTTTAGTGTGTCTGTGTATTGTAAAAACACTGATAAATGAAGTTTTTGGTCCTTGGTGGGATTTCCATAGAACTGGTTATGTTGCAAAATTTTCACCAAAGATGGTTTCAATTAGAAAGTGTTCGCATGGATCGCACGTGGAACAATGCTTGAGTGCGGTTCGTCCTGAGACGGAACTGCAAAGTCCTTGAGTGGACGGTTATCAGCTTCAGTCATAGGTTCAAATATGGCTCTAACTTCATGCATTCATCATTAAATATGAATATAACGCTCGACTTCAGTGATCGATTGTTCTAACTCCTCTTTTCTAGAACTAGTGTTGGGCATATAACTGGTAGAAATAAAAGTTGCCTTAATCTATACGGCGTAATAATGGAGTTATGATGTTGACTAATAAGTTCCCCGGCAGCGGCGCCAAAAACTTGATGTCCAAGTTTTCCTTCTCTTTGATTCTTTCCGCAAGTGCAGCGAATATATCGGGGTAATATAAAAGGTTGTTGAACCCACAGAAAACACTAGCCAATATTATCCCTATCTACTATTGTTATGTAAATCTAAGGCTAATCAATTTTTTTTTAGAATGAATGTAAAATACTAGTGGTTTTAAAGTTTAATAAACAGAGACCGAAATGTGATTTCCGGTGCACTTTCAAGACTCAAATAAATGTCTGAAATTCCTTTTGCTTAAAAATAGTTTTTTGGAGGAAATATTTATTTAAAAACATTGCTCACTTTCGCGCAGCCCGTATTATGCTTCGAAACCGTACAAATCATGATGTCGCTCCACATGATACAATTTCGAAGCAATTTTTGAAAACTGATAAGTCGTTATTAATTTCCAAAACACCGTCGCTGTTTTTAGAAATAAAAAAAGTCCATTTTTTGTTGATCGGATACCGGTCTCACATTGTCACGTTGTTGACCAGTATCTGAGTATTTTCGCTTTCGCGTAAAACCTTTTAATTTAAAAACTAAAAATTCAGAATCGGAAAAAATAAATTAATATAAAAAATTAGTGCTGATAAAGTTTACCGGGTCCCATCGGAACGACAATCCTCACATTCCGGACCCTAAACGATTTAGCCGGACATATTTGACATAATATTCATACTAAATTCAATATGCATACCAAATGAGTCTAATGTGGGAGTATAATGTGGGGGGTGTGGCTGATGAAGAGGTCACGGCGAATGTCATGCCCCTGTAGTGAGCGCCACACATTTCAGACTTCAATTTTCTTATATTTTCTTCAAGGTGGGTGGCGCCCCATGGGTGCCATGTCATGACGCACGCCGTGGAGGTCGCCACCAGTGTATTTTCTACATTTCTTCTTTGCTTTTGGTCATTTTCTCTCTGTTTACTCTTGTACCAACTCCTACTTGGAAAATATCTGAAACAAAGACAAACTACTAGCATAAAATTACATAAAAACATTAAATGGACATAAAAATGACTAAAATGGCATGTGTATCTAGTTGGAAATGTGATACGTTTCACGATTATCAAGAACTGGAAAAAGGCTCGAAGTTTGTTTGAGAGAAATTTAATGAGTTTTCAAAAAACTAGATATCAAAAGGCAAAACTTATTGTTGGCACACCTCAACAAATTGTCCTAGCAGATTGCATGAATTTTACCATTTATTAGATATCCATATTGCATATGTAGGGTTGATAAATCTCATCTAGTTCACTCATATCCTTATATATTGTAGCAACCTAATTTTATCCGACAAATTGACTCAACAAATACGAGTAGTTTTTCAAAAATGTAGTTTAATGACAAATTGAGTCAAATATCGTTCTCAAGGATTCTTGTTTAATTAATCTACCGATAGAACAAAAAGGGGGGAGGGTTGGTTGGTTTAGATTCGAAAAAGTGATTTTTAAAAGTGATTATAAAATAAGCTGACACGAACCAACCTACTGCATCATCTTCCGACTTATCATTGATTCTTATAAAATTCCAAATCCCTAACGGGCCTGCTCCTATTCGATTACAATTACCATTAACAAGCGTAAAGGAAATTATGCGAGTAATATTTCCAAATTCCGAATTAAGCAAACGGATTAAAAACTATTGCGAATTAAGCAGACGCAACTTGATCGTTCGTGATAAAATAAAAGCTATGTTAACACGAAATTGATTTGGGATCATCATTCATAAATCGAATTTAAGGATTCTATTCTATAGCAACAATTAAATTAAGCAAATAATTGGAATTATAAGAAGAATTCAAAGGAAACAAATTGGAATTAATAAAAACCTCAAAGCGGATTCTGAATTACAGTAGGTTGATTCAAAAGGGATTAGTTCTCCATAGTCATCTTGCTAGCTCTCAAAAAAATCGTACATGAATAGAAAATGTCCCCCTATTTTTGGCTGCCTAACCTAGGTAAAAACACTCAAACCCGTTTCACAACTCAACCGGGTCAAATGTACGATCCGGGCCCAATACAACTAACCCAAACAAAATATAAAAATAATGCAGCAGCTTCAACGAAATTTCTGGCTCTACTACAATCTGATTCAGCTCTCTACTTCTGAACAAAAGTTGTATATCTTTTTCTTAGCTTTCCATCGACTGGTAGCACGTCTCAATCCGATACTCCTAGCTCAAGATATGATTTTTCTCGCGAAAGCTGCTAATACTGAAAATTAAATACGAAAATTAAATAAGTGCAAAAATAACATAAATTATGAAAACACATTAAAACATAAAAATAATCAAAGCAAACCGAAGAAATGCTTAAGTACAAACATGGAAGAACGTGCATCCAAAATGCACTGATCAGTAGGGTTGATAAATCTCATCTAGTTCACTCATATCCTTATATATTGTAGCAGCCTAATTTTATCCGGGTCTAATTTTCTTTCTTTAGGGCTTAATTTTCAATATGTATGTATTAGAAGAAAAATAAATTTTTTAATTAAGAGTTTGTTCCTTGACCCTTAATCTAGCAAAATCTAAAAAAAAATGTGTTCTTTTGTATTTTTGGTGCATTTTTATCAATATTTTGGTTATTTAACCTAGTTACACCATTTTTTAAATTAAAAGGAAAATACAAAAATATTGTGTTTATTAATTTTATTTTCTATTATTATTATTATATTATTTTTTCAAATTCAAAAAGTCCAAAAAAGGTAAAGATGCTCTATTTTTTCACACTTTCCCCTTTGAAGCAAACTTCCATTCTTCTTTCTTTTTTCATTCTTGTCGTACGTCGGAAAATGAGAACACGACTTAGCGAAGTCAATCCCACGCTCGTGGGATGGACTAAACAGAGTCGCCACCAAACTTTATTTATTCCTAAAAAGAAAAGGGGAAATATCGAAAAAATCCAAAAACAGAACGACATCAAATCAGGGTTTAGGGTCGATTACGCAAGAGGAAGGTATTATCACCCCTCAAGTCCATTGTACTCAACAGGAATCACTTGGTTAGTTGTGAGAGTTAATGTTAGCTTAGAAATGTTAGGCTTCTCGAGTTATTAAAAGGGAAATGAGAGGACAAAAGGGTTTATTTTTTATTAGGGTGCCTGACGAGACTTCGAATCTCGCTCCTACGTATCTCCGGGTGCGATGGAGAACTCAAGGCTATGTAGTTTTGGGTAGAAAATGCTTGTTTGTTGGTCGATTTTAGCGAAAGCTACTTTGTGTCAATCGAAAAAAACATTGTTGGATACCCAAAACAAATGGAGAAGGGAACATTTACATCACGACCGAATGGATTTACAAATCAATATTCATGGGCAACGTTACTAACTTAGTCACATGTTCAAGTGGACGAAACATAGTGTTTTGTTGCCTCAAGACAAAGTACCTTTGATTGCAAAAAGGGTTTGAGGATCAATTGCACGACGGCGAGAAAAGAGTTTGATTGGTTGGATGTGTTTTGAGTAATAGTGAGAACTATGATGGGTGAGATATCCATCTCAAATCTTAGTCTCTAGAGCTCGTGGTATCCATCATGTTCCGTTTCCATCGTATTTGCAAAAGTGTTTGATGTTTCTTAGATGTTTTGAGATTTGATTGAGAAAGGGATTTGAAGAAGTCACATTGAAGGTTTTGAATGATGGAAAGAACTAGGATGGGCGAGATATCCATCTTGAATCTTAGTCTCTGGAACTCGTGGTATCCATTATGTTTTGTTTCCATCTTTATTGAAAAGTGTTTAATAAGAATTACATGTTTTTTATTTTCAGTGTGAAAGTGGCTTGATGTTGGATCAAGCATTCGATTAACGATTGCAAAAGGTTTGACAAAATGGTTGGAGAGTTTGAAAATGGTTGAAGATGAAAGGTTTGAGAAATCGAGAATGGTAAGGAATGGATTAAAAATAAAAGTTTAAAATGGTTGAATGTATTGTTCTTTACGAAAAGTACTCGACGTTGGATCGAGTTTTTATTTTTGTTCTTTTTTTAAAGAGTTTATTTTATTCTTGTGTTAAAAACTACCTAAACAAATAATAAAAAATAAAGCGATAAACTTATTACACGTCATGGGAGTAGGGGTGCATTTGTCAGATGGGGGTATGAGATAATAAAACGACTAAAGCAAAACTCAATCAAGCAAACACAAGCAAGTAAGTGTATGTGCATAAAAAAGGGTATCATTGTAAGAAGGCCCAAGAGCAAGCCAAAAGATAAGAGATAATGACACACACATCATATGCATGACACACGTTCATTGTAATTGAATCGAAAGAAGTAAAACAAAAGTTGAACGTGCATGAATCAAGATCATAATGTGAGGATGTGAATCAATGTCACGTAACGTAAAGAAGTGCAAAGCCTCGAAAGTAGAGTTTCAAGTTCAATTTAAGCGTAACGACATTGGATCGTTATAGGATTTCATGAATTAAATGAATTGATAACGTGACACATATCATTGCAAGATGGAATGGAGCGGGAAGGAACTCACATGTTCAACAATGAAATCGTAAATTGACGCTTAGCGTACATAATGGCAAAGCAAACGGTACCAAAACCGTGATTAGGTAAACCTCACAAACGAAACTCAAAATAAGCGAAAAGTCAAGAAATGCATGTAAAACCATAAGTAATAGGCTCAAAGTCGGTTTATACGTATCGATAACAAATGAAATTTCGTATGCGAAGGTCATAACATGGAGAAAAAAATTAATATATCGATCGAAATCCGGCAGCATAACGATATAATGACATATAATTGTGCATTGAATTCATGGTCAAATGTCACAAATGAAAAGTGAACCCTCTTTGAAGAATCCTATTGAAACTATGATTACTTCTAAACCCTACTCCAATAGGAATAAATTTGATCTTGATCAAACCACTAGTAAGGAACTAGATATGGGGCCACATGTTGAATCACCTGATGATCAACTTGTTGAACCAGATGCTGAAACATCTATTCCAACATTTTGTGAACCCCAAGCTGAACATCCCTTTGATTCAGTTGTGGATGCTCCTGTGGATGGAAATGAGACTCCGACTTTTCTGAAGACCAAACTGCTGAGAATGATCAAAATGAAGATCATGAAGATCAGGGAGAAAAGAATGTAGAGGCTGAAGTGCTGAGCAAGACACCTGATGGAAACAATGAAGTAAGTGGTCAGGATTTTCTTGGTGAAAAAGATAATGGGAAAGAGGTCAGGAATGATGAAATAGATGAGAATAATAACATTCCTATTTTCGACATAATGAAGAGTCTCATTAATAGTGTATCCCGACCTCAAGACAAGGTCACTCAAGAAAAGGTTAAGGAGGTGGTGGATGTTGAAGAAGAAACTGAAATAGGTGAAGAACACGCTATGAGAAGATTGGCTAGAACTCTCTCTGATGAAGAGAACAACAAGAAGAAATTAAAATAAGGTGCCTCTAAAAGAAAAACTCTTAAGAAGAAGCTTGTAGTTTCAAGTGACTCGGAATCAGATGCTAGAGCATATGTCCTTGACATTGTGTCATCTTCCAGAAAGAAGATTATAGTAAAAAAGGTGCCTATGAATATTCATGTAGCTCCTTTGGACAAGGTGTCCTTTCACTATGAAGAAAGTGTTAAAAATGGATATTTGTGTGTCAAAGAATGGTTTATTTAGAAAAGGAGATGAGTAAAGATACTCTTGACTGTCAAGAAATCTGGGATTTACTGAAGAAAGTTGGGTTAATGAAAACTGTGACATACATTGGTCCGTGCTATGAAAAGCTTATCTAGGAATTTATTGTTAATCTTTCAAGTGAATGCAATAAGGAAGGGAACAAATAATTATGCAAAGTCTATGTTAGATAATGTTGCGTGAAGTTCTCACATGAATTCATAAATAAATATCTAGGGAGAAGAAAATATGTTGAATCTGATAATGTTCCCTCTTTGGACATAATGGCTAAAGAAATCACTGTTAATCAAGTCCAGTAGTGGCCAAAGAAGAGCTTAATTTCCTCAAGTCTAAGTGTGAAATATGTTGTGCTACATAAAATAGGTGCATCAAATTTGGTTCCCACCAACCATAGATCAAGCATCACACCTATCTTGGACAAGCTTATTTTTCAAATTGGAACAAAGGCCAAACAAAATTTTGGGGAACATGTGTTTGGTCAAACAATGAAACATGTTGACTCTTATGCAGTGAAGCTTCCCATTGTCTTCCCATGTTTGATCACTAGAATCATAATGAATCAACACCCCAAAATACTGCATGCAAATGAAATCAAGAACAAAATGGCAGACCCACTAACCGTGGACTACAAACTCTTTGTTGGATCTCATGTTGATGACATTGAGATGCATGAAGTCATAGTCATGCTGCTAATGGAATTTACTCTTCTGGTTCCAAAGCCACCAAAAAGGAGGTTCTGCATGAATTAATGAAAGTTTCAAAGACTCTTCAATTTACAATCACTTCAAGTACCATCAGAAAGAATAAAGAGGATAATTTGATCAAAATATTATAAAATAAGGAGGAAGGAGAATAAGAAGCTGAAGAGGAGGAGGGCAACTTTGAAGAGTAAGTTATTTCTTGGTGTCAATCAGGATGTGCCTGGCATTTGGTCTGACATGTGAAATCTGATGTAGTTGGCTACTATTTAAACTACACCTTTTGGGTTTCTTTTCATTTGTAATTTTGGCCTTTGCATGGGTATATATTTTTTTGTAATGGTGATGTAACCTTAAACTTCGAACCTAATGTCATCAAATGTTGATTATCAAGGGTTGATGCTTTAGCATCGTGATTCAATTTTCTTTTCTTTTCTCGTCTGATGTGTATGTGCTAACATACTAACCCCTGAGCTGAATGACCAATCTTTTTTAATACCTTTTCTAAATTATGGAAAAAGGGGGAGTAATGGTGTGTACTGACTGCAGACTATTACTATCTAATTTTCTGACTGTTGATTAGTGCTATTTGATTTTCGGTATTCTTACAAGCTGAAGAATTTGGCCTAGTATCTGGGCCTTGTGTGAGTTGTCTTATGTGTGTTACTAGTAGCTTCTGATATCTTGTCTACTAACTACTAACCTTGTGTTCATGCATGACTAACTCATCTTAAATGATTGCATGAATAACTGTTTTGAATCATTCTATTTTTTGATATTGTAGCTTATCATGTGTGTGTAACTACCTCGGGATGGTTCTGTCTATGCTACAAATGTGTTGTTTCTACTCTGACTTATGTTGTTGTTATTGTTTGTTCTGAGATGGGTGGCTCTGATACTCAGTGCGTTTTTCTTCTTGAGAAGTTGCTTTTACAAAATTTTCCAAAGGGGAGATTATTGGTCCTTTTGGGAATTGTTGCATTATCTAAAATAACTCAAAGTTTGCTCAAGATGGTTCTAGTCATAAGGGACACATGTTAAACATGATGTTTTACCATGTGTGCTACAACATCCGATCTCTAGCAATAGACACATGGTTTTGCAGTTTATTTTCTATCCAAGATACTCACTATAACAGAAGATCTACAAGTCATGGAGAATAATATATTTGGATGTACTGGTGTAACATGTGGGACACGGTCTTCCAGCATGTGTTGGACAACATCCGACCTTGTTTATCAAGCCTTGATTAATGTAGTTTGGGGTGATTTTTATGATTAGTTTTCAATCATATTTGTTGTAGATTTGTTTTCAATCAAGCCTTAATTTTGTTTGATTTTTTTGAAAGCTATAGATGTTCAAATCAGATTTAAATGGATATTTAAATTTGAATTTGAAATATAACGAATCATATCATATTGTTGGAGACATTTATGGGGAAGATCATATCTAATAGAATTAACTATTTTCTGGACTAAATCAAATCATATATCCAAGGATAAAAAGCTCATAAGACATTGCTATATAAGGAGACTTAATTCTCATGTTTTACATAGATTTTGTGCATAAGTACTAGGCTCTTAGTGTTAGGGTTTGAGTCTTTGTTACTTGTATTCCACGCTAATGCCATACCTAGATTAATGTTGAATCTACTATTGTACACCAATGTGTTTCAGTAACTTGGCATAGTTTATTTGTCTTTGTTGAGTTGTAAATTCAACAATCAATAGACTTGTTATTGAGGTTGATCACTAGGGTTTAGTGATAAAAGAAAGTGAGTGGATTCTCATATTTAGGGGGTGACCTAAATAGAAGGTCACTAGGATTAGGGAAAGGCATATAACTTCATAGGGTTTGAAGTTTCTTATAAGACTAATTATTCTAATTTGAAATAATGAATTTCCTTTCTTGGATAGAGTGCCCCCCAGACGCAGGTGTGGTTTCACCAAACTGAGTTACCAATCTCTTGTGTTATTTTATAGCTTTCTGCATTATTTATTTTTGCTGCATCATTACTGTCAACCTATTCTTAATCTATTTTTATAAGTTAGACAAGTTGTCTCGACATCTGGGTCAACAATTATCCCCTAAGGAATAGAATTTTAGGAAGATTAACAAATATAATGATCAAGCGAAAAAGGAAGATTAACAAAAATTAGGATCAAGCGGGAAGAAGACAAAAAGATTGAAAAGTAATAATTTTATAAATGTGACTACTTGTTATAATGATCGTAAATGATTTGAAGATAAAGTTGATGACAAAGTAAATATATGTGAGACTTTGGATAAATGGAAGATTTGTTAGGTCAAATAGTATATTCATCCAAGTATCACGTCGTGTAATAGGAAGAAAATAGAACTGAAGTATTAATATAAATAGAGATAGTTGTTTGAGTTTGATACCCAGCAACAAAATATAGTATTTTAGGTGTATTGTGGATTTGGGTAGTTGTGTGTGTATAGAGGGTTTTTCTATTTTTCCGTTCAAAATAGTTTGTTCAGAGCGTTTCTTATTTTTCTATTAAAAAATAGTTTCTTGCGAGGGTTTGCAATTTTTCTATACAAAAATTGTAGTTGAGAGAGAATTTATAATATTTTCGTCCAAAATTTATAGTTGAGAGAGAGTTTGAAGTTTTTCCATCCAAAAGTTATACTTGAGACACTTTGTAATTTTTCTATTCAAATATTGCAGTTTGAAGGTTTTCAATTTTATCCTTAAAAATTGCAATTTAATGAGAGAGTTTATAATTTTTTTTTTGTAAACATTAGAAGTTGAATAATGAAGTTGTGAGTTTTGTTTTTGAATTTTTGTTTCTTTTTCTTTCTTTTATTGATGGGCTTCCACGTATGCTGATATTTGCTTATTTGTTGTTTTCCCAACACTAAGATCTCGTTGAAAACTAACATTAATATTAATTTTAACAATAGTAAATATGTGTGGAATAAAGAATAATGACAACCAAAATAAATGGCCTAAAGCAATAAAAAAACCTACAATCTTTATTAGCAAATCTAGAACAAGAAAGAAGAAGATAAAAGATGAGAACACATAGAACTTGTTTATCGAATTTGATCAAACCAATATACTCGACGTAAGAGATAAGCTCTCTAACTCACTATAATTTTAAGGGTTGTTACAAGATATTATAAAAGAGTTACATGAAAATAGTCACCCAAATTCGCAGGAACAAAACATATTTTTTACGAAAATGTTTCTCAATCTCTCTAACTCTTTATATATATAAATCAAACAAACTCAAGGTATTTATAAATGTTTCTCAATCCACTTAGATACCTCCAATGATTTCTCAAAATTCCAAGACTCTAAGAAATTTCTATCATTGACTCTCTATATTTCCCTACTATAATTGTCACCTCTTATCTCTGTCTTTAGAACTACACTCTAAAAGTTTTAAGGTGTACTTCTACATGTTCAATAATAGAATCATCTCTCGACATCTGATATGATCTTTTAACACTATACTTGACACTATGCATATTTTTCCATTTCATATGTCATACATATTTTTCTGCCCAAAAATCAATAGTGAAGGAAATACACTCACCTTTCACACTAATAATCTAATTTTCTTCAAACTAAGGATGACAAAATGGATGGATTGAATGGATTTGTGTTGGATTGCTAATTTATGAATCAAAATAATCCATCTACAATCCACTAAATTACTTGTTTGTTTTCGCTTTAAAAAATTAGATTTTTTCTTTGTATTTTTAAAAATGATTTTTATAAAAATAATTTTCAAAATGTTACAAATTTTTCTATTTGTTTTTTAAATTGAAAGACTAATTTTGACAACTTATAATATAAATATACATTATTGAAGATTTTGTAGTCGAAATCACAATTGTTTCGAAAAATTGTATTTTAAAAATGATTTTTATGAAAAGCTATTTGAAATAGCTAAAAACTTAAGTAATATTTTGAATTTTGATATCCAAAAAAAATTCAATAAAATAATAAAATATCTAAAATAACCTTTTAAGAATAATTATTCAAATCAAATTTTTATTTGAAGATTTTATAAAAAAACAATTATAAATTTTTTTTAAACAAAAATATGTAATACTATAAAAATTACTTTAAAGAAAAACTGAAATAAATGAACCCAAAATATCTTCTAAAAAATCTAATCAAGTCTATTCACTAGGGATAAAATTCATTAAATCCATTAACATATTTTAAATAGGTAGATATTCATCAATTATATTAATTTTACATTTTTTATTTTTTAATGATATTTTATTTTATTTCTAAACGTGACAAAAAATAAACAATTTCTTACACCATTTATTTAAATTACATAAAAAAAATTTAAAAAAAATCTCTCTATCTCAAAAAAAAAAAAATTGAAAAATATCCCTCTCGATTTAAATACATGATTCTATATTATTTTTAATGTAAGTAATAGAATAATCTTTAGACGAAAAACTTATCATTGGCATTTATGAAAGAGAAAGTAATTTACTTGTAGACACTAACTATTATTCATTCTATAAAAATTTGCAAATTAAATATAGAAGCGGACAAGCGCCAGATGCATTGGCGCACATGCATTGGGCCTCATGAAGAGGCGCCAATGCTTGTGGCACCTGTGTGGCGCAGCCAACAAGAATCAAACACACAACCTTTGGATCAATAGTGGAAGACGTTACCATTGCACCACAGACCCTTCATGTTACTTTTTCTCATCATATATTTAATGAGCCATTGTTCTTAGATCATAAGAGAAAGACACTAAATTTTTATTTTAAATTTTAATATCTTAAATATATGAATTATATTCTTCAATATTTATATAATTTTTATATAAATTTTTATTTTAAAATTTTTAAGATATTGAAGAATATAATTCATATATTTAAGATATTAAAATTTAAAATAAAAATTTAGTGTCTTTCTCTTATGATCTAAGAACAATGGCTCATTAAATATATGATGAAAAAAAGTAACATGAAGGGTTTGTGGTGCAATGGTAATGTCTTTCACTATGTATTCAAAGGTTGTGTGTTTGATTCTTGTTGGTTGCAAAAATAAATTTTTTTTCATGCATCTGGCGCCTCCTCTTATTTTTTAAGGGGTGCGCCAACTGCCCCGGCGCATCCTCCCCTAAACATGATTATTTTGGATTTTTTTTTTGAAAAGTTGGTTATTTTCGTTTTTTTTTTTTGAAAAACATGGTTATTTTAAAAAAAAATCTAAAAGAGGCATAGCAATGGCATGGAAATAACAATCTACTCGTATATACATTAATATAAGTGTGAGCACTCGCCCCTTTTTTTTTATGTGTTCCTGAGTATGGGAGCGAGCATAGATACCATAGTATCTATCCCGCTATATATCTTCCTAATATATATTTATCTATTTTAATTTATATCATCGTATAAAAAATATAGATGTCAATCTCTTTAAAAAAAATACATCATAATTATTAAACTATTACATATTTTAATATAAGTGTTAGTTTATTTCATATTTCAAAATTAAAATCATTCAATTTTTGTTGAAAATTTATAATTACATAATATTTTTTAATTAATAGATTTATTTTACTAGAACCGCAGATAATTTGTACATATACGGATACTCAAGTATATATATGATACGACTACGGGTATAAAAATTGGTGCTCACATGAGTATGAGTTCAGATACGAGAATTTTTTTTAATTACGGATATAATAACAAATAATATAGTCTCGAACCTATACTACTCATTGTCATCCATAGACATAAGGAGAAATTTTGATGTGAATCTATAGTGGACTTCTTTCAGGGACAAAATCAATGAAACTTTGATTAATTTTTTTTTAATTTTGATGCGTTTGATTGACAAATAGTAATTCTTTAAGGTGGATTTCTACAATATCATTTGATTCTTAAGCTTTAAAAGCAAGAATTGAAATATTATAAATAAATAAAGAGTTGTCGAAAATACTATTTGAGAGTTAAAAAAATATTTTTCATGTAATTTTTTAATAAAGTTATTAAAGAGAGATAAATTTTTAAAATAAAAGAAATTGTTGTGAAGAATTAATTATTTAAAAAAATAAATAATAAAATATAAATTCACAATTTCAAAATCTTCACAAAATATACAATTTCCAGCACGCCTAAGCCCAAATATGACTTCTTTCAACAAACATATTCATATATCCCAACCAATTTTACCATATAGCTCATAAATAATATTCAAACCCTAATCGTATATACATCTTTAATCCTCTCAAAAATCTTATTTTTTTCTTCTCAAAACATCCTATATCGAAACTTTCTTTCTAAATTCTTTCATAATAATCTTCATCTAGTCTTTCATTTAGCTCCTTACCTAGAAAATTTGTCTCTTACAATATCAACCACCATACTCTTTCCATCATGGTAAATCAAGATACCACCTCTGAACCTCGCCCCACAATCATCACCGAAATTTCTTCTTCTAACCATCAAAATGCCAACAATAACAATAACCAAAATTGTGTTCAAAACAACACTTCCAAAAATTACCAACAAGATATGCTCGATTCTTATTTCATACACCCAAGCGACAACCAAAGCCTTGCTATTGTTACCCCTTACGTCTGTAAGAACAAGATTATGTGTCTACAATTTATCTCTAAGGTTTTGATGATAACAAAGGATGAAACAAATTGGTACCCTGATCGAGAAAATAGCAAGTGTATTATTTTGCCTTTTATAGTAATAATGGGGAAATTCCCCGAATGTCGATCTCAAGGACTGTAAGTCAATATGGTGACCGATCATACCCTAACATAACTTATATAAGTGTGCAGGACTCTAATCGAAAAAGGATCAGATAGACATACATCTGATAATCATGTAAGTCTAGAATGACCACTTAAAAGATATTCAAGCAGAGGTTCTGACTCTGAACAAAAGAAAGCGCCCAAAGTTCTACGTAGAGAGAAGTATCATACGCTCTGAATCTGAATAGTGCATTCAACAGATCTGATGACTTTACACTCTGGAGAAATCACTATCAGAAAGACATCAAGAACCTATGATGTCAATCAACTTCCAGCAACTATCTGAAGATACACACGCTGAACAAGAACATCTGAGCTCTGCGTACTCTGACTCAGAACAATCACAAAGACTTAGCTGCGAAGTCTTCCGTTTTTGGTATGAATCTATTTTTGGAAGAGATTTAACGCGCTCCAAAACTGCTATGGAAAGGACAAAGAGATTAATGACATTAAAATTCCATCATTGCCAAGATATCCATGATTGCCTCAACTAACGGTCTCTTTAACAAATCTATATAAAGGCTGGATCATCTTCATAAAAAAAAGCATATACGAGAATACTGCAAACAATTCATAATCTCTTTTATTCTTGTTCATTTTTGTTCACACGAGTTGTTGCTCTAAGTGTGAAATATTTTTGTTTTTATATTGTGTAACTACTGCTTACCTAGAAGCACTAAGCACATTACTGTATTTTCATTACTTGCTGAATATTCCTCAAGTGATTTGTGAAGTCTGTAAACTTGAGAGGGCTAAGAGATCTTTATCTTCTTAGACGCTCTTTGTTGTAATCTTTCAAGATTAGTTGATTAAGTCCTTGTTAAAGGCGAAATCACCTTGGTCGGGTGGACTGGAGTAGCTTTGAATTTCAAGCGAACCAGGATAAACTTCTGTGTTGATAGCCTTATTTTTCGCGTGTGTTTTATTTGCAAAAGTTTTTATTATCCGTGGAAACAATTCTAACCCCCCTTTATTGTTTTTCTCTACCTTCAATTGGTATCAGAGCATCGGCTCTGTTATTGATTTTCTAATCAAACACTTAAAAGTGTAGAGAGATCCAGCGTGAGAAAAACACTATGGCCAACACCAATGAAAGACACAGTTACAATGCCAAACCTCTAGTATTTGATGGAGAAAAGTTTGAGTATTGGAAAGACAGAATCGAAATTTTCTTTCTGGGTTATGACGCTGACCTATGGGACATAGTTACAATTGGCTATGTACATCCTATATCTGATGCTGGTATTGTTATTGCCAGAAATAAAATGACTGATGATCAGAAGCGTGATTTCAAAAATCACCACAAAGCAAGAATAATACTGCTTAATGCTATATCCTACAATGAATATGAAAAGATCACCAACAGGGAAACTGCTAAAGAAATACTTGACTCTCTAAAGATGACCCACGAAGGCAACTCACAAGTCAAAAAGACAAAGGCTCTGGCTCTAATCCATAAATATGAAGCCTTCAAGATGGAGGACGATGAAGCTATAGAGGTAATGTTTTCTAGATTCCAAACTTTAATTGCAAGACTCAAAGTTCTGGATAAGGGCTACGCAACTGTAGGTTATGTCGAAAAGATTGTTAGAAGCTTGCCAAAGAAGTGGAGACATATGGTCACTGCATTGAAGCTATCAAAAGATCTGAACAACATAAGCTTGGAAGAACTCGTCAGCTCCCTCAGGATTCATGAAATAGAACTTGAGGAAGATGAGCCTCAAAAGAAAAGCAAGTCTGTAGCTCTGAAGTCTAGATCTGAGAGACGTAAACCAGAAAGGAACAAAGCACTCCAAGCAGAAGAAGAAGAAGAAGAAAATGATGACTCTGAAAAGGATGATTCTGATGATGAAGAAGAATTATCCCTTTTAACGAGAAGAGTTAAACAACTCTGGAGAAAAAGGAATAACAACTTCAGAAGACCAAGACCCAAGGGAGATCGCTCAGAATCAACTTCTAGAGGCAAACCAAACAAAGAGGTAACATGCTATGAATGTAAAGAACCAGGTCACTATAGAAACGAATGCCCAAAGCTCAAGAAAGACAACTCAAGAAGAGAAGGATTCAAGAAAGGTCCCCTTAAAACTAAGAAGGGACTCATGGCCACCTGGGATGACTCTAAATCCGATGCCTCAGAATCAGACTCCAAAGAAGAACAGGAGAATATGGCATTCATGGATACCACATCTAGAAGCTCATCAGAAAGAGAATCTGATCCTGATGAGGTATTTTCTGATCTCTCTCGCTCAGATCTTGAATCTTGTTTATCTTAATCTTTAGGCTCATATCAGAAACTTCAAAAAAAATTCAAGGCCTTGAAAAGGGTCCTTGAAGGAACCATTGAAGAATGTGATAAGCTTGAGATAAAGGTTTCTAAATTAAAAGACGACATTCTGATTTTAGAAAGAGAAAAGGAATCTTCAAATAAACAATGTTTAAAACTTGAAGAAGCTTTATCTCAAGCCCCACAAACTTCTAACACAATCATATATGAATATGAAAAAGCTTTTCAAAAGTTTCTGAAAAATGGGATAAAAAGAAGCAGAATGGTGTAAGACCCCAATTTTGACCCTAAGATCCCTCATGCATTTCCCTCATAAGCATCAGCATTGGTATCATACCTTGGCATCCTCTTTACCCCTCTTTCATTGGGTTTTGTTTTGGGAGAGATCACCAAGCACTTTGTGATTATATCATACTTGTATATTATCATTTCACTAACCAAAATACCAAAAATATGTCTTTGTATCTATATAACCCTTTTGTAGGTAGGGGCATGATCTCCTTGATTCATTGATCACATCTAGGGTTTCAGACCCTCATGAACAAAGAGTACAACCAAGAATTGATTCAATAATGGTTATGAACATCATATATGAGTCCCAATGTTCTCTACATGTTATATTGATAAAGTTTGCTTCAAGAGTTTGAGGATGATTTGCCTTGAAAACCCTAGTTTGATTGGGTATCTTGAGTAACTTCTCCAACAAGCTATCTCACCAATTGATCAAATTTATCAAGGGACACTTCAAATTTCATCATCTTATGCATATATGATCTACCATGAGCCAAGAAAGTCAAGAGAGTTGGAAATTAGCAAGTTGGTTGATGGTGGTTGGCCAGATGAATTCATCTCATCAAAACTTGGTCTCCCTAGACCCTATCTCCTAAAATATTCACCATATGAAAATGATCCCAAGATCAAACTTACTCTAAATGATATTATGAACAACTTTCATGTTGAGACCTAGAGCTATTTTTGCTTGGAAAATCATTTTATATGTTGAAACATTATAGGTCATTTTGTCTAAACCCTAATTTGAAAGTCAACTTCCCAAGGCCATAACTTGCTTAATTTTTATGAGATGAAATATTTCCAAGTTTCATAATCCAATTCAATGTGTCTACTTCATCTTTGATGTTTGGAGTGGGAGCCAATTCAACTTCTTTGAACATGTGATATGAGGCTACATTATAGGTCACTTTTGACCTATACCATTGATCAAGTGATTTTTCCAAACTTCAAAAATGCATAACTCTATCATTTTTAATCCAAATGAAATGAAATTGGTGACCATTTTGAAGGTATTTGAGATAGCTACAACTTTTATGAATACACATTTCTCATTTCAAGCTCCTATAAAAAGTTAAGCAAGGTGGAATATTGAGACATATGGCTTGACACTTAGAAAAATTTTGATATGTCAAATTTTTCCAAACTTGCACCTCAAATATCTCCAAGTTCCAAGCTCCAAATGAAAAAGTGTTCAACATCAAACTTGTTCCTCTTGATCTCACCTTTCCAAAGAGCTCAAATTCATTCATTTTTGATGAGAAATGCCTAGGTTGCGCATGGCTTAAACATGCTGATATCATTTGGCATGGATCAATCTTCAAGTGACAATGCACATGTACCTTGCAATCCAATCCATCTCCAAATCATCTGATCATTCATTTGGACTTTCAAACCACCATTCCATGGGCCTATGCGTGCCCATGATTCATGGCATCATCATTTTACCAAATTCGGAAAGTGGAAAGAGTGTGCAAATATCATTTGATTTCTCTATAAATTGAGGCCCTTATGCGCAGAATTCACACACACATTGCGCCAGCTTTGAATCTCCATTGAAAACCCTTCACACTAAGAGGATAACCCTGATAAGTTCATTTAAATTTGAGCTTGAATCTCCACTGTTTTGGAATTCAATTCTCTAGGAATCCATTGCTTCTAAGCCTTTCCATTCCTCTCCTGTAAGCAATTGAGGTGAAGCCAAGCACGATTCAGATCAAGATCTAGCAAGCTCAGACCTCCATTGAAGGTGATTTGCAGAAATTTTAAACTCTTCGATTCTCCTTCATTCTTGCTCAATTCCATTTATTCTTGAGTTGTCGGAAGTCCTACCAATGTAGGCAAGAAGATTGAGTTTCTTTGAGGCCAAATCGAAGCAACTCAGATCATGAACCTCATTTTCAATTCCACATATCTCTCAATATAGTTGGAATTGGATGAATTGGAGGTGACATTCATGCTCAGTGATGTTTTCTCTTTAAAATCATGTCCCTGTTTGGAATTTTGGTAATGGTTCATGTTGACCAGTCCGGTGAAGCTCACCGGAGAAGACAACCGGAGATCTGGCTCTGGTGATGATGTGCCTTGAGTCTGAACCGTGTGATCCATGTTCCACGTGTTAATCTTGAATGTGCCTTGTGATTACTCATGTTACAGCGTTGTTGACTTGGACACACATGGAACGCGCGTTTTGGATCATCAGATCTGCCACCTCAATTAATTAGGGAGATCTTATGGTCCACGTATTTTGGACTTTCTGAATTTCCTTTTAATTTCATTTTCTTCAATAATTCATAATAAATTTAATATTGATCCAAAAAATATGAGACTTTCACAAAAAAAATTCAAATATTTTTCTCTTTCATATTCTGAATTAAAATTATTTTTTGGATCATTATTAATATTTTTCATGAATTAATTGTTTTTTCATTTGTTTTTAATTGTTTAAAAATATTTTTAAGTGTCCAAAAATTATGAATTTTTTTCTCTAATGTCCTTTGACCTTGTTTGACCTATGATAAATCTCATGGCCATTTATTTGGTATTTTGATGAGATTTTAGGATTTGGACAAAACATATTTAAATTTAATGCATTATTTTACTATTTTTAATTGAATAAATGCCATTTTAATTGTGTTGACCATTTGTATTGACTTAATTGAGTTTCTCATTTGTTGTTGGACCTTGGTCAAGATTGATTTGACTTTGTCAAGTTAACATTATTGGATTTAGGGGATTGATGGAATGCATATTCCATTTCCCAAAATGAATGAATAATATTAATTTGGTAAAAGTCCTCCTTTGACCAATTTGTGATCTCATTCATCCCTTTCCCTCTTTATCTAATTCCCCTTCTTCATCCATTCATTTCAATTGGCCAATGACATCTCAAAGTCCTAATGCTAGTTGATTGAAAGATTAACATGAGTATGGATGAGATTAGGCCACACCTTTGCATATTTTTTGTGTGGTATGTTTAAAGAGCATAGTTCATAATACTATGTCTCCAACATGCATTAACACCAAAAGTCTATTGCCCGGCCTCAAATAGTTGTGACTTCTATATAAGTCCAATTACGATTGCTTAACATAACGCTAAATTTGTGACATAAAAGGCATAAGCATTCTAGTTAGTAAGATTGTAAGTCTCCCCTCTTCCATGGTATTGTGTGGAAACTTGGCCTTCTTTCCTTCCTTTGGAAGATGTTTTGGTTAAAGGATCCATGCTTGTGGCAAGTGGGTTGAGTGTTCTCCAAAGAATGTCTTGAAATCAAAAAGCAAAACAAAACTAACAACTAACTTACTAACCATTAACTTTTAATTTCAAGTCTTTACTTTTATGCAATTTACTTTTGGCACTTTATTATCATTTGCCATTATACATATCATTCTAATTGTTTATGTTAATGTAATCTTCACTTTGTCCACTTGGACCATATTGTGTGATATACTTTGTTGCCTTGCTTGTTTGTGTGGTCTTTAACCATTAATGCACATAATAATAACAAAAAAAAAACCTAAAAGACTTTTGAGTGGACTGTTGTTTTGATCTCCCCCAATTGGACTTAGGATTTAGGCAAAATTCCTTTGCTAATGGACTTGGCCAATGTCAATTTGTTGAAGAACCAAGTGCTTGCAATTTGAAATTTATCTAATACATCATTCAAGATCTCTCCAGTTCATCTGTAACATTGATCATTGTTAAGTTGTTACGTTGAACCTGTGACTTGTGGAATTCATTTGCTGCATAGGCTATTTTGAAGAAGATCATGAAGTGGATAAGCTTGGATGAGGCCATCTTTATTTGATGCCTTTGCTCTTCAAGATTGATATAATTGTGCATTTGTGTGTTGCTTGATTCTAAAAGTCCAAGGGAATTCTGGGTTTCTATTGACATACTTGTCTATTGGATTGCTCCCATTTGGTCAGATCTTTTCAACTTTAAACTTTTAAATTTTTGTGCACAGGGTAGTCTCTTCATCTTCTCCCCATTTCTTTAATTTCAAAATCTCTCCCTCTATTTTCAAAACCTTCTTTGTGTGAACTACTTTTGTTCTAAACTTTGACCACTTTCACAAAAAGATAGAAACTTTGGCCTTATGCCATTGCATTTTCAAACTTATTTTCTCAAATCAAACTTGTAAATACACTTAACTATACTTGACCTAAACTTTCAAAAAAGCCAAGAAAAGCTAACTCATTCAAACCATTTTTAGGCCTTTGTGCCTTTCAAACTTAAATTTTGTTAAAATCAATGCACTCACTTTGAAATTTATAGCACGAGCTATGAGGTTTTGATCTCTCATTTATAAGTTGGTACGTAGGCACAAGACCGAAGGTCTTGTCAAACACAAAAATATAATTAATGAATTATTTTCTCATCTCCCCATTCTATTTGTTTGTAAACATCATTTTGTACAAAATACATATGACACAAAAAGGGCTCCATAGGAGTACCTAGAACACTTTGGGTGCTAACACCTTCCCTCTTTGTAACCAACCCCCTTACCTGTGATCTCTGAGTTTTATTAGTTTTTGTTTGAAAACTTCTTACTAATTGAGTTTTGTTCGTACTTTTTCCCTTTTCCCTTGGAAACAATAAAAGTGAGGTGGCGACTCTTGTTAATTGATCTCTAGCTTGTCAATAACTTGATGATCATGAATTTCCCGTTACAGAAATTAAGTGGCGACTCTGCTGGGGAATAGTCTCCAGTGGGTTTAGCCTACTTTTTGTGTGAATATATTTGTATATATGTGATGTTTGTATATATGTATGTGTGATATAATCTGCTTGTTATGCTTGGTGATCTCTGAGTGGTGAGATAAGTTCTAACCCGAACTTGAGTGCAATTAAGATAGGAAGATGGTATAGTCATGTTCGACTTGTGTGGAGTAGTCTTTAACAAGTTGGCTTGAGATCCATCTGCTCAGTGGAGACTCCTTTGGATTTGGAAATGTCACACAAGTATTTATGGTTAGGCATTACTATTTCTAATTGGGTCTGAGAAGCTAAGGACCTTAGAACACCTAACCCATCTTGGCCTATTTAGGACGTAGTGCAAAAACTGTTCAGGTGTAGACTTGATAAAAGTTGTTACGCGATACTACACTCAGACGAGTTTTTCTTGAGAATATTATGGGTCGATGAGTCAGTCATCTTAACCTGTAATATCCGATAGATGGAATTAAGACTCTGGGAACTTTTTAGAACATGATCTACAGGTTTTATCCTTAGTTCACTCCTTTGGGATGGTTCTTACCCAGACTCCATGCTCGTGACTTGCAACAAACCCTTGATTCTTGGTTGATCAAATCAAGTCTTGTCAAAATCAATGAAACTTGGGTGTTGATAAGGTGAAAACCATAATCCACCAAAATGGATGATTGATCTTGACAATGACTTGATTCATCCCTTGATATTTGTTTGTCTTGTGTGTAATCCCTTACTTGTGATTGTTGCATTCATGCATTTCATGCGCATCATAACATTCATCACACAAAATTTCAAGGAACTAAGGTATCATTTGCAAATATTTTCAGACCATGGATTGTGGACGAAGGAACACTAAGAAGTACAGTTTCAGATGTCCCGACTTGAAAGAGTTAAGGAAACTAGCATCTTCTGTATTAGATCCCTTGGACTTCAAACAACGTCATGTGAAGCTTCTTTCCATTTTGTCTGCTGATGTGGTTGAAGGATTCTTGAGTGTATTGGTGCAGTTCTATGATCCTCTCTACCATTGTTTCACTTTCACGGATTTTCAGCTTATGCCTACCTTAGAGGAGTATTCTCATCTTTTGGGGATACCTGTTTCTAGTAGAGTGCCTTTTAGTGGATTGGAGGAGATTCCCCGATCTAGTATTATTGCTGAAGCGCTTCACTTGAAGAAGTCTGAGTTAGAGGCTCATTGGGTAAAGAAATGAGGGTTATTTGGGTTGCCATATGTTTTCCTCATCAAGGAAGCTACCACTTTTGCTCAAGCTGGTAGTGTGGATGCTTTTGAAGCTATCTTTATGTTGCTTATCTATGGATTAGCTTTGTTCCCTAACATTGACGGTTTTGTTAATGTTAACGCCATTAGACTTTTCTTGATTGGGAATCTTGTGCCTACTTTGTTGGGTGATATGTATTTCTCTTTGCATCTAAGGAATTCTAAGGGTGGTGGAACTATTGTCTGTTGCATTCCTCTTCTGTACAAGTGGTTTATTTCGCACTTGCCTCAGACACCTGCTTTTGTGGAGAACAAACAATGTCTAAGGTGGTCTCAGAGACTTATGTCTCTCACTAATGATGATATAGTTTGGTATGACCCATCTTTAAGCAGTTTGGAGATTATTGATAGTTGTGGTGAATTCTCTAATGTGCCTCTCATTGGTACAAAGGGAGGAATTAGCTAACACCCCGCTTTGTCTCGTCGTCAACTTGGGTTCCCCTTGAGAGACAAGCCTAATAACATGTTGTTAGAAGGTCTTTTCTATCAAGAGGGTAAAGATCCCTAACATTTGAAGCAGAAGATTGTGCATGCTTGGCATAATGTGCATAGGAAAGGAAGATCCGAGCTTGGTCCGTGCCATTGTGTAGCTTTGGAAGCTTACACTCTTTGGTTGAAGAAGAGAGCTTTGGAGTTGAAGATGCCTTATCCTTGTGAAAGACCTATGTCTATGGTTGTGGTTGAGCCATTAACTCTCCATAACTAAGATGTAGAGGAGTTGGAAGACGCGCTCATCAAGATGAAGCAAGAGAAGGATATGTGGGAAGAGCGTTTCCATGCTTTGAGCAAGAAACATGAAGAGTTGCAGTTGGAGTCTAAGGATAAAGATGCACTGATTGAGCTACTCGAAGACCGAGTGACGAAGAGACAGAGAGAGCCAGAGGTTTCATCTTCTAGCATGCCTCAGCCTTCCGTTGCTTGGAAGAAGGTTGTTGACCAACTTGTCCTCGAGAAGACTCAGATGAAGGCTTCTTTTGAGATCGAGATTCGTCGCATTCGAAGGAAGTACGCGCCTTCAGCTAGATCTTCTGACATTGTTGTTAGAGATCCTTAGGATGACTAGTCTCCTTTTCTCTTGTATCTTTTATTTTGGTTTCTGAAATTGTACTCAGTGTAATCCTTCCAATTTATATAAATAAAAAGAGATTTTTGGTCATATCAAATTATTGCAATTTCCATTTCAATTTTTATATATTTGCAAATGATATAGTAAGTTCCTTGGAAAATAAAAATAATCAAGCATTGCATTTCATGCATCATTTGTATAAGCAGGTTTTTGCCAGGTGTCTGATTGGTGTTCTTCTGTGCTTTAGCCAAGCTGACTCACCGGTACAACACCAGAGCTAATCATTCAAAGATCATGGAACACCTTGAGCAAGAGAACCGAGATTTGAAAGAGGAGATTGCCCGACTGACTGCCATGATGGAGTCAGTTCTTACTGCTCAAAGCCAAGCTTCTCCAACACCTGTAACTCCTCCTGCGAGGACTGTCATTTCTGAAGTGGTTAATTCTACTGTGCATGCTGCCACCACCCACTTCGCTCCCAATTTTCCTGCTGGATTTCCTTGGGGAATGCCTCCCAATTTTGTGCCAGAAGCTTTTGCTCCCACTTTTGCTTCCATGTCGGCATCTAGCCCGATCATGTCTATGCCACCTCCAGTTGTGCACACTTTGCCTCGTGTAGAGGACACCATCTATCATTCTGAGCCGTCTGAGGGCTCGGATGTCTATGAGAAGATGGATGAGATGAATGATCAATTTCTTGAGCTGCGCAAGGAATTGAAAATGCTGAGAGGCAAAGATCTATTTGGGAAGAGTGCTGCTGAACTGTGCTTAGTGCCCAATGTGAAAATCCCAGTGGAATTCAAAGTGCCTGACTTTGAGAAGTACAAAGGGAACTCTTGTCCACTCAGTCATCTTATGATGTATGCCCGCAAGATGTCAACCCAGACAGATAATGACCAACTACTGATTCACTAATTCCAGGATAGCCTGACAGGTGCCGCACTCCGTTGGTATATGGGGTTAGATAGTGCAAGCATTCACACTTTCAATGATCTAGGTGAGGCTTTTGTGAAACAGTACAAGTACAACATGGATATGGCGCCAGATAGGGACCAACTGAGGTCCATGTATCAGAAAGATAAGGAGACCTTAAAGGAGTATGCCCAGCGTTGGAGGGAGTTGGCTGCCCAGATCACTCCTCCTTTGGAGGAGAAAGAGATGACGAAAATCTTTCTCAAAACCCTGAGTCCATTTTACTATGAACGTATGATTGCCAGTGCCCCCAGTGATTTTACCAAAATGGTAAACATGGGGATGAGACTTGAAGAAGGGGTCCGTGAAGGACAATTGTCAAAAGATGGGGCGTCGACTAGCAAGAAGTATGGGAGTAGTTTCAGTAAGAGGAAGGATAATGGGACGAACATAATTTCTAGTGGGAGGAAGAGGAGGCCTTAAGTCAAAAGAAATCCACCACCCCGTCAACATCATCATCATCAAGTATCTTCCGTCATTCCAGTATTTTCCCATCAGCAAACAACACCAACTCAACAACAACAACAACATCAGTATCAAAATTAACATCAACAACAACGACCGCAACAGAGAACAAACACCTACAACAACAACAATTCCAACAACAATCATCACCAGCAACAGAACTTTGAGAGGAAGAAGGTCTCTTTCAACCCGATTCCTATGTCATACGCAGAATTGTATCCATCTTTAGTCCTCAAGATTTGATTCAACCGAGGAATCCACCGCAGATACCAGAACCATTTCCTTGGTGGTATAAACCCAAACTTCACTGTGCTTTTCACCAGGGTGCACCTGGGCACGATATTGAGAACTGTTATCCGCTGAAGTATGAAGTGCAAAAACTTATGAAGAGTGGCATGGTGTCTTCTGAAGACCGCGCACCTAATGTGAAAACTAATCCTTTGCCCGCTCATGGGAATTCTTCAGTGAACATGGTGGACGGTTGTCCAGGTGAATTCAAGGTTTTTGATGTCCGATTTATCCGAAGATCTTTGGTGCAAATGCATAAAGATATCTGTTTGGTGAGTGACTGTGAACATGATCACGATGGTTGTGATATTTGTAGCGTGAACCCAAGGGGGTGCGTTGTTGTGAAAAGGGACATCCAGCGCCTGATGGATGAAGGCATGATCCAGATTGTTCAATCTCTCCATATAGATGACGATGTTAATGTCATTGTTCCCGTTTTCAAACAACCAGAGTGGTTGGTGATTCAGTATGATAGCAGCAGTAACAAGAGCGTCAACAATAGATCAGTTTCGCTGTTGGTAATACGGTTAGTGGGCCCATTCCCGTATGCATATGATAAGGCTGCACCGTATCAATACAATGCTACAATGATGGAGAACGGCCAAGAGGTCCCGTTGCCTACGACCAGTTCAGTGGTGAGCATTACAGATATTACGAAGATGACCCGCAGTGGTCGAGTTTTTTGACCGGTGATCCTGGAGAATAGAGAAGAAACAGTTGTTGGTAAGAAGGCGGAGGTGCCTAGTGTAGATCCTGTTGGTTGTTCAAGAGATAAGTCTGGTGAATCCAACAATTTGAAAGCCAATAGTGATGATGATGAGGTGCTCCGACTGATCAAGAGGAGTGAATTTAACGTGGTTGAGCAGTTGCTCCAAACTCCCTCAAAGATTTCCGTGTTGTCTTTGCTTTTGAATTCTGAAGCGCACAGAGAAGAACTCCAGAGAGTTCTTGAACAGGCATACATGGAGCAAAATATTACTGTGGCTCAGTTTGATCACATTGTGGCTAACATCACTTCATGCAACAATTTGAGCTTTTACGATGAAGAACTCCCTGAGGAGGGAAGAAATCACAATCTGGCTTTGCATATTTCAATGAATTGCAAAGAGGATGCTTTGTCAAACGTGCTAGTTGACACTGGGTCGTCACTCAATGTGCTTTCAAAGTCAACATTGTCGAAGTTATCTTATCAAGGAGCTCCCATGAGGTACAGTGGAGTAATTATCAAAGCCTTTGATGGCTCGCGCAAGACAGTCATTGGAGAAGTGGACCTTCCAGTCAAGATAGGTCCGAGTGATTTTCAAATTACTTTCCAGGTAATGGATATTCACCCGACCTACAACTGTTTATTGGGAAGGCCGTGGATTCATGAAGCAGGAGTTGTTACTTCCATTCTGCATCAGAAGCTCAAATTTGTCAAGAATGGCAAGTTGGTGATTGTGGGAGGTGAGAAAGCACTGTTGGTTAGCCACCTATCATCTTTCTCGTATGTGGAGGCTAAGGATGAGGTTGGAACTCCATTCCAAGCCTTATCTATTGTTGCTGAGAAGAGAGTTGGGGCACCTATGTCCTCTCTGAAAGATGCACAGAGGATCGTTGAAGAAGGCCTTGTTGATCAGTGGGGGCGTGTGGTAGAGGTCGCCGACAACAAGGGAAGAACTGGTTTGGGGTTCCAGAAGGGCTTGTCAACCGTTATATCTGAAGAGATGCAACTCAGCTTCCGTAGCGGAGGGTTCATTCATAGGAATGAACAACACTTAGCTGTTGTGCTAGAGGACAATGAAGAGGAAGACTGCACCAACTTTGTGACGCATGAACAGACATGCAACAATTGGACTGCTATTGATATTCCTGTTATTTTGCATCGATCTAAGTAATTGCTTTTATATTTTAAAATCCTTCTCCTATGCCTAAGGGAGAAGTGAACATTGTTTGGGCATTTTAAATTGATCATTAATAAAATTAATTCTATTCATCCACATCTTTGATGTTTTATTTTTACTTTTTGCTTTATTCTGAAAATGGTAATCACAAAAAAACATAAATAAACAATATAATTGTCCATATGCATAATATTTGGTCACAAATTCACTTCTCTAAAATCAAAATATCAAATCATTATGCAGGTTGGTTCCTAACCCCATTGAACACAATGATCTTTTTCCTTCTCCAAATTTTGAATTCCCTGTGTTTGAAACCGAAGAGGAAAGTGATGTAGAAGTGAGTGATGAATTGTCTCTTTTTCTTGAACAAGATGAGAAGATTATTCAGCCATTTGAAGAGCAAGTTGAGCTTGTCAACTTGGGTTCCGAAGATGATGTGAAGGAAGTCAAGATTGGGTCTCGACTGTGTCCAGGTGCTAAGAAGGGGTTGATTGATCTTCTTTGAGAGTATTCAGATGTGTTTGCTTGGTCCTATCAAGACATGCCTAGGTTGGATTCTGATATTGTGGAGCATAGATTACTGTTGAAGCCAGAATGCCCACCAGTCAAGCAGAAGTTGAGAAGAAAGCATCCTGATATGGCTGTGAAGATCAAAGAGGAAGTGCAGAAGCAGATTGACGCCGGTTTCCTTGTGACTGCTGAGTATCCGCAATGGGTGGCCAATATTGTGCCTGTGCCGAAGAAAGATGGAAAAGTCCGCATGTGTGTTGACTATAGAGATTTGAATAAAGCCAGTCAGAAAGATGATTTCCCTCTGCCACATATTGATATGTTGGTAGATAATACTGCTAAATTCAAAGTCTTTTTGTTTATGGATGGATTTTCCGGATATAATCAGATTAAGATGGCACCCGAGGATATGGAGAAGACCACATTCATTACACCCTAAGGAACATTCTATTATAGAGTGATGCCTTCGGTTTAAAGAATGCTGGTGCAACTTACCAGAGAGCAATGACTACTCTTTTTCATGATATGATGCATAAAGAGATTGAAGTATATGTCGATGACATGATTGCTAAGTCGATTGATGAAGAGGAACATGTTGAGCATTTGTTGAAGCTATTCCAGCGTTTGAGGAAGTATAAACTCCGCTTGAATTCCAATAAGTGTACTTTTGGTGTTCGTTCTGGTAAGTTGTTAGGCTTTATTGTCAGCAAGAAGGGTATTGAAGTTGATCCTGCCAAGGTCAAAGCAATACAAGAGATGCATGCGCCCAAAACTGAGAAGCAAGTCAGAGGTTTTCTCGGCCGCTTGAATTATATTTCCAGATTCATTTCCCACATGACTGCCACATGTGCACATATATTCAAGCTTCTTCGGAAAGATCAGTCTTGTGATTGGACCGAAGACTGCCAGAAAGCATTTGATAGTATCAAAGAGTATTTGCTTGAACCTCTGATTTTGTCTCCACCTATTGAAGGAAGACCGTTGATCATGTATTTGACTGTGCTCGAAGATAGTATGGGTTGTGTTCTTGGTCAGCAAGATCAGACTGGAAAGAAAGAATTTGCAATTTACTACCTCAGTAAGAAGTTCACCGACTGTGAGACTCAGTATTCAATGCTTGAAAAGACTTGTTGTGCATTGGCTTGGGCTGCTAAGCGTCTGCGTCAGTATATGCTGAGTCATACCACTTGGTTGATATCCAAAATGGATCCAATTAAGTATATATTTGAGAAGCCTGCTTTAACTGGGAGGATTGCCCATTGGCAGATGTTGTTATCAGAGTATGATATCGAATACCGATCTCAGAAAGCGATCAAAGGTAGTATCTTGACTGACCATTTGGCTCACCAACCGATTGAAGATTACCAGTCAGTACAGTATGACTTTCCTGATGAAGAGATTTTGTACTTGAAAATGAAAGATTATGATGAACCATTGCTAGAAGAAGGGCTAGAACCTGGTTCCCGTTGGGGCATGGTATTTGATGGAGCTGTTAATCAATATGGAAATGGCATTGGGGCAGTGATTATTACTCCTCAAGGCACCCATCTACCATTTACAGCTAGATTGACTTTCAAATGTACAAACAACATGGCAGAATATGAAGTTTGCATTATGGGGCTTGAAGAGGCTATGAATCTTAGAATCAAGTATTTGGATGTCTTCGGTGATTCGACTTTGGTTGTGAATCAGATCAAAGGAGAATGGGAGACGAATCAACCCGGTTTAATACCATATAGAGATTATGCGAGGAGGATTTCAACTTTCTTTACCAAGGTTGAATTTCATCATATTCCTCGAGATGAAAATCGGATGGCAGATGCTCTTGCAACATTGGCATCAATGATTGTAGTGAAATATTGGAATGAAGTTCCCAATTTATCTGTGATGCATCTTGATAGGCCAACTCATGTGTTAGCTGTTGAAGAGATTAAAGATGAAAAGCCATGGTATTATGACATCAAATGTTTCCTCTAAAGTCAGATTTACCCGCCTGGGGCATCTTTGAAAGATAAGAAGACTTTGAGAAGATTAGCCGATAATTTCTACTTGAATGGTGATATACTATACAAGAGAAACTTCGACATGGTTTTGCTCAGATGCGTGGATAGACACAAAGCAGACTTGTTAATGACTGAAGTGCATGAAGGCTCCTTTGGTACTCATTCCAATGGACATGCAATGGCGAAGAATATGGTGGAAGCTCTTTGCAAAGACTTCAAGACTGCACATCATAATTCTTCTCCCTACAGACCCAAGATGAATGGGGCCATTGAAGCTGAGAATAAGAACATCAAGAAGATTATCCAGAAGATGGTTATCACATATAAGGATTGGCATGAGATGCTCTCGTTTGCTTTGCATGGGTATCGTACATCCGTCTGCACTTCAACAGGGGAAACCCCTTTCTCTATTGTCTATGGCATGGAAGCAGTACTCCCCGTAGAGGTTGAGATTCCTTCGTTGCGTGTGCTCATGGAAGCCAAGTTGACTGAAGCTGAATAGTGTCAGACCAGGTTTGACCAGTTGAATTTAATTGAAGAGAAGAGATTGACTGCCATGTGTCATGGTCAGTTATATCAGCAAAGGATGAAGAAAGCTTTTGATAAGAAGGTCAAACCTCGTGTGTTCAGAGAAGGTGACCTTGTGCTCAAGAAGATTTTATCGTTCAAAATAGATTCCAGAGGAAAATGGACTCCCAATTATGAAGGCCCATATGTTGTTAAGAGAGCCTTTTCAGGTGGTGCATTGATTCTTACAACTATGGATGGTGAAGAGTTCACTCGTCCTGTGAACGCAGATGCAGTCAAGAAATACTTCGCCTAAAATAATATAAGAACAACTCGCTAAGTTGAAAACCCGAAAGGGCAGCTTAGGAAAAAATGAGCACTCGGTGGATTGAAAACCCGAAAGGGCGATCCAGGCAAAAATTAGAGACATAAAAACAGAAAAGAATTTCCCGATAAGTTGAGTACCCCACCTTGGGGAAACTTATGCAAAAATTAGGGATTATGGCAAGTAACTGCATCCTGCTGATCTTTAGTGATTTTGAAAACTTGTTTGAGCATAAGGGTTGACATCGTTTCATCTTCAGCAACGGTCAAAAGCACAGTGGATATCAAGATTTGGTATAAGGATTAAGGATCATTTGTATTCAATGTAACCCTTTTCCAGATAAATTACCATTTTCAACTTTGTAAAATCTATGGAGTCTTGTCATTTACAGACTACCATTCTATTAAATAAAGTTGAGCTTTTATCCAATTGTTTCTACTCTTATTTACTTCAGCCAATAGTTTTAAATTTTATTATGATCATTTTGAAATTAAATTTTTAAATCTAAATCAAATTTTCTTAAAATATAAAAGCAAAAACTTTTCCAAAACAAGTAACAGTAATATCAACAACATTTCAGTAAGAAGCAAGTTCTTAAGTGCGAAGCATCTGAGGTTCCCCCAAGCAGTAACTCTAGACATCAGTGTTGACTCATTTCCTCAGTAGAGTGTTGTTGTCCCCAGCTAGCGGATTCAGTTCCCCGATGGAGTGTTTGACCCCCTAGTGGAAACTCTTTATGTTTCCCCAGCTGAGTTGGTTGATTCATATACTCTGTGGCGTATTATTTTCCAGTGAAGTCGCCAAGATGTTTGTACATCCCAGTGGAATTTCTTTCTCCATCCCCAATAGAGTTTCGGCCTTCCCAGCGGAGATCATTTTTCCTCAGCAGGTAAATCGTCATCAGAAGATGTTGGATCTCTCCCTAGTAGATCGCTTTGGTGTCCCCACCAATCGTTGCATCTTTGCTCCCAGTCAGAGTTTCCTCCTAGTTTCTGAGCAGCTTTTTGATTGTTCCCCAATAGGGTTGCCTCCCATTTTATGGTGTTGACCTGAAATTCCTTACGGTTTAAATGTTTTTTCCTCAGCAGATCTCTTTCCCCAGCCAGGATTGAGCCTTTGGGATGTTGATCTCTCTGTTCTCCAGCAGTTTCTCTCCATGATTTGTGGATTGCCCGAGGATTGTACCAGTGGTTCAATTTCTTTGCGACACCTTTATATCCTTCGTGATCGTTTTGTCAGCATAATCACCATATATACATACGCATATACATTCATATAAATTCATGATTTGCATATCCTGCATCTTCATATTTGATTTGTTTGAGATTTTCATTCTTTGTTATGGTGGTACTTTATCCTCATACCAAATCTGGTGTCTGTCCTCCTTCAATTGTATAGTGTCAGCCCCTAAGTAGAAAAGACTTTAACCTTTCTCTGTTTCCCCACTGAGTTTGTTTCCTCGTGGATGGTTGTTATTTAAGTTTCCTCTCCAGCAAATTTTCTGGATGGAATTACTCCCCTTGAGTTATGTCCTCATTGGGTTGAGTCTTGATTGACTGTTCTTTCTAGCTCTTACCTAGATAGATACTTTGGTTCCCTAAGAGTCTATTACCCAGTAACTGGTAATATTCTTCTTAGTTGGTAGTTTGTTACTTCTTGCCCAATACCCGGCAAAAGTACCCTTTTTCTCCTCAGCAGTATCCCTAGTGGATCTTTTCCTCGAAAAGTATATCCTTGATATGTTCATCCTAACCGGTGACGGATATCTTTTCTTCCCCCGTGGAGTCTATTCTTGATATGTTCACTTTAATCAGTGACATATATTCTCTTCTTTGGTATTCTACCCAGTAAAAAGTTAGTTGTAATTCCTATTGTGGTTTCTCAGAGAGTTAATCCTTGATATGTTCATCTTAATCGATGACGGGTTCTCTTCCCCTTTGGTCTTCTACCCAGTAACCGGTAGTTGTAAATCCTACTTCTTTTTCCCTGTGCAAAGTCTATCCTTGATATGTTCACTTTAACTAGTGACAGATTTTCTCTCTTTTGGTATTCTATCCAGTAACTGATAGATGTAATCCCTACTTTTATTCCCTTTTTCAGAGTCTATCCTTGATATGTTCATCTTAACCGATGACATATTTTCTCTTTGATTGGTCTTCTACCCAGTAACTGGTAGTTGTAAATCCTTCTTTGTCCCCTCGCAGAGTGAATCCTTGATATGTTCACCCTAACAGGTGACAAATTTTTCTCTTCGACGGTTTTTTATCCAGTTTTTGATAGATGTAATTCCCTCTTTGTTGTTCAGTTGGTATGTCCTTGATATGTTCATCCTAACCGATGACGGGTATCCTCCTTGACAGCCCCAGGAAAGTCTATCCTTGATATGTTCATCTTAACCGATGACGGATTTTCTTCCCTGTTGAGTTTATCCTTGATATGTTTATCCTAACTGATGACAGATATTCTCACCCTTTGGTCTTCTGCCCAGTAACTGGTAGTTGTAAACCCTATTTCTTGCAGTTTTCCCCAGCAAGGCTATTCTTACCCAGTAACCGGTAATGAATATTCCTCCTGGCTTTTCCTTGGCGAGTCATCCTTGATATGTTCATCTTAACCGGTGACGAATGTTCTCTCTGTCAGATCTTTATTATCTCCTTACCTAGTAATAGATAGTAGATAATAGATTTCTGCTCCTCCTGTGTTGAAGTTTATTTCTTCCCCAACCGAGCTGAGTGCGCATTTCCTTAGTGAAATCGCTTTTCCCTGCACGAGTCGAGTATTTCAGTTTTATCCTGACTTATTCATATCCCCTGCAGATGTTGTTTGTTTCCCCGGCTGAGTATTTCCATTTTGTATGGATTTCCTCGATCCCCCAGTAGTTTTAAGTCGTAGCCTGGCCTTCGCATAACTCCTTTTATTCCCCAGAGTCTATGTCTCCCCAGTGATTTTTCCTTATGGGATGCATTATACTCCCGCGGACTTTCGGTCTCTCTAATTTCTTTTCCTTTGTGGCAATATTTCCCCACAAAGCATTAACTTTTGCATTCATATCATATGCATCATGAGGTCTCTTAGGGACCAAAATTTGTTTCTCTATGTTGTTATTTAAGCCCATTCTACTGAGTCGAGCCAAAGAATTTAACCTTCCCCTTCACAGTTAGAATGTCCTTAAATAGGGGCAACTGTAAGAACCCAATTTTGACCCTAAGATCCCTCATGCATTTCCCTCATAAGCATCAGCATTGGGATCTTACCTTAGCATCCTCCTTACTCCTCTTTCATTGGGTTTTGTTTTGGGAGAGATCACCAAGCACTTTGTGATTATATCATACTTGTATATTATCATTTCACTAACCAAAATACCAAAAATATGTCTTTGTATCTATATAACCCTTTTGTAGGTAGGGGCATGATCTCCTTGATTCATTGATCACATCCAGGGTTTGAGACCCTCATGAACAATGAGTACAACCAAGAATTGATTCAATAATGGTTATGAACATCATATATGAGTCTCAATGTTCTCTACATGTTATATTGATCAATTTTGCTTCAAGAGTTTGAGGATGATTTGCCTTGAAAACCCTAGTTTGACTGGGTATCTTGAGTAACTTCTCCAATAAGCTATCTCACCAATTGATCAAATTTATCAAGGGACACTTCAAATTTCATCATCTTATGCATATATGATCTACCATGAGCCAAGAAAGTCAAGAGAGTTGGAAATTAGCAAGTTGGTTGATGGTGGTTGGCCAGATGAATTCATTTGATCAAAACTGGGTCTGCCTAGACCCTATCTCCTACAATTTTCACCATATGAAAATGATCCCAAGAGAAAACTTACTCTAAATGACATTATGAACAACTTTCATGTTGAGACCTAGATCTAACGTTTCTTGGAAAATCATTTTCTATGTTAAAACATTATAGGTCATTTTGTATAAACCCTAATTTGAAAGTCAATTTCCCAAGGCCATAACTTGCTCAATTTTTATGAGATGAAATATTTCCAAGTTTCACAATCTAATTCAATGTGTCTACTTCAACTTTGATGTTCGGAGTGGGAGCCAATTCAACTTCTTTGCACATGTGATATGTGGCTACATTGTAGGTCACTTTTGACCTATACCATTGATCAATTGATTTTTCCAAACTTCAAAAATGCATAACTCTATCATTTAAAATCCAAATGACATTAAATTGGTGACCATTTTGAAGGTCATTGAGAGAGATACAACTTTGATGAAGACACTTTTCTCATTTGAAGCTCCTATAAAAAGTTAAGCAAGGTGGAATATTGAGACATATGGCTTGACACTTAGAAAAATTTTGATATGTCAAATTTTTCCAAACTTCCACCTCCAATATCTCTAAGTTCTAAGCTCCAAATGAAAACATGTTCAACATCAAACTTGTTCCTCTTGATCTCACCTTTCCAAAGAGCTCAAATTCATTCATTTTTGATGAGAAATGCCTAGGTTGCGCATGGCTTAAACATGCTGATATCATTTGGCATGGATCAATCTTCAAGTGACAATGCACATGTACCTTGCAATCCAATCCATCTCCAAATCATCTGATCATTCATTTGGACTTTCAAACCACCATTCCATGGGCCTATGCGTGCCCATGATTCATGGCATCATCATTTTACCAAATTCGGAAAGTGGAAAGAGTGTGCAAATATCATTTGATTTCTCTATAAATTGAGGCCCTTATGCGCAGAATTCACACACACATTGCGCCAGCTTTGAATCTCCATTGAAAACCCTTCACACTAAGAGGATAACCCTGATAAGTTCATTTAAATTTGAGCTTGAATCTCCACTGTTTTGGAATTCAATTCTCTAGGAATCCATTGCTTCTAAGCCTTTCCATTCCTCTCCTGTAAGCAATTGAGGTGAAGCCAAGCACGATTCAGATCAAGATCTAGCAAGCTCAGACCTCCATTGAAGGTGATTTGCAGAAATTTTAAACTCTTCGATTCTCCTTCATTCTTGCTCAATTCCATTTATTCTTGAGTTGTCGGAAGTCCTACCAATGTAGGCAAGAAGATTGAGTTTCTTTGAGGCCAAATCGAAGCAACTCAGATCATGAACCTCATTTTCAATTCCACATATCTCTCAATATAGTTGGAATTGGATGAATTGGAGGTGACATTCATGCTCAGTGATGTTTTCTCTTTAAAATCATGTCCCTGTTTGGAATTTTGGTAATGGTTCATGTTGACCAGTCCGGTGAAGCTCACCGGAGCTCTGGCTCCGATGATGATGTGTCTTGAGTCTGAACCGTGTGATCCATGTTCCACGTTTTAATCTTGATTGTGCCTTGTGATTACTCATGTTACAGCGCTATTGACTTGGACACACATGGAACACGCGTTTTGGATCATCAGATCTGCCACCTCAATTAATGAGGGAGATCTGATGGTCCACGTATTTTTGGATTTTCTGAATTTCCTTTTAATTCCATTTTCTTCAATAATTCATAATAAATTTAATATTGATCCAAAAAATATGAGACTTTCACCAAAAAAATTTAAATATTTTTCTCTTTCATATTCTGAATTAAAATTATTTTTTGGAACATTATTAATATTTTTCATGAATTAATTGATTTTTCATTTGTTTTTCATTATTTAAAAATATTTTTAAGTGTCCAAAAATTATGAATTTTTTTCTCCAAGGTCCTTTAACCTTGTTTAACTTATGATAAATCTCATGGCCATTTATTTGGTGTTTTGATGAGATTTTAGGATTTGGACAAAACATATTTAAATTTAATGCATTATTTTACTATTTTTAATTGAATAAATGCCATTTTAATTATGTTGACCATTTGGATTGACTTTATTGAGTTTCTCATTTGTTGTTGGGCCTTGGTCAAGGTTTATTTGACTTTGTCAAGTTAATATTATTGGATTTAGGGGATTGATGGAATGTACATTCCATCTTCCAAAATGAATGAATAATATTAATTTGGTAAAAGTCCTCCTTTGACCAATTTGTGATCTCATTCATCCCTTTCCCTCTTCATCTAATTCCCCTTCTTCATCCATTCATTTCAATTGGCCAGTGACATCTCAAAGTCCTAATGCTAGTTGATTGAAAGATTAACATGAGTATGGATGAGATTAGGCCACACCTTTGCATATTTTTTGTGTGTGGTATGTTTAAATGAGCATAGTTCATAATACTATGTCTCCAACATGCATTAACATCAAAAGTCTATTGCCCGGCCTCAAATAGTTGAGACTTCTATATAAGTCCAATTGCGATTGCTTAACATAGCATTAAATTTGTGACATAAAAGGCATAAGCATTCTAGTTAGTGAGATTGTAAGTCTCCCCTCTTCCATGGTATTGTATGGAAACTTGGCCTTCTTTCCTTCCTTTGGAAGATGTTTTGGTTCAAGGATCCATGCTTGTGGCAAGTGGGTTGAGTGTTCTCCAAAGAATGTCTTGAAATCAAAAAACAAAACAAAACTAACTACTAACTTACTAACCGTTAACTTTTAATTTCAAGTCTTTACTTTTATGCAATTTACTTTTAGTACTTTATTATCATTTTCCATTATACATATCATTCTAATTGTTTATGTTAATGTAATCTTCACTTTGTCAACTTGGACCATATTATGTGATATACTTTGTTGCCTTGCTTGTTTGTGTGGTCTTTGACCATTAATGCACATAATAATAACAAAAAAAACTTAAAAGACTTTTGAGTGGACTGTTGTTTTGATCTCCCCCAATTGGACTTAGGATTTAGGCAATATTCCTTTGCTAATGGACTTGGCCAATGCCAATTTGTTGAAGAACCAAGTGCTTGCAATTTGAAATTTATCTGATACATCATTCAAGATCTCTCCAGTTTATCTGCAACATTGATCATTGTTAAGTTGTTACGTTGAACCTGTGACTTGTGGAATTCATCTACTGCATAGGCTATTTTGAAGAAGATCATGAAGTGGATAAGCTTGGATGAGGCCATCTTTATTTGATGCCTTTGCTCTTCAAGATTGATATAATTGTGCATTTGTGTGTTGCTTGGTTCTAAAAGTCCAAGGGAATTCTGGGTTTCTATTGACATACTTGTCTATTGGATTGCTCCCATTTGGTCAGATCTTTTCAACTTTAAACTTTTAAATTTTTGTGCACAGGGTAGTCTCTTCATCTTCTCCCCATTTCTTTAATTTCAAAATCTCTCCCTCTATTTTTAAAACCTTCTTTGTGTGAACTACTTTTGTTCTAAACTTTGACCACTTTCACAAAAAGATAGAAACTTTGGCCTTATGCCATTGCATTTTCAAACTTATTTTCTCAAATCAAACTTGTAAATACACTTAACTATACTTAACATGTTGGTTAACCGTATTATGAAACATTCAAAAAAGCCAAAAAGAACTAACTCATTCAAACCAGTTTTAGGCCTTTGTGCCTTTCAAACTTAAATTTTATTAAAATCAATACACTCACTTTGAAATTTATAGCACGAATTACGAGGTTTTGATCCCTCATTTATATGTTGGTACGTAGGCACACTTGTCAAACACAAAAATATAATTAATGAATTCTTTTCTCATCTCCCCATTCTATTTGTTTGTAAACATCACTTTGTACAAAATACATATGCACACAAAAAGGGCTCCCTAGGAGTACCTAGGACACTTTGGGTGTTAACAGCTTCCCTCTGTGTAACCAACCCCCTTACCTATAATCTCTGATTATTATTAGTTTTTATTTGAAAACTTCTTACTAATTGGGTTTTGTTCGTAGTTTTTCCCTTTTCCCTTGGAAACAATAAAAGCGCGGTGACGACTCTTGTTAATTGATCTCTAGCTTGTCAATAGCTTGATGATCATGAATTTCCCGCTACAAATGTCTTTTATGATTTATGGAGTCAGTCAGAATAAGAAAAGAGGAATAAGGTATGACTCTGATGAAGACAAGCAAATACCTTCTACAGATGACAAACCTAAGTCCCGTTTCTCTTATCACTACACACATGCACAAACACAAAATTTTACCAAAAAACTATTGCAGGTATCTTATACAGCAGAGTTAAGACACCAATCATGGTACCTTGACTCTGGATGCTCGTGACACATGACGGGAACAAGGCATATGTTCCAAATCCTGGAAGTTAAGGATGTTGGCTTCGTAGGTTTTAGAGGAAATCCAAAAGGAAGAATCAGAGGCTCTGAAACTATTGGTAATGCAACTCTTCCCTCTATCTCTGATGTTCTCTACGTAGAAGGATTAATGCATAACCTTTTATCAATAAGTCAATTAAGTGATAACAGTTATGATATAATCTTCAATCAAAAAACATGTAAAGCAATTAATCAGAACAATGGATCAATTCTTTTCACTAGCAAGAGGAAAAACAACATTTACAAAATTAATCTTTCAGATCTAAAAGATCAAAATGCAAAATGTCTAATGTCTGTAAATGAAGAGCAATGGGTATGGCATAGACGCTTGGGTCACATTAGCATGAGAAGGATTTCTCAGCTAAATAAACTCGAGTTAGTCAGAGGTCTACCTAAACTGAAGTTCTCTTCAGATGATCTGTGTGAGGCATGCCAGAAAGGAAAACTTTCAAAAACTTCTTTTAAAAAGAAACATGTTGTTTCTACCTCTAAGCCTCTGGAACTCCTTCACATTGACTTGTTTGGACCTGTTAAGACAACTTCAGTCAATGGAAAAAGTATGGACTGGTCATTGTTGATGATTTTAGTCGCTGGACATGGGTAAAATTTCTAAAGCACAAGAATGAGTTACACTCTGTATTCACTAGCTTCTGTTCTAAAGTGCAAAATGAATTTGACTCTAAAATCATCAGAGTCAGAAGTGATCATGGTGGCGAATTCGAAAATAAGTTTTTTGAGGAACTTTTTAATTCAAATGGAATATCCCATGATTTCTCTTGTCCTAGAACTCCACAACAAAATGGGGTTGTAGAAAGGAAGAATAGGATGCTCCAAGAAATGGCCAGAACCATGATTAACGAAACAGATGTGGCTAAGCACTTTTGGGTTGAAGCAGTAAAGACAGCGTGTTATATTCAGAACAGAATCTCTATAAGAACTATTCTGGAGAAGACTCCTTATGAACTATATAAGGGAAGAAAACCCAACATTTCTTACTTTCATCCTTTTGGATGCTCTTGCTTTATTCTTAATACTAAAGAACATATGAACAAGTTTGATTCAAAAGCACAAAAAGGTATTATGTTAGGATACTCAGAGCGCTCTAAGAGCTACAGAGTATACAATACAGAAACCAAAATTATGGAAAAATCAATACATGTCATATTTGACCATAAGCTTGACTCTGAAAAGTCAAAGCTAGTTGAAAAACTTGCAGATCTAGAGATAAATCTTGCAGGTTCTGATGGAAAGACTAAATAATCTGAGGAAGATGAAAAGCAAAATCCAGAAACAACTAAAATCTCAACTATACAGAAAAGATCAAGAAATCGTCCAAACATCTCTGAAGATTTGATTCTGGGAAACAAGGATGAACTTGTCAGAACAAGGTCTACATTCAAAGTATCCAAAGAAACCCCTCCGGGATTAGTGTCTCTGATAGAGCCTACTTACTGTGATGAGGCACTTCAAGATAATGACTAGGTTCTAGCAATGGAAGAAGAACTTGATCAATTTGCAAAGAATGACGTCTGAGATCTGGTACCAAGGCCAAAAGGAACCCATGTTATTGGAACAAGATGGGTATTCAGAAACAAACTAAATGGAAAGGGAGAAGTGGTCAGAAACAAAGCACGACTGGTAGCACAAGGTTACAATTAACAAGAAGGCATTGACTACAATGAAACCTTTGCTCCAGTCGCCAGGTTAGAACCCATTCGCTTACTTGTATCATTCGTTGGGAATCATTCCATCAAATTATATCAGATGGATGTCAAGAGCACATTTCTAAATGGTTATATCTCAGAAGAAGTGTATGTTCACCAACCTCAAGGTTTTGAAAACCCCGAATTTCGAGAACATGTTTTTAAACTGAAAAAAAATCTTTGTATGGTCTAAAACAAGCTTCTAGAGCTTGGTATGAAAGACTAAGTACCTTTCTTCTGGAATATGATTTTATTAAAGGAAAGGTTGACTCTACACTCTTCTGTAAAAACACTAAAAATGATCTCATGATATGTCAGATATACGTTGATGATATAATTTTTGGTTCAGCTAACCCCTATGTTTGTCAAGAATTCTCTGAGTTAATGCAGGCAGAATTTGAAATGAGTTTGATGCAAGAACTAAAATTCTTTCTGGGAATTCAAATCAACCAAGCTTCAGAAGCCACATACGTATACCAAATTAAATACATAAAAGACATTCTGAAGAAATTTGAAATGTCAGAATGCAAACCAGCAAAGACACCCATGCATCCAACCTGCATTCTGGAGAAAGAAGTAAGTCAAAAGGTTTGTCAGAAGCTCTATCGTGGTATGATAGGCTCTTTCTCTATCTGACGGCTAAATGGCCAGATATTCTTTTCAGTGTATGTCTCTATGCCAGATTCTAATTGGATCCAAGGGAATCTCATTTAACAACTATTAAGAGAATCCTAAGGTATCTGAAAGGAACACCTAACCTTGGTCTGATGTATTAGAAAACGTCAGAGTATAGGCTCTCTGGATATTGTGATGCAGATTATGCCGGAGACAGAATGGAACGAAAAAGCACATATGGAAACTGTCAGTTTTTGGGAAGCAATCTTATATCTTGGGCCAGCAAAAGACAGCCAACCATTTCACTCTACTACAGAAGCAGAATATATCTCAGCTTCATTATGCACTACTGAGATGCTCTGGATGAAAAACCAACTAGAAGACTTCAGATATATGAGAGTAACGTTCATATCTTCTATGATAATAATGTTTCCATATGTTTAAGTAAAAACCCTATTCTACATTCCAGAGCAAAACACATAGAAATAAAACATCATTTTATCAGAGCCTATGTTCAGAAAGGGGTAATTTCTTTAAAATTCATAGATACAGACCACCAATGGGTTGATATCTTCACAAAACCCCTTGCTGAAGATAGATTCTCATTCATTCTGAAACATTTAAAAATTAAAAATTGCCCAGAATGAATCAAACTTGTGCTTCTCTAAAATGGAAAAATAGGCTCTAAACTTAACATCTGGTGTCTGAATCTGGCTCTGATATTTCTACCAGTTAGAAGTTATTTGAATTAGAAATCCTCAGGATCCAATCCCTTGGTATTCCTGAAGATCAGATATATCAACACATGGTCTCTCTTGCGTCTGACATTGGATCTTCTAGACAACTGTCTGGCACAGAACTCAAGAGATAGACCTTTGAGATTTCCTCGAGCAGTGTGTTGATTTATGGATTAGACATCCATCATTAGCTGTAATTAATTTCTCCCCTAGCGTGCCAAATCATTTTTTATGCCATCGTTTAATTACTGTTGCTTACCCTCATCTAACGCTATCGTTTTGCATGCCTAAACTTATGTATTTATATTTGCCACACTTCAGACTTTCACACTTTTCACTCACATCCTACACAAACCATTGTTCTCTCTCTTTCAAGCATTCTCAAGCATCTTAAAGCGTTCTTCATCAAACTCCATCTTCTTCATGGATTCCTAGCAATAATCAGTTTACAACTATTCCCAACAAATGGAATCAACGGAACAACCTCCAAACTCTTCCTAGCAAACTACTACAACAATTGCTTCTATTTTCACTCCTATTTACAAGGAACCCCTTATATTGGATCGTGAACCACACATAAATCTTGCCACTCCATTCGACAAGCTAGAAGTTCTTTGTGAATCGTTAGTCGATTTTTAGAACATGAAGAGGAATGGGATTGACCTTACTGAAGAGTTAAGAAAGCAAGGGTGGGAAAACTACTTTCAAAGGCTCTATGGTCCTATCTACACCTATCTGGTGAAGGAATTATGGAGATTTGCAAATTCAGACGATCACTACATTGTATCTTATGTTTTGGGGGTGAAGACTGTCATCACTGAGAAATTTATCGCTACCCTTTTGAACATGGAGAAGACATGGAGAAGAAGAATCTATAACATTAGCCATAGGGCAAGATACATATCCCAGGAGATTCTCTAAACCATCTTTAAATAAAATGTTGAGGAAAACTCGTCCAAGAACAAACAGCTTCACCAGAACCTAAGAGTCTGGCTGAAAATCATTCTGGGGACTATTCATCACCGCCCAGTGTCTAACTCGCCAGACTACAAAAACATTGACCAGAAGTGTATCCTCTACTACCTTCACAAAGGGCTCAAGCTGAATCTGCCATCCTTGCTATTCAAATATCTGAAGGACTCTGTCAGAGACACCAGGAACAACATGAAGCCCAGAACTTACATACCTCTGGCAAGGATGATCTCTGATGTTCTGATAGAGAGCGGCTTGGTGGATCATCTGATTCATCACAATCTGATGGAAGATGTGACAATTAACATCGGAAGACCTCTGAGCTCGAGAAACCTCAAAAGCATGGGAATCATCGAGAAGGTTTTGGCCAGGCCCTCTTTAGGCACCTCCTAGGAAGCCTTGAAAGATCAGAGGAAGATACCCAATGGCCTCTACCTCTTCTCCATGATAGATCCTCCAGAAGTGGTTGTGCACTACCTGCAGGATCTGGCAAACCAATGGGTCGATATCTCAGACTTCTCTGTGTACTGGCTACCAGAACATCCATCGAATTTCATGAAGAGGATGCGAGAACCATCTGAAAGGAAGACGAAGAAGAAAGCTCAGAAGCTGGGAGAAACTTTTATCTCTAGACCTCTTGTGCCTCTGGTCTCCTCCTCCTCTCCAGGTAAGTCTCTGCCTTCTGACTCTCCCTCTATTTATTTAAGGAAATTGTCTCATTCCCTACCTCTACCCTCTCCCATCTACACACCCTCTGAACCTACACCCTCCACCACTAAGCCCTCTGAAACACCTACTTCTAACCCACCATCACCTCCCCTTCAAAAATTTAACCTCACCACCACAACTCTGCCCATATCTGAAGCTCAGATGTTCAATGAACCCATTTCACCACCTTACTCAACACCTTCATCCCCACCTTACTATACCATTTCCTCTGACTCTGAGCCATTTGACCCCTAATCCCTCACTCTAACTCAACTTCAGGCTCGTGCCCTCTCCACCCACAACCAACCTGAACGAGAAACAAATATTCCATCACCATCTGAACAACTACCAACACCTCCATCTGAACCACACATCGAAACTCCCACTGAAAACCCCATCTCTCATCATTCTGAACCTCCCACTGAAACCATTCCCACACCACCAGAACCTACATCCCTAACCTCTAAACCAGAACCCACCTTTCCCACCCTGGAAGAAGTAGTAACCTTATTTGCTAAGTCTTCAGTGGAAAAGATCAGATCATTATCTGAAAACACTGATATCAGTGATGATTCCTCTGCAGTGAGGATTCACTGGAACAGAGTGATCAGATGGATGACTTCTGAGGCTTTCAAGCTGAAAGACCTCCCTAAACAAGTCCGTAACGACTTCATAACATTAGTTAATAGAAGAAAATTCCATAAGACACTTCATTTCCATAAAATACGTTAGTTGAACACTGAAGAGAAAGTCAAAAGCATAGCCTTTATGTCAAACACTAAAGAGAAAGAGGAAGACAGTAGTTAGGATACTGATGAACATCTGGCAAATGATGTAGCATTACTGGGTAGACAATTCAACAAACTCCTGAAGAGGATGGATGTAAGGTCAAAGTCTAATGTCAAGAACAACTCATTTGACATCAGTAGGTCCAATGATGCTGGAAGAAGAACAAAATCTGAGGAAAAACCCAAACAGGGCAAAGGAATTCAGTGCCATGAATGTGAAGGGTATGGGCACATTAGAGCTTAATGTGGGACCTACCTCAAGAAACAGAAGAAGAGTCTTGCTGCTACTTGGTCTGATGAAAGTGAAACAGAAGGAGAGTCTGCCAATCTTGTGACTGCCTTGACTGGAAGATGGGGTTCTGATGAAGACTCAAGTAATGATGAAGTAACCTTTGATGAATTAGCTACTACCTACAGGAAGTTGTGTTATAGAAGTGAAGAAGTGTGTCAACAAGTGGAGAATCAAAATAATTTGATAACCCAACTAGAGGATGAGAAGACAAAACACTTATAAACCATTTCTAAGTTGAAGATCGAAGTCATGTTCCTGAACTCCAAACTGGATGAGATGACAAAGTATGTCAGAATGCTAAATAGTGGATCTGACACCTTAGACAAAATCCTCCAGACTAGAAAGATGGCAGGAGACAAGATTGGCCTTGGGTTCAATGAATCCTCTCCTGAGTGTAGTTCCACTGGTAGCAAACCAAAGATGTCACATCAGGTGTCTCAACATCACAAGGAAAGACAATATAAAGGAAAACACCAAAGATGGAGATGTCATTACTATGGGAAATTTGGCCACATAAAACCATTCTGCTTTAAGTTGTATGGTTATCCTAGTCCTACTCATCATCAACCTAGACCCGAACACCACATCCCTGTTAACAGAAAACAGTGGGTTCCTAGGGTTGGTGCTACTAACTTGATAGCTCACACTTCCTTCAGAGTTTCAGCCAAAGAAGGCTGGTATTTTGACAGTGGATGCTCCAGACACATGGCTGGAAGCAAAAACCTGCTAATTGACCTTCAACCTCATGCCACCAGCTATGTGACTTTTGGTGATGGAGCAAAAGGTGAAACCAAGGGGATTGGAAAGCTAAAATGTCTTGGAGCCCATAACCTTGATAATGTGTTGCTTGTTAAAGGATTGACTGCAAACCTGATCAGCATCAGTCAACTATGTGACCAAGGTCTAAATGTGAACTTCACAAAAACTGAATGCTTGATTACTAATGGAAAAAGTGAGGTGATCATGAAAGGAGTCAGGTCTAAGGACAACTGCTATATGTGGAATTCCTAAGAAACTAGTTATTCATCAATGTGTACTCTAGCTAAAGAAGAAGAAATGAAACTATGGCATCAAAAACTGGGTCATCTGCATCTTAAAGAAATGAAGAGGATTATATCTGTTGAAGCTGTCAGAGGAATCCCAAAATTAAAGATTGATGAAGGAAGAGTTTATGGTGAGTGTCAGATTAGAAAGCAAACAAAGATGTCACATCAGAAGATCAAACATGACACCACATCTAGAGTGCTGGAACTTCTCCACATGGACTTGATGGGACCTATGCAGGTGGAAAGTCTTGGTGGGAAAAGGTATGCTTATGTTGTGGTGGACGACTTCTCCAGATATACCTGGTTAAATTCTATAAGGGAAAAATCTGATGTGTTTGAGGTGTTCAAAGATCTTTGCCTAAGACTTCAAAGAGAAAGAGAAAGTCAGGTTATCAGAATCAGAAGTGATCATGGGAAAGAATTTGAGAACAGTAAATTTGCTGAACTCTGTTCATCTGAAGAAATTATTCATGAGTTCTCATCTCCCATTACCCCTCAACAAAATGGTGTGGTAGAAAGGGAAAATAGAACTCTCCAAGAATCTGCTAGAGCTATGATTCATGCTAAGAAGTTGCCTTACCACTTATGGGCTGAAGCTATGAACACGGCCTGCTATGTTCACAACAGAGTAACCTTGAAGAAAAGGACCCCAACCACTTTATATGAAGTCTGGAAGGGAAGAAGACCCACTGTCAAATACTTCCATCTGTTTGGTAGTAAATGTTATATCTTGGTTGATCGTGAACAAAGAAGGAAAATGAACCCCAAGAGTGATGAAGGAATATTTCTGGGCTACTCAACAAACAGCAGAGCGTTTAGGGTCTTTAATTCCAGAACAAAAGTTATGATGGAATCTATTAATGTTGTTGTTGATGATCAAGAGACTGATATCACATACGATGTTGAAACATCTCAGAATGATGCCCCAACTGATCTCCTGGACAAAAGTAATGAGAGTGAGTCCACTCAAGTTGAACCTGAAGTTGATAAAATTAATAAGGGACCCTCTATTAGAATTCAGAAGGATCATCCGAAAGATCTCATTATAGGAGACCTAAATAAAAGGGTCACCACTAGATCAAGGGAAGTGATCTCACATGCCTGTTTTGTGTCCAAGATTGAGCCCAAGAATATCAAAGAAGCCTTAACTGGTGAGTTCTGGATCAAGGCCATGCAGGAAGGGTTAGGCCAATTCAAGAGAAATGAAGTGTGGGAATTGGTTCCAAGACCTGAAGGAATAAATGTTATTGGAACAAAGTGGGTTTACAAGAATAAATCTGATGAAAAAGGTGTGGTTACTAAAAATAAAGCAAGATTGGTAGCACAAGGATACACTCAAGTTGAAGGAGTTGACTTTAATGAAACATTTGCCCCTGTAGCTCGCCTGGAGTCCATTAGATTACTGCTCGGAGTGGCATGTATTCTAAAATTTAAACTGTTCCAAATGGATGTGAAAAGTGCCTTCTTAAATGGCTACTTAAATGAGGAAGTGTATGTTGAACAACCTAAAGGGTTCACAGACCCAAATCTTCCAAAGCATGTGTATAAGTTGAGGAAAGCTCTTTATGGGTTGAAACAAGCTCCTAGAGCTTGGTATGATAGACTCACAGTGTTTCTCATTGACAATCGATACAGGAAGGGAGGCATTGATAAGACTTTATTTGTCAAAAATGAAGGAGGAAAGCTCATGGTGGCTCAGATATATGTGGATGATATTGTGTTTGGTGGGATGTCAAATAAGTTGGTTCAACATTTTGTTGAACAAATGCAGTTTGAATTTGAAATGAGCCTTGTTGGAGAACTAACCTATTTTCTTGGGCTACAAGTCAAGCAGATGGAAGATTCTATTTTCTATCTCAAAGCAAATATGCCAAAAATATTGTTAAAAAGTTTGGCATGGAGAATGCAAGCCACAAAAGGACACCTGCTCCTACTCATCTGAAAGTGTCTAAAGATGAAAATGGTGTCAGTGTGGATCAAAGTCTCTACAGAAGCATGATAGGGAGTCTGCTATATCTCACAACAAGCAGATTTGACATTGCTTTTGCTGTAGGTGTATGTGCTAGATATCAAGCTGAACCAAAGGTGAGTCACATAAACCAAGTGAAAAGGATCCTGAAATATGTCAATGGCACTAGTGACTATGGGATGTTATACACTCATGGATCTGAATCTGTGTTGTCTGGATATTGTGATGCTGATTGGGCTGGAAGTACTGATGATAGGAAAAGCACATCAGGAGGATGCTTCTTCTTGGGGAAACAACTTCATATCATGGTTTAGTAAGAAACAAAATTGTGTGTCTCTGTCCACTGCTGAAGCTGAATACATAACAGCTGGAAGTAGTTGCTCTCAACTGTTGTGGATGAAACAAATGCTGACTGAATACAATGTCACGCAAGATGTCATGAGATTGTACTGTGACAAACTGAGTGCTATAAACATTTCTAAGAATCCTATTCAGCACAACAGGATAAAACATATTAATATCTATCACCATTTTATTAGAGAACTCGTGGAGCATAAAATTGTAGCCCTAGAGCATGTTGCTACTGAGATGCAGTTAGCTGATATTTTTACAAAGGCCTTGGATGCAAATCAATTTGAATTCCTAAGAGGGAAATTAGGGATTTGTATTTATTAAAATTTGTAGCAATTAGTATGGAGTGGAAAAGGTAATCAAATTTTTGTCTGCTTTCTTAAAATAAAGCGCCCCCTTTATGGTAAATCATAACCTAATCTTGGAAATACCATCTATTACCTTTTTACACGCAACCTCACTACCTACTCCAACATTTCCAACTCCCTGCTTCTTCCTCAAACTCCTCTGCTAGGGAAACTGAAATTTTTCCACAGAAACGTCAAGATGTCACAACATCAAACTCCATCTGGTTCAAAAACTACTAAGCCTACTCACAAGGATAGCACTCCTTCCATGGACTTTCTCCATGATGAGATTTTGGATGTGGTCCCTCTGTCTGTTATTCCAGGCGAAGCCCTTGATTTAAACCATCCAATGGATGCATCAGCTTCTGCATGCCCCAATCAAGGTAATAGCTCTAGTATCCCTTCTAGCTCAACTCATGCCACTAGTTCTAAGGAAGATATGCACCACACTGATCGTGTCATAAGAAACCTAGTCACTAGAATCCTTAATGAAGGACATTCTGTGAAGGGAGTCTCTACTCCCCTGTCTAAAATGTACCCCACTCCTGAGGTTGAACCTCATAGTGAGAAGGATGACGATTCCTCTAGATATGAGAAGGACATGGCTGCTGAAGGTTTGTGCTCTCTAGGGTGAACTGTGTCTGATAAAAGAAAATATTTGGCATCTACAACTGCCAATGCTTCCCATTCTAAGAAGCATGATTCTGCAAACAATGTGATTGACCTAGAGGATGATAGGTCTGATGATCAAGATGATAGCTTACTTCATCACTTAAAGCCTAGTGTGGCTAAGCGTATGAAGACTAGAAAAGGTAGATCTGTGGCTGAAATGATGTCAGCTAAAACAGCTAAGAAGACTGTTGGTGTAGGTCCTTCCAAATCTTGGAGCAAAGTTGATGTGAAGAAGAGGAAGGTTAGAGAAGTTTCTGAGTCTGACGAAGATGTTGAGGAAGATGTCCCTGACATATCCCCTGTGAAGAGAACCACTGTGAGGAAGTCCCTTGTGAAAGTTGTTGTTGTGCATTTGGATAATATATCTTTCCATCTTGAAGATGGAGCTGCCAAATGGAAGTTTGTGATTCAAAGAAGGGTGGCTGTAGAGAGAGAGTTAGGAAAGGATGTTGTTGAAGTCAAAGAGGTCATGAACCTAATAAAGAATGTTGGGTTAATGAAGACTGTGGCTGAGTTATCTCAGTGCTATGAGGGATTGGTTAAGGAATTCATTGTCAACATTCCTGAAGATATTGCTGATAAAAACAGCAAGGAATTTTGCAAAGTATTTGTGAGAGGTAAGTGTATCACATTTTCTCCCACTGTCATTAACAATTTTCTGGGAAGAAGTATAGATGGTGCAGGTGAATTGGAAGCTACAGACAATGAGGTCTGTAGAGAAATTACAGCAAGGCAGGTGAAAGAGTGGCCTATTAAAAATCATTTTCCTGCTGGGAAGCTGACTATTAAGTATGTCATATTGCATAAAATAGGATCTGCAAATTGGGTGCCTACCAACCACATTTCCACAATTTCTAATACCCTTGGAAGATTTATCTTTGTTGTTGGAACCAAACTAAAATTTGACTATGGTAGATTTATGTTTGAACAAATTGTCAAGCATGCTTCTACTAATGCAGTAAAGCTGCCTATAGCCTTTCCCTCTATGATTTATGGGATTATCCTGAGTCAACACCCTGGGATTCTGAGCATTAATGACCTACCAAGTAGAAGAAAACCTGCTCTGTCAGTACACTATAAACTGTTTGAAGGTAGTCATGTCGAAGACATTGTCATGACATCTGCTATGAAAAAGCCAGCATCAAAAGTTGGACTTATTGTTGAGCTGAAGGAAACGTGTAAAGAGCTGGGTGATGGGATAAGGGTAGCAACAGCTAGGAAAGAATCGTTGGAAACCCTAATTGCAAGCTTAGAGCGAGCTGAAGGTGAGAATATTGAACAGGCTAAGGAAGCTGAAGCCCAAACCTCTAGTGAGAGGTCTGCAACTAATGATGAGACAAGTGGCAATTTTGTTTCTGATGCTGATGAAGCTACAAGCTTAAGCTCCTATGATTAACTCCTTTGAAGTTGGCCCCCATTCATGTGATGATGTTTTTGTTGCTGATTTTTTTGGATTTTCTGGGTTTTGGCAGTTATGTTCTGCTGTTATGATGTTTACTTTTGTTGGATTGTATCTCAGCTTGTTTAAAGTTGTTTATGTACTTGGGTCTGTAACACTAAACTTTTGACATTCTGGTTTTTGACTGAATAGACATTTATTTTGTCTCTTTGGTCTCTTTTGGCTAAAAAGGGGGAGAAGTAGCTGAAGTAGCTATATGGTGTTAAAGTAGCTATATGGTGTTGGAGATGATGTGGGATGATTGGATGTTTGATACAAAGAGGGAGAAAAGGGGGAAGTGTTTTGTCTGTGTAAAGCAGACTGGTGCTAGCTGAAGGGGGATGTGGTGTGTTCTGAGCACAAGCGCATGTGTGTTTAATATGTGTTTACTAGTTGTTATTTTTGCTAGTAATGTGTGCATGTTTACTTCTGCTGCTGAACTGATATTGTGATTATTTTTTTATGAAACGTATGATCTGTTGTATGTTTTAGCCAAAATTTGCCAAAGGGGGAGTTTGTTGGTTCTATGTGTTGGCATCAATTTTGGCAAAACCTAGAGTTATCACAAGTTGTCACGCGTGTTGTCTTGACATGTGATATCAGTTTCCTGCAGGATGTTTAAATATGATTGTGCAGGATTTAGCTAAGATGTCAGACCCGATGTTAAGACATGTGTATACAGAACATTCAGCTTGAATGTTATGTATCTTAAGATTGCGTTTTTCATGCAAATCTGTGTGTGATTATGTGGAGATTGAATGTGCTATTTAAGGAGTAATTTGATTTAAAACCAGAATGACCTATTTTCCAATAAGGGATGATTAATTGTCGTTAATAAGAAGATATGCAAGGAAAATAGATTTAGGGTTTTATGATGCCCATGCCCATTCAAAAGCTTCTATTTAAAGGCCATGTAAAACCTGATTTTAATACACAAGAAACGAACGAAATAGTGAGAGAGTTTCAAGGTTTTAGTTTTGTGTGAGCTTGTGTATTGTGAGCCATTCATTCATCTTATTGATGATTGAATTGAACTGACTTTTGTGTTGTAATTTGTCCACTCTAAGCTTTGAAGCATGAGTGTGTGTTTACTTAGTTGAAGCTTTTAAGCAAGATCAAGTATGTGTTCTTGAAGAGTGTATTCTTTCTTTGTAATATTTGTTTTTATATCACTGCTGTGATTGAGGAGGGGTGAGTAGGGTTTCATATCTAAGAGTTCTTAGATAGAAGTCACACGGGTAGAGATTAGGTGAAAAGACTATAACTTGAAGTTGTTTACTGAGAGTCTTTGAACTAATTCTGTTTAGTGGATTTCCTTCCTGGCTTGGTAGCCCCCGGACGTAGGTGAGTTTGCACCGAACTGGGTTAACAATTGCTTGTGTCACTTGTTCTATTGTTTCTTTGTCTTTTATCCTGTTTATATTTTAGTTGTTGTTCAGATATTAGTGTTGTGACATTACCTTCGACATCTCATATCTGATACCAGAATTTCAGCAAATACTTTTCCTCTAGACTAAACATTCTTGGGCTTTTGGCAATGAGTACTAATTTGACCTGGTTCCGCACAGTTGAAGCAAGTCAGCGAGATACTCTTATAATTAGCGATAAGATGTCCAGTATTTCCACACTTGAAGCATTTTTTCTCATAACTCTTGCAATCATTGGCATAATGACCCGCGTCCCCACAATTAAATAACTTGATAGAAGAAGGAGTATCTCCCCCACTTAGCCTTTTTCTAATCTGGAGCTTTCCTCTTCCCTTTGTCAGTTGGGGTGCTATACAATTTTCCATGATTCTGATTCTTCTCTTTCTTCTCACTAAGACTCTTATAGTGAGCAGACCAAGCTCATCTATCTTTATCATAAATCCCTCACTTATTCACCAGCATAGGAATCCTGTGAATCTCCTGATACTAAATACCTTACTTGATCTCAGGACACAATCCTCTTTCAAATTGGATACATTTCGACTTTTCAGCTGCCACATTATTATAGTGTTGACAAAACTTCACCAGCTCTTTGAACTTATCAACATACTCAGTAACTATCATATTTCTCTCCTTTAGCTTGAGGAACTAGATTTCCTTCTTACTGTGTATGTCTGTTAGGAAATAATTCTCTAGAAATTCAGTTATGAACACAACCCAAGTAATCTCAGCACCAACAACCTAGAGTCTCTGAAGCGCATTATCTCACCAGTCTTTGGCCTCCTCTGACAACATATGAGTACTGAACTGTACTTTCTGAGCTTCAGTGCAAGCCATCACTCGAAAAATCTTCTCAATCTCTCTGAGCCATGTCAGTTCACCCTCTGGATCATATATGCCCTTGAAGGTTGGCAAATTGATTCTTTGAATTTTTCCCAATCCATGGTATTTAATCATTTGCATCCTAATGGTTCTGTTGACCCTACAACGCCCGAGCCATTGATTCTAAAGCATTAGAAATCGCTCGATCGTTTCTTCCTCCTGTCATATTTCTACACACCAGTAAATAACAACTAGAAGAAACATCGCACCGATAGTGTTCATACACTCGTCGTATACTAGGAAACAAACAATGTTACAAAAACATGGCCGGATGGAACGATCTGCTCTAATAGCACTATTGTAACACCCTAAACCCCAAAACTTATATAAAAAGATTTAATATATAATTTAGGTGTCACTGCGACAACCATCCAAAACTCATCAACACGTTTAACAACAAGCAACGGAAAATCATATCGCAACACTTCAAAATTAAATTCACAAATAAAGTATTACATTTTAAACCACATAATTCAGCATTAACTCATAACATAGCAAAAATGCCTCTTCCCGATGTTACAATATAAAAGCACTAAAACCACTAAATTGTGATAAAATAATAAGTAAATAAATAATAGCTCCAACAAGCCACCTTCCACACACAACAACAACTTTACTTCTGATTATCTACAAGATGTCCATAGTGGACAACATTAAGCAAAATGGGTGAAAAATAAACTTCGATATAAAATGGTGTAAAGAATGCAAGGGTAGATAAACACACAATATATCATACATTCAATACACAACTAACATCATCACAAACTCATACCCATTCCACAACATTGTACACATATATGCAATGAAACTCATGACACAATATGACATTATGCATGTGGTACCAACTCAACGTTTAGTTCTCTCAAGAATCGGGTCTCCCCTTATGAACACATATGCCCTTCCTTTTGTGCTCTAAGCCCCCCCTCTAAGCCTAATACAAGCCATTAGTCCCCCATTCTGAACTAGTGTACAAGTCTCTTTCAACGACATGACCCAATGATGCATGTCAATACAAATCAATGCAACAACAATAACAATGCTTACAGTCCCCCTTCTGACCATAACCAATATGGATTAACACATAATATTAATTCCCCCTTCTGAACTACTATTCAACAATCATAACAATAATGCATACATGCATACACATGGTCTCCCTTTTTGGGCTGTTTATCATCACGTCAACAATACATGATTAATCACAATATAATCATGCATCTCACTATAATACTAGTTACTTTCACATCATATAGGATCACAAAACAACATCATATACATTCCATACAATTGCTACCCCATGTAAACAACAATATTTAAGTAATTCAATTATCATTCAACAATAATAATTTCACCATGATTAATTAAGCTTATAATAATTAATTAATAACACCAACACAGTCAAACAGTAGTCAATTATCGATCAAACTACAAAATAACATCAAAATTCCGAACCGACAGCTCGAACTACACGAAGTAGAACAAAATCACCCCTTCTGATAGCATGATAGGCAGCATGACACCAAGGTGATGCCCGTCGTCCACTTAAAATCCCCAACTCGTCATTCCAATGACGACCGACTTATAAAACCAAGCCTGGAGACCATGACGGTCTCCCTGTCATACCGATGACGCCTGTCTGCTGCTTGAGGTGTGTGACAATCAACCCGTCATCTGGGTGACACCCGTCACTTTGCACCTGGTTGCATAAACACAAAAAAAAACCATGAGAGTTCACTTGAAACTCTAATTTTTGTCTTTTCAATCATCCTAGAACATTCATAAATTATATCACTTATAATATCATCATCAAAGCATGATAACTCACAAATTTACATAATTTATTCTTCAATTCATGAAATTCATGTTTATACTTTCAAACTTTTAAAACTTCAACAATGGCATATATCATATAGACATAAACAGAATTACACACATACAAATTTAGTCACAAAAATCAAATTACAACATATTCAATCATCATTTTTCAGATTAGCACGCAACAACAACATTTCATAAGAAATTTCACACCATTCTTAAAGGAGAGTAATGGTCATTCTTCTACCTTTTCATGAAAAACACCAACATAGAAGTACTCCCCCTCTTACCTCATATTCCTAAAAGAAAATTCTGAATTTGATTAAGGTTGGTGGTTTGAGTCTCTCCCTCTTCAAACCCTAGTCTCTTTTTCTTCAAAAACTCTTACTTCACGTACTCTCTCCTTAAAAGGTCAGCTAATCACTTTTTATCTATAAAAATTTAATTTAACATTTTACTAATTACACGATGACCTAACTCCTCTTATAATTCTCACCATTTCCTTTATTTCTTCTTAGTTTCTATTTTCCACCAAAAACCTCTATTTTTATTTATTTTAATTTAAAACAACTATTAATTCTAATTATTCATTCAATAGACCAATACTCTCACTACAACCCACCATATACCACATACACATGCAATTCATAATATATTTAATTAAAAGTGTATCTCATACTAAACAATTAAATAAAAACACGAATAATTTGATTAAATAGATTAATCAAATTTTGGGGTGTTACATGTGACTTGTGAGTTGATATTGTCTCTAACTTTCACCTTTATGTTATAAACACTTCTCATTTTGCTAAACATATATTTTTTATACTCCGTCTTACTTATGCTTAGGTAAAATCCATGTGTTTATAAGGTTTGCTTCCAAATCTTCAATCTCTCATTTAAATCCTCCTTTAATTCTCCAAATAGAACTATATGATGTGCAAAAAACATATATCGCGATACTAGTTTTGGAATGTGTTTTGCCAGTACATTCAAAATTAAAGTAAAAAGATAAAGTCTTACGGTTAAACCTTGGCGCAATCATATTATAATGTGAAAATCATTCTTCTCTCAACCATGTGTCTACATACTAGTCGATTCCTTTTCAAACATATCTTGAATAACTCGAAAATAGACAATCCTAAACATATTTTCTCCAAGACTTTTCACAAAATCTTTCTAAACAATCTACTATATACCTTCTTCAAATCAATAAAAATTAAGTGTAAATCTTTTTGATGCATCTAATAAATTCCAACATCATTTTTATAATAATACAAAATTAACCGTATGCAAATTACGCACATCTAATCCCATTTTTTCACATACTTTATTCTAATAAATCTAAAGATTCAACTTTCTCATAGCCCCATAAAAGTATTTGAGAAATGAAGTCAATTATAGAGATAAAACATGAAGGGGCTTTGAAAAGGTAAATAAACGAGAAGCATAAACAAAACAAATTTGGAAAAAATGCGACCACCATCGTTTGATAGAGATTTCAAGTTTCTTTCTAGGATTACCTTCAATGGAAAAACCGAATTATTTAAATGGAATTTGTCCATCTTTGCAATAAGGAACAAAAATTGTTTCCACCCCATAAGTATATATTGTATATATTAATTCTCACAAACATATTTTAGGGAAAATCACCCATAGACCAAACTATATGAAGAAATGTGACATTTGAAAGAAAAGTATATGCTTAGAAATGGTTTTCATACCGTATTTTTACTTTTTCTTCCCAAAGAAAATACACAAATGTGTAACATGGGTTTGTAGTGAGACTAGTTGAGAATTATAAGTATTTTTCTTTTTATTCTACATTCATTTTTGTCATTATTTATGATTCTTGGCAAGTCTTTCCACTACACTCCAATGCTTTTTAATTTTGTCCACCCTCAAACGTGGTTTCTACTCTCCATATATTAAACCTTCAACTCGTGTTTAACATAACATGTCAATAGCCATTTCTTTATTTGAGGGCTTGATGTCAACTATCTACAATTCAATAAGATCAATATTATTTAGTCATATTTCAAAATAAGTAGAATTAAATCAATTATTATGATCATTGGCCATGTTATTTAGGGTAATGAAGATATTTGGACTTTGTAATATTATTAGGGTTTTAAGTTGCGTTGTCCAAAAGGAGGGTATGGCATTATGAAGGACAAAAGAATGAACCAATTGAGTGAATGAGGAGGGTCATCCCATCCCCAATTTGGACCATAAATAACCCATTTCTAAAGTTCAAATAATTTGAAATGTAAAGTGAGAAAGTTATATGGGACCTATTCACCAATCTAACTAACTTCATTACTATATTCATTTTTTAATCAATTTCTAATACATGGACAAAAAACTGTCTCCTGTTAGACAAACACTACCTAAGTTTCATTAAAAATTATTTTAATACAAAATAAAGCACTTGAAACTATTTTAGTCATCATCATTATTTTCTTCAATAATCATCAACTATGCTTTATTTTTCTAAAATGTTATTTTGGGGAAATGGTCAATGATTCTCAATTTGCCATGGAAGCTTAGTTTGTTTTATGAGGAAGTTTTTTCTTACATCAAAATTTTAAATACGGTATGTAGAATATTAATCTATAAGATATGGAAAATTTTAATTATTTATTTTGTCTAATTAGCTCTCTTACGTTCATTTTTTTAAGACCCCTATTAAAATTAATCCTCGTAGAGTTTCGTCATGGGATACAGTTTTGGTTAAACTCCAAAGCAAGCTTGCGGTGTGAAAAGAAAAACATATCTCAATTGTTGATCGTGTCACTTTGATTATCTCAGTCTTGTCCTTTGTGTCCCTCTATTTATTTTCTTTTTACATGGCACTTAAGATTGTGACGCAGACAAACACTAATATTCACACTAATATTCAGAGATCCTTTTTGTGGATTTGCGAAGAAAATCATAGGAGAATCAATTAAGTTGCGTGGGACACTGTTTGTAAGTCAAAATCTGAAGGTGGGGTGGGAGTTAAGGAGGTTGAGTTGTTAATAGGGTCCTCTTGAATAGATAGGACTGACGTATTTTATTGGAGGAAAATTCAGATTGGAGATCTTTAATTGTTTTCAAATACAGAGATCCTAAGAGGTAGATCTTAGACTCTTCTTGGAAGGTGAATGAATCGAAATCTTCTTTATGGTGGAGGGACATACGCCTCGCTCTGCCTCTTGTGGAGATGTCGACAACAATTCGTTAGAAAATTCTATTGCGTGTAAATTGGGTGACAAGTCGTTTATGGATTTTTAGCGTCACAAACGGTCCGATCCTCCTCTCTTGTATCTGCAATTTCCTATTATTTTTTGTTGTGTGTAGGCAAATCGTTGTACGGTTAGAGATATGGATGTCTGATCAAATGGTGTTTGGCTTTGGAATCTTAACTTGTATGAAGCTTTATTGCCCATTGTTGCTGTGACAGAATTGCTTGAGCTACAAAATTGCTTATTTAATATAAGTCGCATGGCGGGTGTGGTTGACTCGTGTATTTGGTGGTGGAATACCGATAAATTTTCTATTAAATCAACTTCGGTGAGGATTTCTTTGTTGACTTCTGTTGGTTCTTGATCGTTAACTCACATCGAGTCTTTTTGCACGTTGTTGTGGAAGTCTTGTGTTCCAAGCAATATCGATGTTTTTTCCTAAAAGCTCTTGCTTAACCAATTGCAAACGCGTGTTCAATTAGTGAAGAAAGGGATCTTGAGTGACCAACATAATCTTGTTTACCCAATGTATTTAGGCCTAGAGGAAAATTTTCTCAACTTATTTTTCTTATGTCCAATAGCTTCAAAGATTTGACTTCTCTTATTTAGGTGGATTGATCTTGATCCTTTTTCTTCTGATGTTTCAGTGGGTGGTCATTTGACTGGGTATCTTTCTTTGCATAAGATGAAAGTTGGTAAGTTCTTTTCTCTCCTTTTTTTGGCTTGCGACTGTTTGGTCTCTTTGAATGGTTAGAAATTATATTCTTTTCAAAGGTGACCTTAAAATAGTTTCAGAGATAGTTGGTTCGGCGAAAAAGCTATCTTGGGAATGATTTGGTTCTAGGCTTAAAACGTACTTGACAGACATGGCTAGTGGATCCTATTACTTCCATTCTTACTATTTCTTTATAATTTCCTTTGGTTTTCCCTCATTTGTATATGAGTTGAGTCCTCCTTATACTCCCTTATTTTTAATATTTTGCTTATTAAAAAAACCTAGTCAAGCCTATCTAGTTAGAAAATCATATGTCCAAAAATGTCAAATTCTTCATACTATATCTTCTAAAACAATACCTAAATGGGATTAAGAAAATATAAAACATGATGAGAGTTCTAGAAAAAGAGTACTTTAAGCGGAAAAAATTGATTATAATATGGAAATTAATTAACACTACTTAATGTAGCATTTCTACATCATGTGTAACATGCAAGAATAACTTAACAATAGATTAAGACAAATGAACATAAATTCTTTAGTATATTGTGATTGTTAAGTGTTGTTTAACTATTTGTGGAAGTGTGGAACCATAACTGATTTAGTCACGTTCCTAAGAAATAATGTGCTTTGATTCCATTTGTCTATTGAATTGAAGAAACACGTTAATTAATATTGCAACAAAACTGGATTCCAATATTTGTGGTTTTCGAAGGATAAAGGGTCCACACGTCGTTGCTTAGTTGGACTTATTTCTTGATTTGCTTATAATTAATCACACTGTTTTTTTTTAATAGAATTTAAAATTATTTAAAAGTTTTGGATTAAATTTAAAAAATAGGCATTAATTTTTATTTATTAAATTTGAAATTTATTAAAGATTAATTTACAAAATTATAAAAAAATTGAGGTCAATTAATTTTAAAAAAAATATATTAATCAACTTGCAAAATAATAGCTTTTAAAAATTCATCATAATTTTTATCACAATAAATTATTTTATTTCGTTAAAATCTTTCATCAAACACTTTTAGCATATATGAGTTTTGTCATTTGAAACAAGAGAAAAGAAAAAGCCAAAGACACTAGGTAACAAATCATAGATTTAAAAAATTAATAAAGCATATAAGGTTGTAAAGCTTGGAATCATAGATTTAAAAAATTAATAAAGCATATAAGGTTGTAAAGCTTGGAGTAATTTTGAATCAAATTAGTCTAACTATAGGGCCTAAATCAAAGGGGAAATACTCATTAGAGCTTTTTATATGCCTAATTTGGAAATAACTAATAAATTTATTTTCAAACTCTATTATTGATGGAGTATTTAACTTGTCATTGTCATCCATTATATATGATACTTTTCTATAATTTTAAATTTTAAAAAATCTCCTTCTTATTATTTTTCAACTAAATTTTATTTTTCATTCAAAATTTTCACTCTTACTAATATACCAAAAATAAAATTTTCAATATCACATTTTTTCGTATTTTTGGAAATTCTCACATTTATATCGAAAATTTTAGTAAAAAGTATCATAAATTTCAAAATTTATGGTAAATTTTTTGATAAAAAACACCTAAAATTTCAAAATTTATGATAAAAAATATCTGAAATTTAAAAAAAATCGATATTTTTTTTAAGAAATTTTTTAACCCCATATCAGAAGTTGTCAAAATTTCTGAAAAAAAAAACAATATTTTTCGCAAATTTAAAAAATTTATGTAATTTTGCATAAAATCATTATATATTTCTAAAATTTTTGATAGATTAAAAAATTCCGATAAAAATCTATATATTTCTGAAATTCATAAAAAAAAATATAATAATAAATTATTTTAAATAAAAGTTGTCATTTATAAATGGGGTGACAAGTTAAATGTTCTATTAATATAGGTGACAAGTTAAATGTTCTCCACTATCTATTAATGTAGGTGTCAAAATAACTTCGGCAAAGTAGTATTTTTAAAATAGATCAAAATTTTAAACTCATATCTTTTAATATATGTCCACTCTATTTGAATTTTTTTTCAAGCTTTTGCATCTGTGAACATTAATTATTTGTGATATTATTATGTGAAAAATGCTTGGAAGTATGTAGCATGAGCATTTCAGTCAGAAAATGGTTGGACAGCACTTATACTAATGTCCTGTCCCATTTCAACCGATCAACTACCAAAGTTGTTCATTTGAGGATGACATCTCATGTTGCCATTATCTCTATCTATTTTCATATTACATGTTTTTTTTCTCTTCCACATATTGCCATAATTCATGTTTCTCAAAAAATCTAACAACAAAAATTCCACTCTTTTAATGAAAAAGGACAAACTACAATAAAGTACTAATTAGCACAAACTACATCATGGCAGCTAATTAAAAATCACATTTTGTTTCTCATTATTTCTACTCACATGATTAATCATTATCATTTTTTGTATTTTTTTTCTTCCATAATTATGTACTACTATCATGAACATGATAGTGATGTCATTTTCATCTTGTTTAAAGTAAAAAAATGATTGGATTTTCATGTTTTCAGCACCATGTCAAACAATAAGACATTGTACCTCAAAAATGAATATTAAAAATAAAAATTAAATGCTTGAGAGAATAGTAGTATTATTTAGTGATATGGGCTTTAAAAGGTAGGGCTTAATGTTAGAGTATATTGGAGACAGTGATGCAAGGTTTAAAATTATTTTAAACCTTTGTGAGAAAGGGTTTTCAAGTGGGAGTAATTTGGTTCATTAAACAATAAAGGTTAGTGTCCCTAGTTTGACAAACTCTAGATTCTCTTGGTATAGAGTTAGTGCACATTGTTTTGAATCATCATCTTTCCCTGTCCACATGAAAAATGATAACATCAAAATATCTTGGTAATAAAGCTTGTAGTGGGACAGAAAGAAGAATCTATAACAATGTCTTTATTCATATTATTGTAGTAATTAGGCTTAATAAACATAATAGAAGGATTTGTTATGTTTCTTAGGTTGAATTTAGCTTTTAAAATGAAAATTCTGAAAGAATTGTTTTCATTGTCTTTTCTATTGATCAATATCATGTATAAATACAATGGTTATATGCGAATAATTAGAAAGTATAATATTTATACATCAATGATTTAATTCATACTAAGAAATAGATTAGAAAGGTATTGACTTTCTTAAAAATGTAAAAGATATAGAACATAATTATAGGAATATTCTAACAAATATTCTATCACAACCCCGCAGTGGAAGTGAGAGATTCCTGTATGCTGAAATTGACTTAAAAATCATTAAAAATATATATATTTGTGGGAGCCCGTTAGTAAATATGTCAGCAATCTTCTAACAATACGGAACATGGAAAGTTTGAGTTTGGCCGTGAGCTACCTTCTTGCAAACAAAATGAATATCCATCTCGATGTGCTTTGTGTGTTGATGTTAAATGAGGTTGCCAGAGAGGTAGATGGCATTGACATGGTCACAGTACACCAATGTTGCTTTTAAGATTGAAAAATGAAGTTCCAAGTGATGATTCTTAATCCAACATGACTTGAACATGATGTTGGATACCCCTCTATATTCAACTTCAACACTAGAGCGAGAGAGGGTAAGTTGTCACAAAGGAAAACGCAGTAACCAGAGGTAGAGCGCTTTGTATCAGGACATCCACCCCAATTAACATCAGTATATGAAGTAAGACCAGAAAGGGATGAAGAGTACAAATGTAAGCCGAAATACATGGTATCTTGCACGTATCGCAAAATGCCAGAATGCGTTTGAGAGCATTCACGTGTTCTAATTTTAGATCATGCATATGAAGACATACATGTTGAACAATATATGAAATATTTGTTCATGTAAATGGGAGATACTGAGAAGTACTTGCGAGACTCTGATAATGAGTGGGATCCTTATACAAAACACCTGAGGAGACACTAAGTGTCTGCTTGGTGTCAACATGCATAGCAGACGGTTTACAAGATGATATGTCAGCTCGATCAATGATATTCGCTGCATGATTTTTCTGACAAAGAAATAGACCACCTATATGTCGGGTTACTGCAATGCTTGGAAAATAGGTGTGGGGCCCAAATTCTTCATGGCAAATTCGTAAGCAAGAAGCATCAAGATTGATTTTCAAAGATCATAAGTGGATGTGATGAGAATAATGTTATCAACATATAGAGAAATGTATGCCATGTTTGTGCCTTTGAGGTAGATGAATAAGGAATGGTTGGATTTTCTGTGATGGAAGCCTATGGTGGAGACATAGTAAAAAAAATTGGTATCGCACCCGAGGAGCTAGTTTGAGGTCGTATATAGATTTGTTCAGAAGACAGTGACATACATAGTCCGGATGAATGAGATCACGAAAACCCATGGGCTGATGCATATAGACAGTCTCATGAAGCTTACCTTGCAGAAATGAATTATGGACATCTAATTGATGGATGGGTCGTGATTTTGATAAGGCAGTGTTGAGAAGAGTCCTGATAGTTTTTGGTTTCACCATAGGGCTGAATGTTTCATCATAATCCACTCCAACTTTTTGAGATCATCCATAACCAACAAGACGAGCCTTATAGCGCTCAAGAGAATCATTAGATTATTTTTATGACGAAAAATCCACATAGAGCGAATAACATTAACATCACAATGTCGTGGGACCAAATCCCACGTCTTATTTTTAATAAGACCATAAAATTCTTTTTGCATGGTAGATTTCCAATGTGAGTCGGACAAAGCTAAATTTAGATTTTTTGGAACGGAGGAGGGTAGGAAATTGTTGGCCGAAACAGATAGGTTTAACAGGTGTTTTGGTTTTGAAATTCCATGCTTGTTGTGTGTTGTCATAGTTCGTGCAGGTTGGTTAATTATCCATTCATTTGTTAGCATTAGAGGAGGGTCAATTTGGATGATGGTGGGTGAAAGATGGTTAGTTTGGATGATAGTGGGCAGAACATGGTCATTTTGGATGATGGTGGGTGGACCATGGTTGGTTTGGATGATAGAGGGCGGAACGTCGTTGGTTTTGATGATGTTGGGCGGAACATGGCTTCTGTCTGGGAGAGCAGTTGGGGTTGTAGCTAGAGGATTAGCTGCAATAGGCTACAAAAATTGTTTTTTCCAGTGATGTATGCGGAAAGGATGTAGAGGATCATCTAAAAAATCATATGCAGGGGAAATGTATCTTAGCAAAAGGAAATTATTTTTCATTAAAGATTACATGTCGCAAAATAATTATTTTTTTGTTCGACAAAATCATAATAGTTTTATCCTTGTTGATTGGATGGGTAGCCTAAGAAAGCACACGGGGTAGAGTGAGGTTGTAATTTATGGATGCTAGTAAGGAAAAAAATGGTAGCATAAACAACCGAAAATCCAGAGATGTGTATAAGTGGGATCCCAATGATATAAAATATATGAGTAGGTGACATGTGATTTAGGGATTTATGTGGGAGACTATTTAACACATAAGCTGCCATTTGAAGAGCATGATGCTAGAAGGAAGTGGGTTTGGAAGAGTGAGCAAGGAGAGTGTGAATCATGTTATTTCTGATGCGTATTTTTTGTTCTGCTTTACCATTTTGAGAAGAAGTATGTGGGCTATAGAAACGAAAATAAGATCGCTTTGCAATATTTTCTGAAAGACTCATTGTCAAATTCGCGTCTATTGTCACACTTAAAACTTTTTAATGAATTTAGCAAAATGAGTGTTAATGATAGAACTCAATGATGAAAAAATGGAATAGACATGTGATTTTTTGTTAATAGGGGAAGTCCACAAAAAAATTAGTAATCATTCAAGAACAGAAAATAATATTTATGCCCAATTGTGCTTAAAATATGAGAAGTCCATAAATCGTTATGCAAGATATGAAAAGGCATCAAAGTATGAGATTAAGAAGCATAAAATGGAAATTTAACATGTTTCACAAAAACACAAGAGTCACAAATAGAATATGAAGTAAAATTGTTACACCTAATGAACTTATTTTTACTAAGATATCGCAAAACAAAGAAACTCGGGTGCCTCAAGCAACAATGCTATAAATTGGAAGTGAGGGCCGAAAAAATGGATGGATGGGAGAATGAATAATTTTTGGTGATATGATAAAGATCCTCAGTACTATCACTTATTATTAGTGACATCCCCGTTTGCAAGTCATTCACAAAGAATCCAAAAGGGTCAAAACCAGTAGAAACATTATTTTCAGTAGTGAGACGTCGCACAAAGATTAGTTTTTTAAAAATTTGCGAGGCATGTAGGACATTTTGTAGTTTTAAAGGTTGTGTAGGTGTAGAAAGGGTTGATTATCCATAAACGAATTGGACTTAGTTGTCTACGTCCAACAATAATATTTTGATTTGAATGACTCATATTAGAATAAGACCATAAATTACCTTGTGATTTTGTCATATGACAGGTTACTCCAGTATCCATATACCACTAACCATCGGAGGGATTGAGGGACATGGTATACTTAGCAACTTCAACGTCCATGGATGCCAGATAAGATGTTCCGGCTACATAGGCTTGTGGAAGTGGGCGTAATAACCCTGGTTGCTTTGGAGAACCACTTAGGCGAGCCGGTTGAGAAGACAAATATGGGTAACAAAGGATTCCCCATGGTGGTGACATCTAGCCCTACTGATATTGTTTTTATGAGAGGGAGAAGGCTTCCAAGCTGAGGCGTTGGTTTGTTGGGCCGGTTGACCACCGCCACGTCCACCACCATGTTAGCTACCCCTTCGTTTCTAACATAATTCCTATAATATTTGTTGATATACTTATGGTTGTTGTTCCTTTTGCTACCGCAGGTGTCATTATAGAAAGAGGGGTCAGTAAAGTCCTTTGATTGTGTCGCAACCATGGAATCCTATTCTATGGTGGCGGCCATCTTGATTAGGATGACTTATTCACGTGTAAGGAGGGATCGGGTCTGATAAAATTGTGGAAGATGGTTGCTTTGACGGGCCAGTGTTCCGACCCCTTTATATGTATCAGTGAGGCAGGAAATAAGTTAAAGAAAATATCGTTCATTAGACACGCGAGCTCCAACGTTCTTCAGTTAGTCAGAAGGCATCTTGAGTCACTGACAGTCGATAAGTTAACCACTACAATTCATAAACAATAACAACAAGTTGATGATATTAACATTCTAAGGGTGACATAGCCATATCTGATTATTTTTTTTTATCTCCAAATAATTAGAGAATCACCTTAGAAGATTCAAAACTGGGTACTTAACTTCTAAATTCACTAAAAATATCTCAATTTGAGTCTTTGAAGAATCTTAGTTCAACTAGTTAGGATGAACGATAGAGCTACCCTTGAGTATAGGATTTCTTAATATACCTCACAGTTATTATTGGAGACTAAATGAGTAACAATTTGTGAAATCATGTATTGGTTATGTTTATGAACTACATAACTTATATATATATATATATATATATATATATATATATATGGTATAATGTTTGTTAAATAAAATAATTTTTCAAGTAGGCTCTTATATCTGGTTTGGTTAGTTGGTGAAGACTCATCATAAAATTAATCTTTATAGATTTAAAAATTGGTGCATGGGTTGGTTTAACACATTTATAAGAGTACAATTTACTTGAAAATCATATTCAATTGCAAGAACTTATTCACTTACTTGAACAAGAAACAACCAGAAAACCCTCAATTTTTGCACATATTTATATTGCCTTGAATAATTGAGATTGATCCTAAAATATCATTTTTTATTTGCAAGGCATGAAGGGTTGAAAGCAGGCCAAAGGATTCAAGGAGTAATGCAAGGAACAAGGGAAGACCAGTGAATCAAGACCAATATGTAATTCGAGAAATCTTTTGATTAACATATTTTAGGCAGAAAAAAACCTTGGAAATAGATAAAACTCATTAGTCGACCAATCCTTATATTAACAACTCATCACATTACTTAAGGCCAGAGAAATCCAACATGCTAATCGGTCAATCCTTCGATTAACGAATTGGAGGAAGAATGATTTTCTTATAAATAGAACATTTGCATTAGTTGAGGGAACTTTGTTATTTTTATTATACCATAAGTTTATTTAGTAATAAAGAGAGTGATAGTAGTAGGTTTCCCTATGTAAGGATACTTGAAGTAGTACGATATGGATATCGACAGATGAAATGTATAGCTATCATGACAATGTATAGGTAAAACTCTTTTCTAATGGGGTTAGATGTATTTAAATATATTTTGATGTATTAAGTTTAATCATGGATTTATATATGCCTTAGTTATTCATTTGTATTGTTATTTATCCTTGTGTTTAATGTATGTTATAGTTTAATCAATAATAACTTGATATTGCTATTGAGAAACATGTTTTAAATCCATACCCATGATATTCATATGTTAAACACTAAAATATAGATATACATTTAGGTTTAACATTACTCATCTTTTAATACAACTTAACCTTTATATTTATTTCAACACTATTTATCGCATCTTTATTTTAAGCCCTTCAATAGTTCTCATAGTTATCTCAAATTCAACTTAGAAAACCTTTTTATTTAAAATTATAATGATTTTAAAAGGTTGTTCATCACACAAGTCCTTGTAGATACAATATAAAAAATAGTTACTTTTGATAAATAATTAAAATAGTGTTTTGGCCGGAGTCTGATGTTTAGATATTACAAGCATTCAAACAATTTTTATCATTTTAAGCAATTTGGCACATTTGGTCATATTTGTATATAATGATATATTTTATCCATCATGTTGCTACTCATTTTGTTAGATTGATAAAGTTTGTTTATGCAAGGAAAAACTCCTGAGAATCAAATTTTATTTGATTTTGAGATTGAAAGGACTGCTCATAGAAACAACTGTAAGACACATAAAAGAAATCAACTAGCTAAGAAGAATGAGCGAGAAGGAAGAACCTATAGCAATGTATTTATTCATATTATTATACTAATTAGGCTTAATAAACATAATAGAAGTACTTGTTATGTTTTTTAGGTTGAATTTAGCTTTTAAATGAAAAATATGAAAGAACTGTTTTCATTGTCTTTTCCATTAATCAAATCATGTATAAATACAATGGTTATATGCGAATAATTAGGAAGTATAATATATATACATAAATGATTTGATTAATACTAAGAAATATATTAGAAAGGTATTGACTTTCTTAAGAATGTAAAAGATACATAACATAATTATAGGAATATTCTAACAAATATTCTATCACAACCCCGCATTGGAAGCGAGAGGTTCCCGTATGCTGAGATTGACTTAAAAATCATTAAAAAAACTATTTGTGGGAGGCTGTTAGTAAATATGTTAGCAATATTCTAACAATACAGAACATGGAAAGCTTGAGTTTGGTCGCGATCCACCTTCTCGCAAACAAAATGAATATCCATTTCGACGTGCTTCGTGTGTTGATGTTAAATGGGGTTGTCATAGAGGTAGATGGCATTGACATTGTCACGGTACACCAGTGTTGCCTTTGAGATTGAAAAATGAAGTTCCAAGAGATGGTTCTTAATCCAACATGACTCGAACACGACGTTGGCTACCCCTATGTATTCAACTCAACACTAGAGCGAGAGAGGGTAAGTTGTCACAAAGGAAAACACAGTAACCAGAGGTAGAGCGCCTTGTGTCAGGACATCCACCCCAATCAACATCAATATATGAAGTAAGACCAGAAAGGGATGAAGGGTACAAATGTAAGCCGAAATGCAGGGTATCTTGCACATATCACCAAATTCCATAATGCGTTTGAGAGTATTCACGTGTTCTAATTTTAGATCATGCATATGAAGACATACATGTTGAACAACATATGAAATATCTGTTCGTGTAAATGGGAGATACTGAAAAGCACTTGCGAGACTCCGATAACGAGTGTTAATGATAGAACTCAATGACGAAAAATGGAGTGGACATGTGTTTTTTTGTTAATAGGGGAAGTCCACACAAAAATTTAGTAATCATTCAAGAATAGAAAATTATATCTATGCCTAATTATGCTTAAAATATGAGAAGTCCATAAATCGTTATGCAAGATATGAAAAGGCATCAAAGTATGAGATTAAGAAGCATAAAATGGAAATTTTACATGTTTCAGAAAAACACAAGTCACAAATAGGATATGAAGTAAAATTGTTACAACTAATGAACTTATTTTTGCTAAGATATCGCAAAACAAAAAACCCGGGTGCCTCAAGCGCCAATGCTATAAATGGAAGTGAGGGCCGAAAAAAGTGGATGGATGGGAGAGTGCATAATTTTTGGTGATATGATAAAGATCCTCAGTACTATCACTTATTATTAATGACATCCCCGTTTGCAAGTCATTTACGGAGAATCCAAAAGGGTAAAAAGCAATAGAAACATTATTGTCAGTAGTGAGATGTCGCACAAAGATTAGTTTTTTAAAAATTTACGGGGCATGTAGGACATTTTGTAGTTTTAAAGGTTGTGTAGGTGTAGAAAGGGTTGATTGTCCATAAACGAATTGGACTTAGTTGTCCACTTCCAAAAATAATATTTTGATTTGAATGACTCATATTAGAATAAGACCAGAGATTACCTTGTGAATTTGTCATATGACATGTTGCTCTAGTATCCATATACCATTAACCATCAGAGGGATTGAGGGACATGGTATACTTAGCGACTTCAACGTCCATGGATGCCAAAGAAGATGTTCCGGCTACATAGGCTTGTGGAAGTGGGCCTATAACCCTGGTTGCTTTGGAGAACCACTCAAGCGAGCCCATTGAGAAGACAAAAATGGGTAACAAGGGATTCTACATGGTGGTGACATCTAACCCCACTGATATTGTTTTTATGAGAGAGAGAAGGCTTCCAAGGTGAGGCGTTGGTTTGCTGGGCTAGTTGGTCACCGCCACGCCCACCACCATGTTGGCCACCCCTTCGTTTCTCACATAATAGCTACAATATTTGTTGATATACTTATGGTTGTTATTCCTTTTTCTACCATATGTGTCATTATAGAAGGAGGGGTCAGTAAAGTCCTTTGATTGTATCGCAACCATGGCATTCTATTCTCTGGTGGAAACCATCTTGATTAGGATGACTTCTTCACGTGTAAGGATGGATCGGGCCTAATAAAAGTGCGGAAGAGGGTTGCTTTGACGAACCAGTGTTCCGACCCCTTTATATGTATTAGTGAGGACGGAAACAAGTTAAAGAAAAATTTATTCATTAGACACGTGGGCTTCAACGTTCTTCAATTAGTTATAAAGCATCTTGAGTCACTGACAGTCGATAAGTTAACCACTACAATTCACAAACAATAACAACAAGTTGATGATATTAACATTCTAAGGGTGACATAGCCATATCTGATTATTTTTTTTATCTCCAAAATATTAGAGAATCACCTTAGAAGATTCAAAATTGGGTACTTAACTTCTAAATTCACTAAAAATATCTCAATTTGAGTCATTGAAGGCTCTTAGTTTAACTAGTTAGGATGAACGATAGAGCAATCCTCGAGTAGAGGATTTCTTAATATACCTCACAGTTCTTATTGGAGACTAAATTAGTAACAATTGGTGAAATCATGTATTAATTATGTTTATGAACTACATAACTTATATATATATATGGTATAATGTTTGTTAAATAAAATAGTTTTTCAAGTAGGCTCTTATATCTGGTTTGATTAGTTGGTGAAGACTCATCATATAATTAATCTTTATAGATTTAAAAATTAGTGTATGGGTTGGTTTAACACCTTTATAAGAGTATAATTTACTTGAAAATCATATTCAATTGCAAGACCTTATTCACTTACTTGAAAAAGAAACAACTACAAAACCCTCAATTTTTGCACACATTTATATTACCTTGAATAATTGAGATTGATCCTAAAATTTCATATATTTTTTTATGTGCGAGGCATGAAGGGTTGAATGCAAGCCAAAGGATTCAAGGAGTAATGCAAGGAACAAGGGAAGGCCAGTGAATCAAGACCAATATGTAAATCGAGAAACCTTTTGATTAGCATAATTTAGGAAGAAAAAAATCTTAGAAATAGAGAAAACTCATTATTCGACTAATCCTTATATTAACAAGTCATCACATTACTTAAGGCCAGAGAAATCCAACATGCTAATCGGTCAATTCTTCGATTAATGAATTGGAGGTAGAATGGTTTTCTTATAAATAGAACATTTGCATTAGTTGAGGTAACTTTGTTATTTTTATTATACCATAAGTTTATTTAGTAACAAAGAGAGTGATAGTAGTAGGTTTCCATATGTAAGGATACTTGAAGTAGTACGATGTGGATATCGGGAGATGACAATGTATAGCTATCATGACAATGTATAGGTAAAACTCTTTTCTGATGGGGTTAGATGTATTTAAATATATTTTTATGTATTAAGTTTAATCATGGATTTATATATGCCTTAGTTATTCATTTGTATTGTTATTTATCCTTGTGTTTAATGTATGTTATAGTTTAATCAATAATAACTTGATATTGCTATTGAGAAACATGTTTTAAATCCATACCCATGATATTCATATGTTAAACACTAAAATATAGATATACATTTAGGTTTAACATTACTCATCTTTTAATACAACTTAACCTTTATATTCATTTCAACACTATTTATCGCATCTTTTTTTAAGGTTTTCGATAGTTCTCATAGTTATCTCAAAATCAACTTAGAAAATTTTTTTATTTAAAATTATGATGATTTTAAAAGGTTGTTCATCACACAAGTCCTTGTAGATACAATATAAAAAATAATTACTTTTGATAAATAATTAAAATAGTGTTTTGACCAAAGTCTGATGTTTAGATATTACAAGCATTCAAACAATTTTTATCATTTTAAGCAATTTGGTACATTTGGTCATATTTGTATATAATATTATATTTTATCCATCGTGTTGCAACTCATTTGGTTAGATTGATAAAGTTTGTTTATGCAAGGAAAAACTCCTGAGAATCAAATTTTATTTGATTATGAGATTGAAAGAACTGCTCATAGAAACAACAGTAAGACACATAAAAGAAATCAACTAGCTAAGAAGAAGAAGCGGGAAGTAGGCCTTTATGTTATTATTTCTTCAACACCTCCCATACTTTAAAGAACCATTGTAGATCAACAAAACAACATGGTAACAACAACAACAATGACGACGACAACAACAACAATAATAACACTAATAATAATAATAATAATGAAAACAATAACAACAAATAGCAAAAATATTGATAGAATGTAATGCCATGACAGTTCTAAAAGGCTAGCTCATATTGGAATAACTTTAAGAAATTTCATGCATGGCAAGATGAAAAATGGATTACTTCAAATTATATATGTTAACTCTTTGTAGGATTATATCACGAGGATTTGTATACTCATCTCACAAAATTATATGAGATATCTAGTACACTTGGAGAACTAGAGTATGAAGCATAAGTTATCTTTATGCGGCTATTTCCACACTCACTCAGTGGGGGAAATGATTGGTACTTTGACTTACCTACACAAACCATGATCAATTAGAACAGGTTGGAACAAAAGTTTATAAATAAGTTTTTTTATCATAATAAGTTTATGGAAGCTAACACTACCATTGTTGTGTTTTTACAAGGATCTAATTAAAACTCTATGAATCATTGAAAAGGAACAAGTTGATGATGATAAGATGTCAAAACCATATTTTTGACAATTTGACCCAGACTCACATCTTCCGCAATAAACTTCTACAGCAGTCGAAGACTTTATTAGACATAACTGTTTGTGGTTCCCTGATGTCACAGAGGGATAAAGATGCCATAGATTTAATTTAAAGAATAACACTCAATGTCCATCACAAAAAATACAATGAGGTGGAAGAAAGATATAAAAATAAGGAATTAGTTGAAAATAAAAAAGACAAAAATAAATGGTTGGAAAAAGAGGAGGTAAAAACATGATTTAGTTTAACTATCTAGTGCATTATTAGAAACTGTCTTGGCATTTACGCATTATACAAGAGTTTTCATTGCAATGGGAGACTCCCAATATATGAAGAGTTGCCTCTAACGAAGTGAGTCTACTTGCGATTGAAGATTCTTAGTATATATTGGGTTGTGAGGTTGTAATTATGTATGTTTGAAAATTTGTTTTCATATTTTACATAGTAGAAACCTTCGTCGTTGCGATTGAAGAGTTGTTATATGGGGGTTTGTTCAAATGAAGCGGGTCACCTTACAATTGGATACTTCCAGTATATGGGGGGTTGCAAGGTTTTAATTTTGTGTTTTGTAAAAGGTAAACAAAAAAACAGGGTCATTATAGATTCAATCATGAGATTTCTTACATCTAGGGGTAGATGATTCGAAAGGGAAAATTAGTCTCTTTTATAATTATATTTTTTAACCATTAACTAGAACTTTAGATTTACAATTAATCATATAAACCAATCAATCACACTTTGTGCACCCTTTGAGTTTTTGTTACACACTTATTATGTTGAATTCAGAAGTGCAATCACCTTGTCCTTGTAGGAGGTTATTACAATTGTAACTACGATATGCAATCTAAGAAGGAGTGAATTAGATTTGTTGGATTTTTCTTGCTTTATGCACACACAAAAAAATCTTTTAATTTTACCACAAACAAGTGATTGATTGCAACCTTAATATGAATGTGAAGTTCGGAAAATTAAAAGCATAAAGATAAAGGACACACAAGAATTATACTAGTTCCCCTTATCAATCAAGATTACATATAGTCCCTCTAATCCTTAGAGTATTTTCCACTATGTCTAGATCCTTGTACAAGTCTTCACCAAGACCTCTTTACAACCTTCTAAAACATACATAAACATCAAACCTTATGATGGACTTTGAATAACCCCAATTCAAATAACCTTTTTCACAATCACCAAACCCTATGGTAAAACAAGTCACACTTGATTTTGTAGTGAAATAAAGAATTGATGTTGGCTATATAATAATCGCATTCAACCTTTGATTGTTGATTCTTATCAATATAATCTATTTTGGTTTTGGAACTTTTATGGTTTATGAAAGTTTACAAAGTTTCATACCATTTTGAAAACAACGATACTTGAATTGTGTAAATGAGAATGTGAAAGTTATTAATTTTTTTCTAATGTATGATGCCTTATAAGATTTAGAAATCTTTATGATGCATAAGTATAGAAAGGTTCCATGAAGCTTTTCCAACCAAAATAATAATTTTTATTGATAAAAAATCTCATCCTTTCACGTGGTAATTGATTATCATAGGGTGGTAATCAATTACCACATGCCCATCAACAATAATTTTGAATTTTGGACACTATTAATTGATTACCAGCACGGGGTAATCGATTACCATAACCTTTCCTTTGAAAAACACCACTTTGTATGGTCTTACTTCAATGGTTTTATGCATGATCTTTAAGAAGTTTAAAGATGAAGTTTAAGTGACATTTTATGAGCTTTTAAGTTATATAAGAGATTAATCATCATATATTAAAGATAAATACTTACTTTGAAGATATTTTTCAAACATAATTGGTCAATCATAGTCTTTATCTTTATCTTATTTGATGATCATTGATGACTATATATTTTTCTTCTTTTGATGGTGAATTTTTATTCATAAAAACCCTAGCCAAGGTCAAGAAGATGCTCTTCTTCATAATCTCCGCCTTTTTGATGATGACAAACATGTGGAACCATGTTTTGTAGGTGTAAGACCCCAATTTTGACCCTAAGATCCCTCATGGCATCATAACATTGCATTTGCATTGTCTCAAGGATCTTTAGCATCTTGATTCCCCTTGCCTTTGGGTGGGACTCCTTGTGATTGGTTTGAGATCATCAAGCATGCTTGAATTATACATCATTGTTTCTCTTACTTTTGTTTACTAACCAAAAGCACAAAAATGTGTCACTAACATCTTTTGTTTGAAGCTTGAGTATCATCCAAGACACTTTGTGGGTTCTATTTAGATGATCAGTCAACACAAGGGAATGGCTTGAGATACTTCCAACAGGTTCAAATGGCGTCTATTCGTCAGTCAAAACGTTAATCTTGAAGGAGCAAAAGTTTGTTCATGAGCTGTCATGCTCGCTAGGCGAGCAGAATTGGTCGCTTAGCGAGTCCCAAGAAAAGCCACCAGAATCACCTACGCTCAGAGGAATTTCTTGAACTGTCATGCTCGCTAGGCGAAGCCCACGTGTTTAAAAAAAAACGAAAAACGAAAAAAAAAAACGAAAAAAAAAATGAAATAAATAAATAAAATATAACAGAAATTTTTTGGACTTGGGCCTCTCTCATTTGAGCCCACAGGTCCACAAAAATCAGGTTATAAATTCAGAGTTTCAGTGAAACAAAATTCAATTCTATTCCTATTACCCTGGCAGGGAAAAAGATAGTGAGAGAAAAGCTAACAGATTTCAGAGCAACCTCCAGAGACTGAAGGGAACTCATCGGCGAAGAACCAATTCCCTCTCATATAAACCCTCAGATTGCTTTGCAAACCCAACCGGGCAATTCAATTTCATTCGATCTCTCCAATCAGGTTTGCTCTTATCCCCATTACTCTATGCTTTTAATTTGAATGCTCTGAATGTATGAGGTATTATGGGTGAATTTGATACCCTTTTGATGCATGTGTTTGACAAGAGGTTTAGGCCTCCTACCCTTGGTTGCTTTTTGTGAGCTTTTTGTGAATTTTAATGGCATGATTCATGTGGTTACATTTTGATTTGGGGGCAACTCTTGATTACCCTATCTTGTTTCTCTAACCTGTTTGTTGAGTTTTGTTTTGTGAGGGCTCATATGACTCTTGCAGAGATGGCTTGCCTGGTGTTCCACTTTATTTGTGGGATACCACCTGGAGGTTTATTCCGATTACCTGTACTGACTCACTTTCTTTGATGGTGCTAGCTTGAGAGATCTCTGGGTTTCTTATCTCTTTAATTGCTGTTACTTCGGATCTTTGTCCGTACGGTAGATCTCTCGATCCCTTTATTTTTCCCGCATTTTACCGCTTTTCTTAGGTTTCGTATAGCCTCTCGTGGCATGTCATTTAAGGTAGCGCGGTTCCTTCATCTAGGACTGCCTTTTTGCATAAGCATCCCTAAAACCCCAAACTCATTGATTTTTCTTCTCCTAAGAACACGTTATCTCCTTCTACTACAGGCGAGTAAGTCTCCAAAGGTCGAGCATCCGGTAGATTGCGTAGTAACGTCGTTCACCCCAAAACACAACCCTTACCCCATAGGTGGTCGAACTATGTTTTGCTCTGATTTTCATCCCAGGTGAGATACGTAGGCATAAGACGCGATGTCTTAGCGAGCACACTCCTCTTTAACCCATAGGTAGCCGAGCTACGAAGACTCTGATTCTCAGATTCAGATGAGATACGTATGTAGTGGATGCGACGTCCGTGCGAGTCATTTTCTTTTGACCCTTCTTTTAGTAAGTAGTACATTAGATAAACATACACGCTTTTCTCATCCCTTCAATCATGTTTGCACAAATAAATTTTCAAAAAAAAAAAACAACAACCTTTGCAACAAATGTGAAAAGGGCTCCCTAGGAGTACCTAGGATGCTTTGGGTGCCTAATACCTTCCCATTGCATAACCAACCCCCTTACCCAGATCTCTGACATTTTTACTAGTTTTTGATTCGATAAAACTTTTAGGTTTTTGTTCGCTTTCTAACCATTCCTTTGGATAAATAGAAGTGCGGTGGCGACTCGACTTGTATGATTTACCTTGGATTTAGTCAATATCTCTAATGGTAACGAATACCCCGCTACAGAAAAATGGCGACTCTGCTGGGGATCGAAACATCCTAGTGGGTTTTGCCTACTTTTCATATTTGTTGTATTGTATTGTATATTTTTTGTATGACATATTTTTGTGCAATTTGGGATTAATGTATTGTATGTAATGATTGAATTGTTTGAATATCAATTCCTTGTATGCTTGGTGATCTTTGTGAGATGAGTTCTATACCCGAACTCGAGTGCACTTAGGATAGGAGAATGGCATAGTCTTGTCGACTTGTGTGGAGTTATTCCTTAGCAAGTTGACTTGCAAGTCCATTCACTTGGTGGAGGTTATGTTGGGATCAATAATGTCACACAAGTAAGTTGTGGTTAGACATTACTCTTTCCAATATAGACCTTAGAAGCCAAGGACCTTAGTTTACCAAGCCCATCTTGGCCTATTCTTAGGATGTAGTGCGAAAGTCGTTCAAGTGTAAGATTTGATACGATTGTTACGCGATACTACACTCATAAGAGTCTCTCTTGAGAATATTTTCGGAATACGAGTAGTCGTTTCTCCAATAATATCCGAAAGATGGGATGATGACTATGGGAACCTCTTGTAGAACATGTTTGGCAGGTTTAAACCCTAGTACACTCCCTTTTAGGTGGTTCTTAACCTAACTCCATGCTCGTGACTTGCAACAAACCTTTGATTCATGGTTGATCCGTTCATGTATCCTTAATATCAATGGAACTTGGGTGTTGATAAGGTGTAAACCATAATCCACCAAAATGGATGGTTGATATTAAGGATAACATGATCCATCCCATGACCTTTGTTTGGTGTGCTTTGCTTGATCCTTGAGTGTGATTGTTGAATTCATGCATCCATGCATTCATGCACCCATTTGCATTCATATCATCAAAATAATAAGAAAATTTTCAAGGAACTTAAGGGGTTTATTTGCAAAATTTTCAGACATGGAAAGACAAAGAAGGAATACAAAGAAGTACAGCTTCAGGCAACCAGATTTGAAAGAGTTAAGGAATCTGACATCCTATGTATTAGATCCTTTGGGTTTCAAGGCTTGTTTTAGGAAGCTTCTTCCTCTTCTGACTACTCAGGTGGATGAAGGATTGGTGAGTGTATTGGTGCAGTTTTATGATCCCTTGTACCGTTGCTTCACGTTTTCGGATTTCCAGCTTTTGCCTACCCTTGAGGAGTATGCTTACCTTGTGGGTATACCTATTCTAGACCAGTTGCCGTTCAGTGGCTTGGAGAGTATTCCTACTTCTCAAAAGATAGCTGACATGTTACAGATAGATGAATCTCTGGTTGGTGCTCATATGACTACCAAAGGGGGAATTCAAGGTCTCCCTTCTGAGTTCCTCATTGCTCAAGCTACTATGTATGGGAAGGCCATGAGTGAGGACGCCTTTGAGGCCATATTTGTACTTCTCATCTATGGGCTAGTATTATTCCCCAACATCGACAAGTTTGTGGATGTGAACGCTATTAGGATCTTCTCTACTCTTAATCTCGTTCCGACTCTGTTGGGCGATACCTACTTCTCTCTGCATATGAGGAATGCAAAGGGTGGTGGCGTCATTGTGTGTTGTTTGCCTCTGTTATATAAGTGGTTTATTTCTCACTTACCTCAGACGGTCGCTTTCAAGGTGAACAAGGAATGTCTACGGTGGTCCACGAGACTTATGTCTCTCACTAATGATGATATCTCTTGGTATAACCATGTGTATGATGGTGTGCAGATTATTGACTCCTGTGGCGAATTCTCCAATGTACCTCTTCTTGGTACATGTGGTGGGATTAACTACAATCCTGTTTTGGCACGTCGGCAGCTTGGGTTCCCCTTAAAGGATAAACCCAATAACATTCTGTTAGAGGGTGTATTCTTTCATGATGGTAAAGATCCCCAAGGCTTGAAAGCTAGGATGGTCCGCGCTTGGCGCAAGATTCATAGGAAAGGAAGGAAAGAGTTGGGTCCTAAGAATTGCATCGCTTTGGAGCCTTACTCTGTTTGGGTTAGGAAGAGGGCGTCTGAGTATCTCATGCCTTGCGAGTATCCGAGACCTACACCTATGATTATGGCTGGGCCTTCAACCCTCCCTAATCAAGGAGTAGAGGAGTTGCGAGACGAAGACCGTTCACGTGCCTGGATCCGTGAACGTGAAGAGTTGTTTCAGCAGATTAAGGAGAAGGATGCGTTGATTGAGTTTCTTGAGCACCAGGTTATTGATGACCCTGATGATGCATGGACTTCTCTACTTCCTCAGTCTTCTAAGTTCTGAAAGAGGAGGTATGATCGACTCGCCAAAGAGAAGGCCGATATGGAGGCAGCCTACGAGAGGGAGGTGAAGAGGCTTCGCGCATCTTATCGTCCTGTGTCCCGAGCTTTAGATGATTGTTTCTAGGGATCCATAAGACGATTATTTTCCTTTTCTCTTGTATATGATTGACGATGCTGCACTTCTTTTCCCTGATATTATTTGATGATATATTTCCATATGTGATAAAATGCTTAATATTTCCAGAATTTGCAAATAAAACTCTAAAGTTCCTTTGAAATAAAAAACAAATCATATGCACAAACATTGCATGCATCATATGCATAAGCAGGTTTTGTTTCCGGTCCCTTGCCCTGTGGTCTAACTCTGTGTCCTTCATTCATTTTGAAGACAAGCTGACTCACCGGTACTACACTAGAGCCAACATTTCAAGACTGATGGATCACTTAGAGCAAGAGAACCGCGAGCTGAAAGAGGAAGTGGGTCTCTGGCAACTTCATCATCCCTGGTGGGGTCTGCAATAATTGGATCGCTGTGGATATTCCAACAGTTGTCCATAAGTCAACGTAATGATCACTTTGTTTAAAAACCCTTCTCCCATGCCAAAAGGAGGAGTGATAACATTGTTGGCAACATAAATACAATGATATTTTCATTCAATAAATTCATGTTAAATGTTTGTTTTTCCCATTTATTTTCCCTTTTTGTTTTTGCATGAAATTGGTGATCACATAAAACCCTAAAAAATAAAATAAAATCAATCTTTTCATCTGCATAATGATTTGCCTTGTTTGAATTCTAAATCTTTTCATATCCAAAATCATTATGCAGGTTGACTTCTAAATCCATTGAACATAATGACCCAACACCATCACCCAATTTTGAATTCCCTGTATTTGAGGCAGAGGAAGATGATGTTGAAGATATTCCTGATGAGATCACCCGGCTACTTGAGCATGAAGAGAAGATCATTCAGCCGCATCTTGAGAATCTGGAAACAGTCAACTTGGGGTCTGAAGATTGTGTGCGAGAGGTAAAGATTGGGGCACTTCTGGAAGAATCTGTTAAGAAGGGGTTGATTAAGTTGCTACGAGAATATGTTGACGTCTTTTCCCGGTCATATGAAGACATGCCTGGTCTAGATACTGATATTGTGCAACATTTCCTACCTCTAAAGCCTGAGTGCATGCCTGTAAAGCAGAAGCTCAGAAGAACTCATCCTGATATGGCAGTGAAGATCAAAGAGGAAGTTCAGAAGCAAATTGATGCGGGGTTCCTGGTGACTTCTATATATCCTCAATGGGTGGCCAATATTGTGCCCGTGCCTAAGAAAGATGGAAAAGTCCGGATGTGTGTGGACTATAGAGACTTGAATAAAGCTAGTCCGAAAGATGATTTCCCTCTACCACATATTGATATGTTGGTAGATAATACAACTAAATTCAAAGTCTTCTCGTTTATGGATGGATTTTCCGGATATAATCAAATTAAAATGGCACTCGAGGATATGGAGAAGACAACATTCATCACACCTTGGGGAACATTCTGTTATCGAGTGATGCCCTTCGGTTTGAAGAACGCCGGAGCCACGTATCAACGAGCTATGACCACCTTGTTTCATGATATGATGCACAAGGAGATTGAGGTATATGTTGACGATATGATTGCTAAGTCAAGAACGGAAGTTGAACATGTAGAGCATTTGTTGAAGCTTTTCCAGCGTTTGAGGAAATATAAGCTTCGTCTGAATCCCAACAAGTGTACATTTGGAGTCCGTTCTGGCAAGTTATTGGGCTTCATTGTTAGTGAAAGAGGTATTGAGGTTGATCCTGCAAAGGTCAAAGCAATACAAGAGATGCCTACGCCCAAAACTGAGAAGCAAGTCCGAGGTTTTCTTGGCCGCTTGAATTATATCTCCAGATTCATATCCCACATGACTGCCATATGTGCGCCTATATTCAAGCTCCTCCGGAAAGATCAGTCCCATGATTGGACCGAGGATTGCCAAAAAGCTTTCGACAGTTTTAAAGAATATCTGTCTGAGCCTCCGATTCTGTCTCCGCCCGTGGAAGGGAGACCATTGATCATGTATCTGACTGTTCTTGAAGATTCTATGGGTTGTGTCCTTGGCCAGCAAGACGAATCAGGGAAGAAAGAGTACGCTATTTATTACCTGAGTAAGAAGTTCACTGATTATGAGTCTCGATACTCAATGCTTGAAAAGACATGTTGTGCTTTGGCTTGGGCTGCTAAGCGCTTACGCCAGTATATGATAAATCATACGACTTGGTTGATATCCAGAATGGACCCAATCAAGTACATCTTCGAGAAGCCTGCTTTAACAGGGAGGATTGCCCGTTGGCAGATGTTGTTATCTGAATATGATATTGAGTATCGAGTTCAGAAGGCTATTAAAGGTAGTATCTTGGCTGACCATTTGGCACATCAGCCTATTGAAGATTATCAGTCAGTTCAGTATGACTTCCCGGATGAGGAAATTCTGTATTTGAAAGTGAAAGATTGCGATGAGCCTACACTTGATGAAGGGCCAGAGCCTGGTTCCAGATGGAGTATAGTGTTTGATGGCGCTGTAAATCAGTATGGAAATGGTATTGGGGTCATGATTATTACTCCTCAGGGCGCGCATATTCCTTTTACAGCAAGGCTAACTTTCAAATGCACGAATAATATGGCTGAGTATGAGGCCTGTATTATGGGATTGGAGGAATGTATTGATCTAAGGATCAAGCATCTTAATGTATATGGTGATTCGGCCCTCGTTGTTAATCAGATTAAGGGTGAATGGGAAACGAATCAGCCTGGCCTCATTCCATACAGAGATTATGCGAGGAGGATTTCAACGTTCTTTACTGAGGTTGACTTCCATCATATTTCTCGAGATGAGAATCGGATGGCAGATGCTTTTGCTACGCTTGCTTCAATGATTGTGGTTAAATTATGGAATGAAGTCCCCAATATCACCGTGATGCGCTTGGACAGACCAACTCATGTATTTGCAGTAGAAGAAGTAAAAGATGATAAGCCGTGGTATTATGATATCAAGTGTTTCCTTCAGATCCAGATTTACCCGCATGGGGCATCTGTAAAAGATAGGAAGACTTTGAGGAGATTGTCAGATAGTTTCTACCTCAATGGCGAAGTGCTTTACAAAAGAAATTTTGACATGGTTATGCTCAGATGCGTGGATAGACACGAAGCAGACCTGTTGATAACTGAGGTCCATGAGGGTTCATTTGGTACTCATTCCAATGGACATGCCATGGCTATAAAGATGTTGAGAGCAGGCTACTATTGGCTGACAATGGAGTCTGACTGCTGCAAATTTGTGAAGAAATGCCACAAGTGTCAGATTTATGCTGATAAGATTCATATTGACCCAACACTTTTGAATGTGATCTCATCACCATGACCTTTCTCCATGTGGGGAATTGACATGATTGGCATGATAGAGCCGAAAGCGTCCAATGGACACAAATTTATTCTTGTAGAAATTGATTACTTCACCAAGTGGGTTGAAGCGGCGTCGTATGCAAATATGACTAGGCAGGTGGTCGTGAAGTTTATCAAGAATCAACTCATATACCGATATGGTATGCTAGATAAGATCATTACTGATAATGGATCTAACTTGAATAACAAGATGATGAAAGAGCTGTGTAGTGAATTCAAGATTGCACATCATAATTCTTCTCCGTACAGACCCAAGATGAATGGGGCTGTTGAAGCTGCTAACAAGAATATCAAGAAAATTATCCAGAAGATGGTTGTTACGTACAAAGATTGGCATGAGATGCTACCATTCGCTTTGCATGGCTATCGTACATTTGTCCGCACTTCGACAGGGGAAACCCCTTTCTCTCTTGTTTATGGCATAGAGGAGGTACTCCCAGTAGAGGTGGAGATCCCATCAATGAGAGTCTTGATGGAGGCCAAGTTGACTGATGCGGAATGGGTTCAGAGTCGTTATGACCAGCTAAACTTGATTGAAGAGAAGAGATTGACTGCCATGTGCCATGGTCAGTTATATCAGCAGAGAATGAAGAAACCTTTTGATAAGAAGGTCAAGCCTCGTGTGTTCCGAGAAGGTGGCCTTGTGCTCAAGAAAGTCTTGTCTTTCGCGCCCGATTCCAGGGGCAAGTGGACTCCGAACTATGAGGGTTCATATGTTGTTAAGAGAGCCTTTTTAGGCGGTGCTTTGATACTTACAACTATGGATGGGGAGGATTTCACTCGTCCTGTGAATTCAGATGCAGTCAAGAAATACTTCGCCTAAAAAAATAAAAACTGAATAGCTCGCTAAGTTGAAAACCCGAAAGGGCAGCTTAGGCAAAAATGAGCGTCTTGGTGGATTGAAAACCCGAAAGGGCGATCCAGGCAAAAGTTAGAGACATAAAAAACATATAATAATGATATATGTATCCCGCTAGATTGAGTACCTCATCCTGGGGCAATCTAGGCAAAAATTAGGGATTTGGCAAGTAACTGCATCCTGACAAGACTTTGTTCTGCAACTGTCATCCGTCAGAGATTCTTGCTCATTATCAACCAAAGCTTCAAATACATCGAATTCGGAATTGGTGGAAAATGGTCATTATGTTCAATGTAGCCCTTTTCCAATATATATCACCAATTTCAAATTTGTAAAGATCTATGGAGTCTTGCCATTCGCAGACTACCATTCTATCAAATAAATTTGAGCCTTTTATCCAATTATTGGCACTCTTATCTGTTTCTATTCAACAAATGTTTTGCATGTTTTGATTAAGAAAATATCATTGTTTTAAACAATCAAATTTTTCATAATTTGTTTTTAAACAAAGTGAACATTCACAATGACGAAAGGATACTTAGGAGATCCTCAGTGCTCTCCCAAGGGTGGTACGATCCCCAACAGGGTAAGATTTTTGTCCATATTCCTGGCATGACTGTATCTCCTCCCTCCGGAACCCCTTGTGGTTTATCCTACCAAGTGGATTGCTTGTTGAGAGTCACCTCTCTTCCCTTCCGCAGAGTAGTAATCTTTCTTCCTCAACAGCTTGGATCTCTTTGGGCAAGAGCGGTATTTGGTGGTTGATCCCGATAAATTCTTTATCTCATCGGATAGATTCCCCAGTAGAGTTGTTGGTGTGGTGGACCTTGTCTATGATAACTCTCGTCCCCAGATGGAATGATTGATGATTCATCCCCTACAGAGTTCTTTGCTTCCTGGTATCTCTGATCCCCAGCAGATTGGATACTCTCCGGTGAACTTGGCTTTCTCTCTTGAGATGTAGTACCGGGTGGTTGATTCCTGGACCTGGTTGTGTTAGATATGTCTGTCTGTCAGCATACATCATACATAAACCATGCATATTCATGCATAATTATAACATTCAGATATACATGTTGCATTCTTCACCATATATCATTGTTTGCTGTCTCCTGCTATTTGGTGATATACTTCCCCGAGCAGATGTGTGTGTCTGATCTCTCCATATAGAGTCAGCTCCATAGGCAGAAAACGTCTATCCTTTCTTCCATATTCCCCACCGGGTTATATCCTCGTGGATGTTGATTGTTTTTGTTCCTTCCCAACACATATACTGGGATGGTTTTCCCCATTGAGTTATATCCTCACCGGGACAAGTCTTGATTTGGTGTGCCTATCTAGTTTGATCCTAGATCGGTCTCTTGAGACTCTTTTCCTGTTTCCCCGTGGTAAATGAATAATTGCTCAATAATTAGTAATTATTATCCCCAGCGGAGTCTGTGTTTCTCTACCCTCATACCGGTAGTTGTAAACCCTATTTCTTCCCTTTTTGCAGAGTAACTATTTTTGCTCATCTTTAATTGGTGACAATTATCTTCATCCAATATTCGGTGATGATATCCCCTCATCTGCTTGGATAATTGCCCTGATTACGCAATTTATCCCCAGTGGGTCAACTCTCGTCTACCTTGTTGTTGTTGGTAACGATTGTTTCTCCCCTGAATTGGTCATCATTATATACCTAGTTTCGAAATCCCGATGCCTTTTCTTTTCGGTCGATTTATCCTTTATTAACCCAGTAACCGGTTGTGGATAATCGTCCATGCGAGTATATTATCTACGTTCTGACGGTAATAGATAGTATATCTCATGCACTCTCGGGTCTGAAGCCTTTTGTTCTTCCCCAGTTGAGTAAGATTCGTATCCTCTTTGTGGAGTCGAATATCCATCCTGTAATCGAGTTTTCTTTTAGCCCTCTTTTGGATGATGAGTGTTTTGGGAATATTCCCCAATTCACGCCTTGGTTGGTCACCTATTATATGCCCAGTAACCGGTATCCCTGGTGTTCCTTCCTCTCTGTTCCCTATTATGACTTTTTGTCCCCTGTGGAGTCAGAATCCCTGAGTTGAAGTATACCTTTTAGGTTTTCCTCAGACGTTTTGAAGTTTTGATATCTCTCACCCTTATATCGGTCTTGGATATTCATCTCTTCCTGAGCATGTTGTATCCCTCATACCTGGCGTTCAGATCACATGTCTCCTTGAGCTTATTACCCAGTAACCGGTAATACCTCGTCCCGCTGCTTCCCCAGGAGTGTCCTTGTGGACATCCCCAACGAAGTCCCTTAGTGGATTGTTTTCATCCGGATTTTATCCGAAGTATCCGCTGTGGATAGTTTTTTGCTGTATTGACATATTCCCTAATACATGCATCTTCGAGTCAGCTCGAGTCTTTCCATTGGATCTTTTCCCTTTGGAATTCTGTTCCCCACGCTTTGAGTCGTGACCTGCTCGCGCATTTTTATCCCTTTTCTATCCCCAGGAGAGTCCCCAAGGTCTTGGTCCCATGGAGTGAATTGCTCATATGGATTATCAGTGGCTTCTGATTTCTTTGCTTTTGTGGACACATATCTCCACAGAGTGCTACCATTTTTCATACCTACATTTGCATCATGAGGTCTCTTAGGGACCAAAATTCGTCTCTTTGTTATTATTTAAGCCCATTCTACCCCGTCGAGACGAAGATTTTAACTTTCACTTCTCCGGCTAGAATGACCTTAAATAGGGGCATCTGTAAGACCCCAATTTTGACCCTAAGATCCCTCATGGCATCATAACATTGCATTTGCATTGCCTCAAGGATCTTTAGCATCTTGGTTCCCCTTGCCTTTGGGTGGGACTCCTTGTGATTGGTTTGAGATCACCAAGCATGCTTGAATTATACATCATTATTTCTCTTACTTTTGTTTACTAACCAAAAGCACAAAAATGTGTCACTAACATCTTTTGTTTGAAGCTTGAGTATCATCCAAGACACTTTGTGGGTTCTATTTAGATGATCAGTCAACACAAGGGAATGGCTTGAGATACTTCCATCAGGTTCAAATGGGGTCTATTCGTCAGTTAAAACGTTAATCTTGAAGGAGCAAAAGTTTGTTCATGAGCTGTCATGCTCGCTAGGCGAGCAGAATGGGTCGCTTAGCGAGTCCCAAGAAAAGCCACCAGAATCACCTACGCTCAGAGGAATTTCTTGAACTGTCATGCTCGCTAGGCGAAGCCCACATGTTTAAAAAAAATATAAAAAAACGAAAAAAAAGAACAAAAAAAAAACAAAAAACGAAAAGAAAAAAAACGAAAAACGGAAAAAAAAATATAACAAAAAAATTTTGGACTTGGGCCTCT